>NC_064821.1:102345075-102648105 GCF_024166365.1 Elephas maximus indicus
CCCTGGCTGAGCCATAAGATACTACAAGACACACCTGGAACCCACACATTTTCTACGCAGAAGACAGAGGAGTCAGCAGTCTACAGGACCATCCTTTGAATCAGGGAAATGGGAGAGAGTGGATAAATTCTTCTCGCTTCCTCTCTCTGCTCTGATGCCCTGAGACACAGATCCAGAGGTCTCACTTTGGACCAACATGCAACATGTAGATCAGATTGTGAGGATGGCGAAGTGTTTTGTTCTGTTGTACATAGGGTTGCAATGAGTCAGAATTGACTGGAAAGCATCTAACTACAGCAGTACATTTGAGTCACCACCACGGTAAAATATTTTAAGGTCCAGTTGTATATAAAACAGAAAAAATGGTAGGTACGTTCTTGAGTATAAGACAAAATAAAAGGGGCTGAGTCTTCAAGTACTGAGTTTCCCAGAACTGCTGGCATTCAAGTACAAAGTTCAGCAGGAATAGCACATTTCTACTTTGAGTGGGAATTAAAGCAGATCTGTGTCCCAGGCAAAATACTGCTAAATCAAAGTATCTGGGAGTAGAGTATTTTTACAAATTCCCTAGATTATATTCACGTACCCTACACTCTCAGAGGAGTCCCTGGATGGTACAAAAGGTTAACACACTCACTGCTAACCGAAAGGGGGGTAGTTAGAGCCCACCCAGAGGCACCTTGGAAAGGAAGCCTAGAGCTCTACTTCTGAAAAGTCAGCTATTAAAAACCCTATGGAGCTCAGTTCTACTCTGACACAAAGGAGGCTGCCATGCGTCAGAGTCAACGCAATGGCAACTGGTTACTACCACAGCCTGAGAACCACTGGATCTAGAATGTGAACTCAGAGCAAGGGACTCAAAATTTGGTGCTCTTCCCACACTAATAAATGCCAGATAAAAGAAAAACAACCCTGTTGTTCTTCTGTTTGGTCAAGGACGGAGAGAGAAACCCCTGACAGACCGTCAGCACCACACATACTTCATGCTTCAAAGGGCTGCTGAGTGTTTCCTGACACCTGACAATACCTGCTCCCACGTAGTGAGCCAACTCACCTGTCTGGACAGCCGGTACAGCCTGTCACTGCTGCACTGACTTGTGATGTCAGATAAGCTACACTCTGTCACTCCTCTTATTTCTCAGCTCACAGCCAGTCAGACACACTTTCTGGATGTTGTCCACGGTCATCTTTTTTTTTTTTTCTTTTTAAACAAACCACCGCAACCCTAAGGAGCCTGATTACAATCCATTGTCTCTTTGTTGGGAAAATATCATGTTAAGAAATAAATAAATAAGATTTAGCACTCCCTGCCTAAAGAGTGATTGGGGGGCAGAAGTCTCTGGGGCTCTGTGGTAGTTGTTTTTGCCCTCAGTGTCATATCCTTGAAGCAGGATTAAAAGGGACACTGCCGGCAAACATCTTTAGAAATGCTATAAATAGCAAATCAGCAAGATCGGGGAACAAAAGAGAAGCACAGCCAGTGCAATTAGTTCACTTACTGAGCGAGTTGACTATTCCGAGGCTGAGGACTGCGTTCCCGCTGATCCGACTGTGGGTTTGGGTAGAGAAGAAACTCGACTTCCTGCACAGGCTGGGAGAAAGGCACATTTTCAGATGCTCAAGCCACACTGGGCCTTCACGGTCCCTATCCCAGGATGTACAGAAGGAATATGGGAATCCAGGAGTCCCAGTACTGAGTGTACAAAACATAAAAATCAAGGAAGTCATGGGGCCTAATGATGCAAAGCAACAGAAATGCAGGGCACAGGGAGGCCAGTGCAAGACCCAGGTCATCACAGAAAGGGACTGAGAGATGCTTGAGTCCTGCGTTTTCCAAGTAATAATAGTAATGGTAATATTAGCTAACATTTGTTGTTGTTTTAGTTCTCTTTGAGTCAATTCCAACTCATGGCAATCTCATTGAGTAGAACTGCTCCACAGGGTTTTGACAGCTGTGACCTTTAGGAAGTTGATCATCAGGCTTGTCTTCTTAGGTACCTCTGGGTGGATTCAGCTAGTAGTTGAGCACTGAATTGTTTGTGCCACTAAGAGACGCCAGCTAATGTTTACTGACTACTTACAATGAGTAGTAACATATTTAGTACTTACAAGAACGCCCTTAAGGTAAGTACTATTATTATGCCCATTTCACAGATGAGGAACTTGAGGTTTAGAAAGATTAATAAGTTGCCTAAAGTCACATCTCTAGTTTCAAATTTTTTAAAGCAATGAAATATTTTTTCCTATCAGCCCCAATAATGAAAACAGATGAGAGCAGAGTGGTGAAGGAAGGAATCCTAGACCACAGAATTCTAGCATGCCACAGAATACAACTAGAAAACCATTCCCCAAACAAGCTAAGGGCCAGAGAGGGGAACAGGACTGTCCGAGGTCACCAGGGCTAGCTAACAGTGAGCTAGGAAGCACGGGTCTTCCGGAATCCACTCAGTGCTCCTTCCAGCACTATGTTTCATTGTTGGAGCGCCTTCCCATGAAAAGTTGATCTCCCTTTTAACTACCACTGGACTGAGAACTTAGTTCTGTACACATAGCGCTTACTATACCAACTGGTATCTGTGTCCCTTTTGCCTCCTAACTCATCTCTGAGGTCCTTGAGAGTAGAGACTGTGCTTGTTTCATCTCCATGGCCTCCCAGGTACCTAGCACAAAAAAATGACACCCAGCAGGAACACAGAAAAAGCTTATTTAAAAAATGGATGTTTTGATAAGTAAAGCATTACCGAAGAAGAAGAACAAAGTGGGAGGCCTCACATCACCTGATTTTAGAACCTATCATACCGCCACAGTAGTCAAAACAGCCTGGTACTGGTACTACAACAGACGCATAGACCAATGGAACAGATTGAGAACCCAGATGTAAATTCATCCACCTATGAGCAGCTGATATTTGAAAAAGGCCCAAAGTCTGTTAAATGGGCAAAAGACAGTCTCTTTAACAAATAGTGCTGGCATCTGCAAAAAAAAAGAAAGAAACAAGGCCTATACCTTACATCATGTACAAAAATTAACTCAAAATGGATCAAAGACCTAAATATAAAACCTAAAACAATAAAGGTCATGGAAGAAAAGACAGGGACACTGCTAGGAGCCCTAACACATGGTATAAACAGAATACGAACCATAGCTAACAACGCACAAATACCAGAAGAGAAGCTAGATAACTGGGAGCTCCTAAAAATCAAACACTTATGCTCATCAAAAGACTTGAGCGAGAGAATAAAAGGAGCACCTAGAGTCTGGGAAAAGAAAATTTGGCTACAACATACTCGATAAGGGTCTTAATCTCTAAAATCTATAAGATACTGCAACACCTCCAACAATAAAAAAGACAAATAACCCTATTAAGAAATGGGCAAAGGATGTGTGTGAACACACGCTTCACCAAAGATGACATTCAGGCAGCTAATAGACACATGAGGAAATGCTCACGATCATAAGCTATAAAAAAAAAAAAAAAAGCTATTAGAGAAATGCAAATCAAAACTACAATGAGATACCATCTCACCCCAATAAGGCTGGCACTAATCCAAAAACCACAAAATAATAAATGTTGGAGAGGCTGTGAAGAAACTGGGACACTTATGCACTGCTGGTGGAAATGTAAAATGGTACAACCACTTTGGAAAACAATTTGGCGCTTCCTTAAAAAGCTAGAAGTAGCATACAACTCAGCAATCCCTCTCCTTAAGATAGATCCCAGAGAAGTAAGAGCCATCACGAATATTCACACTCATGTTCACTGTGGCATTGTTCACAATAGCAGAAAGATGGAAGGAAACAACCTAGCTGCCCACCCAACAGATGAATAGATAAACCAATTACAGTACATACACACAATGAAATACTACAAAACAGTAAAGGACAATGATAAATCCGTGAAACACCTCACAACATGGATGAATCTGGAGGGCATTACACTGAGTGAAATTAGTCAGTTGCAAAAGGACAAATATTGTATGAAACCACTATTGTAAGAACTCAAGAAAAGGTCTGAACACAGAAGAAAACATCCTTTGACGTTACTAGGGTAGGAAGGGAAGGAGAGGGGAATTCACTAACTAGATAAAGTAGACAAGAATTATGTTAGGTGAAGGGGAGCACAACACAAGGGAATTCAGCACAACCAAAGCAAAAGCTAAGAAGTTTCCTGAACACAACCAAACACTTTGAGGGACAGAGTAGCTGGGGCTGGAGCCTGGGGACCATGGTTTCGGGGGACATCTAGGTCAACTGGCATAACAAAGTTATTAAGAAAATATTCTGCATCCCACTTCAGTGAGCGGCATCTGGGGTCTTAAAAACTTGCGAGCAGTCATCTAAGACGCATCAATTGGTCCCAACCCACTTGAAGCAAAGGAGAATGAAGAACACCAAAGACACAAGGAAAATGTTAGCCCAAGAGAAAAAAGGGCCACATAAACCAGAGACTCCATCAGCCTGAGACCAGAACTAGATGGTGCCCGGCTACCACCAATGACCACTCTGACTGGGAACACAACAGAGAGTCCCTGACAGAGCAAGAGAAAAGTGCGAAGCAGAACTCAAATTCACATAAAAAGACCAGACTTAACGGTCTGACTGAGACTAGAGGAACCCCTGAAGCCATGATCCTCAGATGCTCTGTTAACCCAGAACTAATACCACTCCAGAAGCCCACTCTTCAGACAAAGATTAGACTGGACTACAAAACACAAAATAATACTTGTGAAGAGTGTGCTTCTTAGTTCAATCAGACACACAAAACCAAATGGGCGGCTCCTGTCTGGAGGCAAGACGAGAAAGCAGGAAGGGACAGGAGCTAGCTGAATGGACACAAGAAACTTGGGATGGGAAAGGGGAGTGTGCTTATAGGGATTGCAACTAATGTCCCATAACAATATGTGTATAAATCTTTGTATAAGCAGGATAAAAAAAAAAGGATGTTTTGATGGACAGATGGATGAATGAATGAATGAATATAAGGTCACCTTCACCCTGTTATTTAAAAACAACGACACCACCACTACTGTGGAGATTCCAGAGCATTTTCATGCCTCCCATCACCTTTAATTTCAAAACAGAAGGAGAGGGAAGTATTATTATTCCCATTTTACAGATGAAGGGCCTCAGACAACCAGTAGGGAAGTTACTCATCCAAGGACACACAGCTAGGAAGTCGAGGAGTCAAGTTTTGCATTTAGGTCTTCTGACTCTTAAAAATCAATGTTGCTGCTGTTGTTAGTTGCCATCAAGTCAATGCTAACTCCTGGTGAGTCCATGTGTGCAGAATAGAACTACTCTGTAGTTTTTTAAGGCTGTGACCTTTTAGAAACAGATCACCAAGCCCATCTCCCAAGGCGCCTCTGAGTTGGGTTCTATCAGCCTTTCAGCTAGTAGTCAGGTGCTTAGCCATTTGTGCCATTCTGGGACTCCCTAAAAAATCAGTAGCTGACGTTTATTAAGCATTTATTACGCACCAGCACCATCTTAAACACTCCATCTTCTCTAACCCTCATAACGACCTCTAACCCTCATAACGACCCTATGAGGTAAGTACTATCATTATCTCTATTTATAAATAAGGAAACTGAGTTATAAAGAGGTGGTGTAACTCAGCCAGAGTAACATAGCTAGTAATTCAAGACCCAAATCCAATGAGTCTGCTTCCAACTGCTGCAATAAATGAACAAAGGGGAGGAAAGAAGAAAGTTTGATAAGGAGCAGAAGTTGGAGTCTAGTCATATGCACATCATAAACCCCACATATCTAAATCTATACACCCACTCCTCACTTATCCACATGGTTAGGTTCCAAAGACCAGGCTGTTATGCGAAAATTGGCATTATGCAAAAATGGAGGATAACCTCAGATCACAAAATGGAGGATGGCTACATCATTACATAAGAGCCAAATTACATCATTACATAAGTGCCAAACCACTGAGAATCATGGCCCAGCCAAACTGACACATAACCTTAACCATCATGGCCAGTGTTACTCTCGCCTTGCACCTCAGTGTTTGTTACTATCAGATGTACGTTGTTAATGTGCAAAATAGTCAGATAGTAGATTTTTTTACTATTGTCATAAATGTGAAACGTCAGATAACAAGACAGTCGATAAGTAAGGAGTAGGTGTATCTGTATTACATATTTCAGCATCTTCATTAAACTGGCATGTCTGGGAAAAATATACTTTTATTTTCATTCACTTCCTTAACAGAAAAGAAAGCAACCTAATTAAAGGCACATCATGTGCTCAAAGAGCTGTGGCTTTGCATTCAGAAGGGCCTGAGTTCAAATCCTGACTGCAGCACCGTTTGCCTATCTGACATTTGGTATCTCATGTAACCTCTCATAATCTATACAGTAGAGAGAATAAAGTTTCTCTCACATAGTTGCAAACACTCAAGGAGATCCTCTGTGCAAAAGCAATATCCAAGTCACTGGCTCAATAAATGTTAGTCCCCATTCTCATTAAAAAGTCGAGGAACAATAAATAAATAAAAAGTCTTGTCTTTATTCTTAAATACTTATCTGGCACACTCTTCAGCCTCTGGGTATGAGGACGCTCTAATAGTTCTAGGAAGATTAATATTTGTACCACTTTTCAAGATCTTTGAGGTAAAGGATTCCTCAATAAGTCAAAATCTGATCATATGAAAGATAGTCTCTTATTTCTAACCAAAATCCACTCTACTGCTAATGGCTGGCTAACTCCTCCTGTGCTAAAAAAACACTTGTAAGCTCTCCCTGAAACCTTTAATTTTTCAAGTTGAATGATCCCAATTCCACTCCTCCATCTCAAATTCCCATGATGTTCACTCCTTGGGTCACTCTTGCCATGGTGTGGGTACATGCCAAAGCCCTAAGAATCTGATTAGGGCTGAACGGAATCAGAAGATTATACTGAATCCAGATACTGGCCTGATAATAACTCAGGCACAGTCTAGAATGCTGTACAACCTAGATTCTTTTTTGCTTTTGTTTTTCTCAATAATTCCCCAACAACAACAGTAGGCTCAAGTCTCAGCAAATAAAATAGGAGAGACTGATTTAGTTGTTTCTCTGTCTTTGTCTTTCCTTCAGCTATTGAATACACTAAGCATAAGACATCAGGAAAAATAAAATGATGAATCATACCTAAATTCTGTCTTCAAGGAGCCTACATTCTAATAGGAGAGCTAAGACATAGGCACAAATAGCTGTAATATAAAGAGGATAGTTACAAGGGCCACAGGAAAGAGAGAGAGAGAACATGACCTGCTTACCTTGCTGCCTAGCACATGGTAGATGCTCAAAGTCTGGTGGCTGTAATATCTGTTGAACCTGTAAAAGGAGATGACTTCTGGCTGGGGGATGGGGAGGAGAGGGGAATGGAAACTGTCATGGATTGAATTATGTCCCCCCAAAAATGTGTGTATCAACTCGGTTAGGCCATGATTCCCAGTATTCTGTGGTTGTCCTCCATTTTGAGATTATAATTTTATGTTAAAGAGGATTAGGGTTTAGGGTGGGACTGTAACACCCTTACCAGGTCACATCTCTGATCCAATACAAAGGGCAAAGGGAGTTTTCCCTGGGGTGTGGTCTGCACCACCTTTTACCTCTCAAGAGAAAAAAGGAAAAGGGAAGCAAGCAGAGAGTTGGGGACCCCATACCACCAAGAAAGCAGTTCCAGGAGCAGAGCACATCCTTTGGATCCCGGGTTTCTATGCAGAGAAGCTCCTAGCTCTGGGGAAGATTGATGAGAAGGCCAACAGAGAAAGAAAGCCTTCCCCTGGAGCTAAAACCTTGAATTTGGACTTTTAGACTACTTTACTGTGAAGAAATAAATTTTTCTTTGTTAAAACCATTCACTTGTGGTATTTCTGGCATAGCAACACTAGATAACTAACACAGAAACCAAGAAAAGCCCCAAAAGAAAGAGAACTGATTTCAGGATGAACAGGATTTGATATCAGAGCTGGAGGAAAGGAATTCCAATTACGGGTACAGAGAGTGCAAAGACACAGGGGTGCAAAGGCCAAGAGACATAACGAGGGTCTGGAGAAAACAAAAGGGGGAAGAGACAGGAAAAGTTAAAAAGGAGGTATTATCTCACCAACAGTTCTATAGAGAGATTTTTCCCCTAAAAAAATATTGAGGTAATATTGGTGGGACACTGGCATAATCCATTCATTCATTCATTAAACAACCTTTTCCAAGCATGCAATTGAGTGCTGGAATATATTAAAGATAAATAGGAAAACACAATGCCTGTCTTCAACTAGTTTAGAGTCAATAAAAGGAGCTATTACTGTATTTTTACGCAAATAACACCCATGTTACATGGGTATTCTGCTAACTGTGCCCTCCCCCTACAAAGTATTTTTGTAAGTGCTCTATGCTAATTATTTTACAGCAACATGTAAAAAATTAGTATAGCACACTTATGAAAATATCTGTGATAAAGCGAAAATGGCAAAAAAGTATAATATGCATGCTATTTGCATAAAAATACAGTATATGTAACAAGAACAATATTAAGAGATGACATTTATTCAGTGTTTGTTATGCACCAAGCACAAACCAGATTATTCCTTTTACATTCTACGATAGTCCAAACAGTTAGCACTATTGCTATCTCCATCAATATGAGCAAACGAAGGCTTAGAAATGCTCAGTAATTTACCCAAGTTCACATAGTTAGCATGTAGTATATGAGTGAGTGCCATATGAGAAAAGGGGCTCGAGAAGCAAGTACGGCAAGATCAAGAAGGCTTCTGTATGCCATGCTACATAATTTGGGTTTTCTCTCATAAGCATCAGGCAGCGATTGAAATAGCTGCAGAGCAGCAAGAAAACAAATGTATTTTAGGTGCCCCTGGTGACAGTGTGGCCAAATTGTAGGCTAAGAGACCATTTACTTAGGAAATCATTGCAATATTCCAAGTATGCAAGATACGGCTAGGCAGTCATCAAACCTGTTTTCTTTTCCTCCTGGGCGTATAGCTAGACTACATTTCCCAGCCTCCTTTTAGGTGAGGTCCATGTGACTGAGTCCTGATGAAATGAAGGTGGAAGTGATGCACATTACTTCCAGGTCTGGTTCCTGAAACTCTCCTATGAGATTCTCATGCTCTCTGTTCCCCATCTGCCATCTATATGCAGAGGAGAACAAGTTCCTAGACAATAGTGGAGTCACGCAACAGAATGAGCCTGGATATCTAAATGACTATATGGAACAGAGCCCCCTGCAACCTGCACTGGCCTGCAGCATGAGTAAGAAATGAGATTTTATTATATTAAGCTAAGATAAACCCTGACAAGATCTATGGAAGAGCTGGACTAGGACAGTGGGAATTGGAATAGAGTAGGGGATGGATATGAGATATAAAAAACAAAACCCACTGCCGTTGAGTCGATTCCAACTCATAGCAACTCTATATGACAGAGAACTGCCCCACAGAGTTTCCAAGGAGCACCTGGTGGATTCGAACTGCCGACCTCTTGGTTAGCAGCCACAGCACTTAACCTACACTACCAGGGTTTCCATAACAGATATGTAAGCAGCAAAAGAGACAAGACCTGGCCACAGACTGGCTGGGCTATCCACCTATCTCTTTATGGCCTTCAGAAGGAACAGTCCATAGAGAAATTAGCTATCTTTAGACAGAAACCAGGACACACAAGAAAGGCATGATCGAGGTCCCAGCAAAATTCAAAACTAGAGCTCTACCTCTTCCTTAATTTCTATTTAACAGCTTCTGAGGAAATAATTGCCTGGCAAAATCTCACTTGGAAATTAAACCCCAGGCATAATATTAGTTCGACATGAGTGCGTTAATGCTGCTTTGTACTTGAAAGCTGTAAATGCAAATCTATTCCCATCATAAGTTTGATTGAGATTCCCAAGCACAGTTGTTCACACTGCATCATGTTTTCAGTCCGAATACTACCAGCTAAGGAGTGACTGTTCAAAGAAGGACCTGTCAGCTTCCTACCACGGTAGACAGGACTAATCAGTAATTCCATCATTTCACTGACTCCCCTATTCTTGCTGATAGAGTTAATCAAGAAGTTGTGAGAGTATCCAGGAAAGAGAAAGCCAGAGTAGAGGATACTGTCCCGACACTCAAAGCAGTATTTCCCTTGAGGAACTCAAAATCACTTTTTAAAGCAAATAACCATTGCTTATTAATCTTCGCATACAGTGTAAAGGATTCTATATAAATTCTAAAAAAGAAAACCCATTGCCATCGTGTCAATTCTGACTCATAGCAGTCCGACAGGACAGAGTAGAACTGCCCCATAGGGTTTCCAAGGAGCGCTTGGTGGATTTGAACCACCAACCTTTTGGTTAGCAGATATAGCTCTTAACCACTACACCACCAGGGTTTCCAGGGTTCTATATAGGCCTCTGGATATACCTGGTGGAAAGAGTATTAAGATGCAGAGCCAGAAGACAGGGGTTCAAGTCTCAGACATACAATATTCATTCTTTTCTTCCTCCGAAAAGTGGCTATGCCAGTCATTGTACCAGATGGTGGAGATACAAGAGCAAATAAGACAGATTCATTGCACATAGGCTATTTCATCAAGCTTATTAGCTCTGTGACCTTGGAAATATCACTTAACCTCTCTGGGCCCTGGTTTCCCTATAAAGGTCATTAACAATTTATTGGCTGCTCGATGTCCATTTCTCCTTTTCATAGCAGCAGCATGTTTATTCTCTCGTAACCAACCCCTTCTGCTTCTCAGTCATGCACTTCTAGAAAAACTGACTCACATCTCTGTCTCCAAGACTGGACAAGCAATTCAAGCCTGGGAAATTAGTATTGCAATTCCCTGGCTACTGTGATTGGTTCAAGATTGAGTACAAGACCCAATCCAATGAGAAGCAGGTCCAGGATTTTTGTTTGAACTATGGGGACATCAAAAGCTTTCTAATTTTTGCTGGCATGGAAGAGCTTAGAGGATTCATGTATGGAGCTGCCAGAAACCATACTGATCCCATAAGAAGTTTTGGAAAGAAACCAATCTGAAGAAATGAGCCAAGAATGTGGAAAAGACTGGTCCTGGTGACACCTTTTGAGGTCCTCTCTTGAGCAATGCCTGAGGCCAGAGAGAGCAGCAACCTCTAGGCTTTTTGGTTATTTGAGCTCTTCATTGCTATTTTGGCTCATGTCACAATACAATGAGAACTGGTGGAATTCTGCTTCGTACAGTCATGCAGGGATCCACGTTCCATCTCTCTTACGTCTCTGCCTTCTCTAAGCCCTTATAGTGCTTTTCATCTAGCCAAAAGATGGGGAAAGAGAACAGGGATTGAACTGGAGGTTTTTATGGACCAGGCCTAGGTGTGTTGCACATCACTTCCTTTCACAGTTCACTTTTCAGAGCTAAGACATGTGATCATGCAAGGAGTGCCTGTGAAACGTTTTTTTTTTTTAATATACCCTGAATGCAAAAAGTCCACAGATGCTGGTGAGCACCAGGATTTCCTACCACATCTGGAAAATAGTCAAGGAGTAACTGAATGACCATCTGTCAGGGAGTGCATTGACTCAAAATGTTGACATTATAAGAGATGAAAAGCCCCTGAGAGATCATACAGATCTAACCAGTGATGTACATGATCTTGCCCACAGTCAACCAGCTAGATACTGACAGAGCTGTGCCTACAATCTACTTCTAAATTCCATGTCATTCCTCTGTCCACCCCCTCACCCATCCTTGAAGTTATCCTTTCCAAATCTAATCATTATTACCTTTTTTACTCACAGATTTAGCTAACTTTTTGCCTTTAGAAGATAATTCACTACACCTTATACATAATTTCTTATCCAACACCTTTATTGCTTCATGCCATCTGCCTCCTTTCCAAGAAAATGTCGGTTCGAAGGTGAGGACACCAGAAAAGAGATTATTGTGTAGATAGTTACCATATCATACTGACTATATAGATGGCACAAGTAAAATGTTGGCTGTCTGTAGCAGTAAAAACACTTGGCATATCTAAGTGTGTGTGTGTAGTTCTATAACCCTCCCCCACCAACCTTTTTTAAAAATATCTTCTTGCTATAAGTGGTGGACTTTTAACTGGCCTGCCTTCAGTGGCAGAGTATAGAAATATGTTTCCACTCAACATATCTGGCACTTCACCCAGGAAACGAAACTCCACTAATATATTCACCTGCTGACACATACAACCAAAGCATGAGATCTACTGGAATTAACTATTAGCCCAACTCAAATAACTGTCAACAGAGCCATAACTTAGAATTTTGCCTATAGTTTTTCCAATTAGTTTGTTTAGTCTTTACCAGATGCATAGGCTTCATCAGTACTAATCAGTGCCCACGAGTCATGTGTTCTATGCTATTAATTCTATTGCATCTTCTGAAAATTCAGCCAGCAAACTACAAATGCTACTCGACAAGTGCCCTTTTAGGGTACTGATTCTCTGGACATGTTGATCTTTCCAAGTTTTTGCCTCTGCTTTGCCGAATATTAAAGATCCATAAACAGAGTTGATGAATAATTCAACTACATCCCCATCTCAATAGTCCTCACCCCATGGGGAGAAAATACTAGGAAACACTGACAAGGATGTCTATAATTCTGTAAGTTGACAAATGTCTACTTAAAAGTAAATGAAGGACCCCAAATCTCAGCGTTGCCCAGAGAGGGCTAGTCAATATTCTGTGCCCACTGTTAGCTCTGGTCCCAGGGGAAGTCTTCCAGAAAGAGTTAATTACCTCTTAGCAATCCCTGAGGGGTTCCTGGTAGAGGTCTTCACAGACCCAGAACAGATACTTAACCTCCTGCTTTCCGAACTTTCTCAATTTTTATATTTTCTCATCTTTTCTTTAGGAAGTCCAAGCAATTATGTGATTTTTAAATCTTGGACCAATGGTGATTTAAGTTGTTTTCAAAGTAAGCAAACTCACCCCCTTCAGTGGGAGGAGGTACTCGATGTACAGGTAACGAGCCTGAAAGGTAGCAGAGTATGCGAGTTGAGACCATGTATGTGGGTTTGAAGGTGGACTAGTACACTTGGTTCAAACTCTGCTTCTACCATTCACTTGAGCAAGCTCTTTAGCCCCGCCTCAATTTACTCAACTGTGAAATGGGAATGACAAGAAGAACACCAGCCTCACAGGATTGTTACGAAGGTTAAGCTAATTAATAAATCTAAGAACTAGCTACCTAAAACAGTGCTTGGTATACAGTAAATGTTTCAGAAGTAGTAGATTAAACAAACAAACAAATAAAAACCATGAAAATGTGAGAAAGTGCTTAAGACTCCAAGGCAGTAAAAGTTCTTACTTAAGCCTTACCTTCTTACTTTATTGGATGTCTTTTCATATGTCCATATATCAAGATTAGTTGTACCCTTTCTAAAATGAATCAAATGATTTTTCCATTGGTTAATGATAATAACTGTCACCATCTGAGTCCTTCTATGACACTTACGGTGTAGGTATTATCTGCATTTGACAGATGAAACTAAGGCTCAGAGAGGTTAAGTACCAAGGTCATTGTAGTGGATTAAAGATGATGTAACTTCTTTGACATCTTTCCATTGATAGGTGGGATTTAGTTGCCCTCCCCTTGAAGCTGTGATGGCTTTGGTCAATAAAGCACAGCCAAAGTAAAAAAAAAAACAAACAAAAAACCCAGGGCCGTCAAGTCGATTCCGACTCACAGCTAAAGTAATGCTATACTAATTCCAGGCTCACCTTTAAGAGGGCTGGCAGCTTTCACCTAGGTCTTTTGAAGTTCTCTAAGCTACCATTTAAGAAGTTAACTACTGGAGGCGGAGCCAAGATGGCAGACTAGGCAGACGCTACCTCGGATCCCTCTTACAACAAAGACACGGAAAAACAAGTGAATCGATCACATACATAACAATCTACGAACCCTGAACAACAAACAACGCAGATTTAGAGTCGGAGAACGAACTAATACGGGGAAGCAGCGATTGTTTCCAGAGCCTGGAGCCAGCGTACCAGTCAGGTACGGCACAAGCACAGAGAGCTGCTCCACCCCCCTGAACTAACCCCGGGAGGGGGACCAGCTGGTTCCGCAGGTGGCGTGGGACGCAGCCGGTAGGAGAAGTCCCCGGGAGGCAGTGACTGCTCTTGGAGCAGGAAGAGCAGCGTCTCAGCCGGAGAACCGTCCCACCGGGATTTGGACTGGACGCAGGTACGGCATAAACACGGAGAGCTGCTCCACCCCCCTGAACTAACCCTGGGAAGGGGCCCAGCCGGGTCGCGCGGGCGGCGTGGGACGCAGCCGGTAAGAGAAGTCCCTGGGAGGCAGCGACTGGTATTGGAGCGGGGAGAACAGCGTCCCAGCCGGGACACTCGGTCACGGCACAAGCACGGGGAGCTGCTCCACCCATCTGAACTAACCCCGGGAGGCGGCCCAACTGGTTCGTAGGGGCAGCACGGCCACGCGGCTGGAGGGACGAGAAGTCCCCGGGAGGCAGAGACTGATTTTGGAGTCGAGAGTGCACCGTCCCAGTAGGGGAGCCTTGACGCTGGGCGTGGGGCTGGAAGCGGAGGATCTGACCGTGACTCCAGCGGGCCAGACCCCCCGGGGGCAATCTCCACACAGCCAGCACACATAGGCGACGCGCCCGCGGGAATCTCAGATATAACAGTCATTCCAAGCAAGACAAGCAACTCTGGCTATATTCTGAGGTGCTACTCTCCTATCTCTCTGTTCCCTCCCCCACCCTCCCCAGGTGGCTTCATTAACATCCGAATAGCCTGAGCCAGAGGGAGAACTCTGATAGGGATCTGACTGCATTTTTTTTTTAGCGGATTTTCTGGAAAAACTAGTTTCCCAGTGATGGCTCGGAGACAACAATCCATATCAAACCACTTAAAGAAGCAGACCATGACAGCTTCTCCAACCCTCCAAACAAAAGAATCAAAATCTTTCCCAAATGAAGATACAATCCTGGAATTATCAGATACAGAATATAAAAAACTAATTTACAGAATGCTTAAAGATATCACAAATGAAATCAGGATAACTGCAGAAAAAGCCAAGGAGCACACTGATAAAACTGTTGAAGAACTCAAAAAATTATTCAAGAACATAGTGGAAAAATTAATAAGTTGCAAGAATCCATAGAGAGATAACATGTAGAAATCCAAAAGATTAACAATAAAATTACAGAATTAGACAACGCAATAGGAAGTCAGAGGAGCAGACTCGAGCAATTAGAATGCAGACTGGGACATCTGGAGGACTAGGGAATCAACACCAACATAGCTGAAAAAAAATCAGATAAAAGAATTAAAAAAAATGAAGAAACCCTAAGAATTATGTGGGACTCTATCAAGAAGGATAACCTGCGGGTGATTGGAGTCCCAGAACAGGGAGGGGAGACAGAAAACACAGAGAAAATAGTTGAAGAACTCCTGACAGAAAACTTCCCTGACATCATGAAAAACGAAAGGATATCTATCCAAGATGCTCATCGAACCCCATTTAAGATTGATCCAAAAAGAAAAACACCAAGACATATTGTCATCAAACTTACCAAAACCAAAGATAAACAGAAAATTTTAAACGCAGCCAGGGAGAAAAGAAAGGTTTCCTTCAAGGGAGAATCAATAAGAATAAGTTCAGACTACTCAGCAGAAACCATGCAGGCAAGAAGGGAATGGGACGACATATACAGAACACTGAAGGAGAAAAACTGCCAGCCAAGGATCATATATCCAGCAAAACTCTCTCTGAAATATGAAGGCGAAATTAAGATATTTACAGACAAACACAAGTTTAGAGAATTTACAAAAACCAAACCAAAGCTACAAGAAATACTAAAGGATATTGTTTGGTCAGAGAGCCAATAATATCAGATATCAGCACAACACAAGGTCACAAAACAGAATGTCCTGATATCAACTCAAATAGGGAAATCACAAAAACAAACAAATTAAGATTAATTAAAAAAAAAAAAATACACATAACAGGGAATCATGGAAGTCAATAGGTAAAAGATCACAATAATCAAAAAGAGGGACTAAATACAGGAGGCACTGAACTGCCATATGGAGAGTGATACAAGGCAATATAGAACAATACAAGTTAGGTTTTTACTTAGAAAAATAGGGGTAAATAAAATAATAAGGTAACCACAAAAAGGTATAACAACTCTATAACTCAAGATAAAAGCCAAGAAAAACGTAACGACTCAACTAACATAAAGTCAAACACTGTGAAAATGAGGATCTCACAATTTACTAAGAAAAACGCCTCAGCACAAAAAAGTATGCGGAAAAATGAAATTGTCAACAACACACATAAAAAGGCATCTAAATGACAGCACTAAAAACTTATTTATAATTACCCTGAATGTAAATGGACTAAATGCACCAATAAAGAGACAGAGAGTCACAGACTGGATAAAGAAACACGATCCATCTATATGCTGCCTACAAGAGACACACCTTAGACTTAGAGACACAAACAAACTAAAACTCAAAGGATGGAAAAAAGTATATCAAGCAAACAATAAGCAAAAAAGAAGAGGAGTAGCAATATTAATTTCTGACAAAATAGACTTTAGACTTAAATCCACCACAAAGGATAAAGAAGGACACTATATAATGATAAAAGGGACAATTGATCAGGAAGACATAACCATATTAAATATATATGCACCCAATGACAGGGCTGCAAGATACATAAATCAAATTTTAACAGAATTGAAAAGTGAGATAGATACCTCCACAATTATAGTAGGAGACTTCAACACACCACTTTCGGAGAAGGACAGGACATCCAGTAAGAAGCTCAATAGAGACACGGAAGATCTAATCACAACAATCAACCAACTTGACCTCATTGACTTATACAGAACTCTCCACCCAACTGCTGCAAAATATAATTTTTTCTAGTGCACATGGAACATTCTCTAGAATAGATCACATATTAGGTCATAAAACAAACCTTTGCAGAGTCCAAAACATCGAAATATTACAAAGCATCTTCTCAGACCACAAGGCTATAAAACTAGAGATCAATAACAGAAAAACTAGGGAAAAGAAATCAAATACTTGGAAAATGAACAATACCCTCCTGAAAAAAGACTGGGTTATAGAAGACATCAAGGAGGGAATAAGGAAATTCATAGAAAGCAATGAGAATGAAAATACTTCCTATCAAAACCTCTGGGACACAGCAAAAGCAGTGCTCAGAGGCCAATTTATATCGATAAATGCACACATACAAAAAGAAGAAAGAGCCAAAATCAGAGAACTGTCCCTACAACTTGAACAAATAGAAACTGAGCAACAAAAGAATCCATCAGACAGCAGAAGAAAACAAATAATAAAAATTAGAGCTGAACTAAATGAATTAGAGAACAGAAAAACAATTGAAAGAATTAACAAAGCCAAAAGGTGTTTCTTTGAAAAAATTAACAAAATTGATAAACCATGGGCTAGACTGACTAAAGAAATACAGGAAAGGAAACAAATAACCCGAATAAGAAACGAGAAGGACCACATCACAACAGAACCAAATGAAATTAAAACAATCATTTCAGATTATTATGAAAAATTGTACTCTAACAAATTTGAAAACCTAGAAGAAATGGATGAATTCCTGGAAAAACACTACCTACCTAAACTAACACATTCAGAAGTAGAACAACTAAAAAGACCCATAACAAAAAAAGAGATTGAAACAGTAATCAAAAAACTCCCAACAAAAAAAAGCCCTGGCCCAGACGGCTTCACTGCAGAGTTCTACCAAACTTTCAGAGAAGAGTTAACACCACTACTTCTGAAGGTATTCCAAAGCATAGAAAATGACGGAATACTACCCAACTCATTCTATGAAGCCACCATCTCCCTGATACCAAAACCAGGTAAAGACATTACAAAAAAAGAAAATTATAGACCTATATCCCTCATGAACATAGATGCAAAAATCCTCAACAAAATTCTAGCCAATAGAATCCAACAACACATCAAAAAAATAATTCACCCTGATCAAGTGGGATTTATACCAGGTATGCAAGGCTGGTTTAACATCAGAAAAACCATTAATGTAATCCATCACATAAATAAAACAAAAGACAAAAACCACATGATCTTATCAATTGATGCAGAAAAGGCATTTGACAAAGTCCAACACCCATTTATGACAAAAACTCTTACCAAAATAGGAATTGAAGGAAAATTCCTCAACATAATAAAGGGCATCTATGCAAAGCCAACAGCCAATATCACTCTAAATGGAGAGAACCTGAAAGCATTTCCCTTGAGAACGGGAACCAGACAAGCATGCCCTTTATCACCGCTCTTATTCAACATCGTGCTAGAAGTCCTAGCCAGGGCAATTAGGCTAGACAAAGAAATAAAAGGTATCCGGATTGGCAAGGAAGAAGTAAAGTTATCACTATTTGCAGATGACATGATCATATACACAGAAAACCCTAAGGAATCCTGCAGAAAACTACTGAAACTAATAGAAGAGTTTGGTAGAGTCTCAGGTTATAAAATAAACATACAAAAATCACTTGGATTCCTCTACATCAGCAAAAAGAACACCGAAGAGGAAATAACCAAATCAATACCATTCACAGTAGCCCCCAAGAAGATAAGATACTTAGGAATAAATCTTACCAAGGATGTAAAAGACCTATACAAAGAAAACTACAAAGCTCTACTACAAGAAATTCAAAAGGACATGCTTAAGTGGAAAAACATACCCTGCTCATGGATAGGAAGACTTAACATAGTAAAAATGTCTATTCTACCAAAAGCCATCTATACATTTAACGCACTTCCGATCCAAATTCCAATGTCATATTTTAAGGGGATAGAGAAACAAATCACCAATTTCATATGGAAGGGAAAGAAGCCCCGGATAAGCAAAGCACTACTGAAAAAGAAGAAGAAAGTGGGAGGCCTCACTTTACCTGACTTCAGAACCTATTATACAGCCACAGTAGTCAAAACAGCCTGGTACTGGTACAACAACAGGCACATAGACCAATGGAACAGAATTGAGAACCCAGACATAGATCCATCCACGTATGAGCAGCTGATATTTGACAAAGGACCAGTGTCAATTAATTGGGGAAAAGATAGTCTTTTTAACAAATGGTGCTGGCATAACTGGATATCCATTTGCAAAAAAATGAAACAGGACCCATACCTCACACCATGCACAAAAACTAACTCCAAGTGGATCAAAGACCTAAACATAAAGACTAAAACGATAAAGATCATGGAAGAAAAAATTCGGACAACCCTAGGAGCCCTAATACAGGGCATAAACAGAATACAAAACATTACCAAAAATGATGAAGAGAAACCCGATAACTGGGAGCTCCTAAAAATCAAACACCTATGCTCATCTAAAGACTTCTCCAAAAGAGTAAAAAGACCACCTACAGATTGGGAAAGAATTTTCAGCTATGACATCTCCGACCAGCGCCTGATCTCTAAAATCTACATGATTCTGTCAAAACTCAACCACAAAAAGACAAACAACCCAATCAAGAAGTGGGCAAAGGATATGAACACACATTTCACTAAAGAAGATATTCAGGCAGCCAACAGATACATGAGAAAATGCTCTCGATCATTAGCCATTAGAGAAATGCAAATTAAAACTACGAGGAGATTTCATCTCACACCAGCAAGGCTGGCATTAATCCAAAAAACACAAAATAATAAATGTTGGAGAGGCTGCGGAGAGATTGGAACTCTCATACACTGCTGGTGGGATTGTAAAATGGTACAACCACTTTGGAAATCTATCTGGCGTTATCTTAAACAGTTAGAAATAGAACTACCATACAACCCAGAAATCCCACTCCTGGGAACATACCCTAGAGATACAAGAGCCTTCATACAAACAGATACATGCACACCCATGTTTATTGCAGCTCTGTTTACAATAGCAAAAAGTTGGAAGCAACCAAGGTGTCCATCAACGGATGAATGGGTAAATAAATTGTGGTATATTCACACAATGGAATACTACGCATCGATAAAGAACAGTGACGAATCTCTGAAACATTTCATAACATGGAGGAACCTGGAAGGCATTATGCTGAGTGAAATTAGTCAGAGGCAAAAGGACAAATATTGTATAAGACCACTATTATAAAATCTTGAGAAATAGTAAACCTGAGAAGAACACATACTTGTGTGGTTACGAGGGGGGGAGGGAGGGAGGGTGGGAGAGGGTTTTTTATTGATTAATCAGTAGATAAGAACTGCTTTAGGTGAAGGGAAAGACAACACTCAATACATGGAAGGTCAGCTCAATTGGACTGGACCAAAAGCAAAGAAGTTTCTGGGATAAAATGAATGCTTCAAAGGTCAGCGGAGCAAGCGCGGGGGTCTGGGGAACATGGTTTGCGGGGACTTCTAAGTCAATTGGCAAAATAATTCTATTATGAAATCATTCTGCATCCCACTTTGAAATGTGGCGTCTGGGGTCTTAAATGCTCGCAAGTGGCCATCTAAGATGCATCAATTGGTCTCAACCCGCCTGGAGCAAAGGAAAATGAAGAACACCAAGGTCACACGACAACTAAGAGCCCAAGAGACAGAAAGGGCCACATGAACCAGAGACCTACATCATCCCGAGACCAGAAGAACTAGTTGGTGCCCGGCCACAATCGATGACTGCCCTGACAGGGAGCACAGCAGAGGACCCCTGAGGGAGCAGGAGATCAGTGGGATACAGACCCCAAATTCTCATAAAAAGACCAAACTTAATGGTCTGACTGAGACTAGAGGAATCCCGGCGGCCATGGTCCCCAGACCTTCTGTTGGCACAGGACAGGAACCATCCCCGAAGACAACTCATCAGACATGAAAGGGACTGGTCAGCGGGTGGGAGAGAGACGCTGATGAAGAGTGAGCTAATTATATCAGGTGGACACTGGAGATTGTGTTGGCAACTCTTGTCTGGAGGGGGGATGGGAGGATAGAGAGAGAGGGAAGGCGGCAAAATTGTCAAGAAAGGAGAGACTGAAAGGGCTGACTCAAGAGGGGGAGAGCAAGTGGGAGTAGGGAGTGAGATGTATGTAAACTAATATGTGACAGACTGATTGGATTTGTAAACGTTCACTTGAAGCTTAATAAAAGTTATAAAAAAAAAAAAAAAAGAAGTTAACTACTCTGCTGAAGAGAACACATGCAAAGGCCTTGAAATACATGAACAGGGAGAAAGACCCAGTTGAGCACAGCTTTCCCACCTCCCCTCCAAGGGATGAAGCTCCAGACCAGCTCAGTCTCAAGTTAGTGATCTTAGTTGATGCCACATGGAGAAGAACAATCACCCTAGTTAACCCTGACTAAATTTCTGACCCACAAAACTGTGAGATACAATAAAATGGTGGTTGTTTTAATTCAGTAATTTTGGGGATAGATGGCTAACAAAACAGTCATCAATTAGTAAATGGCGGAGCCAAAATTTAACCTCAATAAAAGCCACTATCACACCCATGCTCTGATGATTACACCATAGTAAAAACCAAAAAGCCAAACTCGTTGCAGTTGAGTTGATTCTGACTCATGGTGACTCCACATGTTTCAGGGTAGAACTGTTCCTTAGGGTTTCCAATACCTGTAATCTTGCAGATGTAGATTGCCAGGCCTTCCTTCCATGATGTCACCAGGTAGATGTGAATCCTTTCTGCCATGATGTCACTGGGTGGATTTGAATTGCCAGTCTCTGAATTGTACACATAAAAATGTTGAAATGGCAAATATATTTATATATGTGTATACAGATATATATTATGTACGAGTCTACATACATATATACGCAACAATAAAAGAACAACCAGTCTGAAGTATTTTTCAAAAATTTGTACATGGAATGAATGAAAGACCATGATATCTATCATCAGAACCCCGTATGTATCACCTCTGTCCTTTGAGGTGTGACTTGGGTAGGTCACTTAAGCTCTCTGGGTCTTGAGTCTGCACTTTGAAATGAGCTGCAGCTTCTCCCACCTAAGAAGTAAGGATCCTAATAATATTTGCCATGCATGCTACACAAAGTTGGGAGGACCTGATGAGTTAATGGATGTGAATGCGTTTTGTAAAAGAAAAAGCCCTCTAAAGGCATTAAGTATTACTATCTTTTGTACAAGCTAATTATACTCTGTGTTATTAGATAACAATAAAAATTCATCTGCACAATAGGGCTGCTTTGTTGATGTGTGTAGTTTAGATCCGGGGACCCTAAAGAACAACGTGTAATACCTACACCTCCAAACTGTTCTCCACATATAGGTTATGCTTCTGCAGCAGCAAAACATCTGTTCGATTTAACTCAAACCGTTTTCATCTAAAGTCACTTAAACCAATTAACTGTTCAGTGACATGTGGGCCAAAAGAAGAGGATACAGATAGACTTGCTCTGTGCAAGTTTGGTTCCTGGAAATTGACAAACTTGTTGAGCACCTATGCACTAAGCACTGTGCTTGAGTCTCGGAAACTGAGAAGTCAAGTCAAGAAGGTCCTGCCCTCGAGAGGCTTAAAATTATAATGAGGAAGAAAGGGGGACAGAAAGGGCAGCGTTGTTTAATAGAACCCTCAGTGGGTGCTTTGGTAAAACAAAGGTTCTTCCATCATGTCAAAACATATTCCATAAATTTTTCTCTCTGTGATTATAAACTGTTATAAAGGATTTGTTTTAATTAAGGCATATTAGTGATAAAACATTTACCTGCTTTTGAACCATTAGGAATGGCTGAGCTTTAAATCATTTAGGTTACATCAGGATGGGTTTGCACCAAGTCAAGTCATAGCTAACACCCTCAAACTTCTCCTTCAAGATTAGCCCAGGGCTAACGTAATTCAGAAAGCCTTCCTTGATTTCACAGCCTTAAAAACCCTATGGAACAGTTCTACTCTGCACACATGGAGTACTGTATGAGTTTGAATTGA
The DNA here is from genome assembly GCF_024166365.1 of Elephas maximus indicus. NCBI lineage: Eukaryota > Metazoa > Chordata > Mammalia > Proboscidea > Elephantidae > Elephas > Elephas maximus. The sequence goes on from NC_064821.1 coordinate 102,368,012, forward strand.
CTCACAGCAACTAGCAACAACAAACAACAGGGTCCCCCAATAGACTATCCTGAGCTTTTCAAGTGCAAAGATTTGTCTTTTCTTTAGCTTTAATAAGCCCAGAGCCTAACTCAAAGTCTAGCATATAACAGACCTGGTGAATGTTTACTTAATATATCATTAAATGTATATCAAATATATCATTGAATAAATATATCATGTTATATCTTAAGGTAAAAAGGCATGAATAATTAAGGTATCTGAGAAAGACTGAAGGGTTTAGCCAGTGGTCATAGAATATGGCCAAGTACCTGGTCTACCTAAGGAGTCGAGGCATCGTCTGCAACAAGGACTACACTACACTATAGTCACAGAGCAAGCATCAAGTTTACTACTGGGCTCAGTTCTAAACTGCCACCATGTGAGTAAATTCATGTGATATAGAATCCAGGATGGAGAGGAAACCCAAAACGAAGTCTTAAGACAAAATTTTAAAAGAATCAGCAATGCTGCTTCTGGAAAAGGTAAGATGGGGCAGGGGGCATGGTCAGGAGGGAATGGAATGAAGGCTAGGTTGGCATGAAGAGCTGTCATGAGAAGAATTTTTTGCTGTTGTTGTTAGTTGCCATTGAGTCATTTCTACCTCATGACAACCTTACGTATAATAGAACATGTTTTTGTGTGCCATGAAGTCAAGTCAACTCCAACTCATGGCCACTCTACATGACAGAATCGCACTGTCTCGTAGGGTTTCTTAGGCTGTAATCTTTACAGAAGCAGATGACTAGGTCTTCTCTCCTGTGGAGAGGCTGGTGGGTTTGAACCGCCAACCTTTCGGTTAGCAGCTAAGCTCTTAACCATTGTGCCACCAGGGCTCGTTTATAACAGAACATAAAACCTACTTATTTGTTGGAGCCTCAGAGGGTACGACTTTAACTTCCTTTGTCCCCATTTCTAAGCGCTAGAATCCAGAAATGAATCAGGCACAGTTCCCACTAACTTGTGAGACAAAGATTTGCAAGCAAGTGGTTTATTTGGGGAGCCAATGCCAGGAAGCACAACAGGAGAGTGGAAAAGTGAGGGGTGGGAGGGAAGGGAGCCAATACCAGGGGTGATAACCACTGTGGACAACTGCAACTCAATCCCACTGGGGACCTCTGGGTTATCCCACCTGAGGAATGAAGAAGCTGGAGTATTTATACTTCAGGTCCCTTTTGTAGTTGGTTGAGAGCTGCTCCTGGAGACACTAATTTTGGGGCCCCTCCAGCCTGCTGCATTTGCAGGCAGAGGGATTTGTTGCAGGAAGCCTTCAGCAGAATCGTGAGTGTCAACAGAATATGTGTGGGCACCAACAGCATCTGCTATACCTACCTACAAAAAACGCCTATAGACACAGAGAAAGTGGTGCATCTGTGATGCAATTCCAGCTAAGTACTAAGGGTTCCGGTGCCTCATGAGATGCTAAGGTTAACTATGGTCACATTAACTACCATCAGCATGTGTTACATATGTGATCCTATGAGTCTGCTCGTTGTTGTTACTGTTGCTGTTGTTAGCTGCTGTTGAGTCAGCCCCCAGCTTATAGCAACCCCAAGCACAATCGAACAAAAAGCTGCCTGGTCCTGCACCACCCCATAATGGGTTGTAGACTGGATCGACAGGGCTTTTATTGGCTAATTTTTGGAAGTCAGTCGCCAGGTCTTCTTCCTAGCCTGTCTTAGCCTGGACGCTCGGGTGAAGCCTGTTCAGCATCATTAACAACACAATCCACCGCTGAGACCTGGGTGGTGGCTGTGCGTGAGGTGCATTGGCCAAGGATCAAACCCAGATCTCCTCCATGAAAGGCAAAACACTACCATCGAACCATCAAGGTCCCCTTTGATAAAGAACAATTACAATAATATTATCCATTTAACTGATGAGGAAACTGAGGCCAAAACTGCTGAAGTGATTTGTCCGAGGTCACTAGCAAGTTGGAAACAGAGCAGATTACACAAGAACCCGCTTGGCTCTAATACCAGGCTCAGTGCTCTGCAGTCCAGCAGCACATGTTAGGCATCCTGAATTCACAGCCCACGGACAGACAGGCTTCCGTCGGAACAAAGCTCCTTCTGGACAACTCCTCCAGGCAAGCCTTATTTTGTCTCTCACAGATCTGGTCCAATAATAGTGCTGTTCTGTTCCGCAGAGGCTGCCTGAACTTAATTCATCTGTCTCTCCCAAATCACCCCCCTCCCAGGCCTTTTTACTTGGTAGCTTATGACCTGGTTTATTCCCACATCCACAATAAACTCCCTTGTTCCCCTGCAAGGGGGTGTGATTTGCAAACATGTGTTTCTAAAACTGCAGCTTGCTGCTCGTGTTTGTCTGAGGTCTTCTCACCCTCAGCCCCTTGAGGCCCTGAGATCCTGTTTGAGCTAGTTAAGTATATAAAATGGCCCTAAAGTAGGTTTTAATTAATTCAGCTGTTTAGCTCATTGAAGTAAAAAATATCAAATTAAATGGCTCCCTTTTAGCCTACCAAAACAAACAAACAAACAAACCCACTGCTGTCAAGTTGATTCCAACTCATAGCAACCCTGTAGGACAGGGTACAACTGCCCCCATTATGTCCCAGGCTGTAATCTTTATGGAAGCAGAATGCCACATCTTTCTCCTACAAGTGGCTGGTGGGTTTGAACAGCCAACCCTTCTGTTAACCCTTAGCCACAGCACCTCCCTTTTAGCCTAGTGCTTTTGTTTTCACTGTTTTTCACTTCACCAGCGATTGGGGCCAAACCATATGATTTCCTCAATGTTGTCATTAAAATCCTTTAAGTGAAGGATGAATGTGCTGGCAAACCTGATGCACACTGGTTGGTGGAAACAGCATGAAAATACCAGGGCTTGAACCAGTTAGTTTCTGTTCCAACCCCTGCTGAGAATTTGTGTTTCTAGAAAGTTCCCAGATGATGCAAATGATGTTGGTCAGGGACCAGTTCTGAGAAACACTAGAGCGATGGTTCTCAAAATGTATTATACCTAAGAATCACCTGGGGATCTTGTTAAACTGTAGACTCTGATTCAGTATATCTAGGGTAGAAATGCAAATTCTCAGCAGGGGTTCGAACCGGAACGACTCGGTTCCAAGCTCTGGGTTCTGCCTAGACACCTCCCGTCCCTTCTCATGTTGCATTCTCCTGCTGAAAGCTACTGATGTAGTGTCTCTGGTTCTAGCTCACCTCTCAGAGAGCAAATCTGTGAAGGAAGGAAGGAAATGCGTCTCACATATAGAGAGGCAGGCAGTCATGGGGTAATGAAACAAGACCCGTCCATGTCGCCTCCTGGCTGGGAATAGTCTTTGACAAATACACGTCCAACCATGCCTTTCCCCTGGTTAACATCCCTCAAAGGCTTCCCCTGACCTGAATAATCCAGACGGGCCTGGGCCAGTCCCCACCCCAACTCCCACCAATCTCGTCCTCTGGGTCCTTCTCCTAGCCTTAGCATCACACTGGCCACCTTCCAATTCCTCAAAAGCTAGGTACTTTCCACCTTGGGGCCTTCCCACACATGTGCCTCATCCCTCTTCACCCCCAGAACTCCTTAGTAGATTCCTTTGCTCCTTCAGGGCTCAGCTCACAGGGATGCAGCCTTCAGAAGCTTTCCCTGGTAGGCCCTACACTCACGTATGCACACAGACACCCACACCCAACAAGGTGGAGTCCTCCTTTCATAAACTCTCATTACATCCCACACTTCACAGTCCTAGCAGACATTTCAATTGTACTTATTTAGCTGTGTAATTTGCATTTTAAGATTGTCTTCCCCAACGAAGACAACTCCCCAAGTTGTCCTTCCTGTTCACCTGTGCATGCCCAGAAATCACCACAGGCTTTCCATACAGTAAATATTTGTTAAAGGAAGGAACAAATAAGCCTCAGTCTCCTCATCTCTAAAGATAATATAAAAACCCTACGAGGAATGAGATACCGAAGTGGCACTGCCTGGCCCATAACAGGGTTTTGCTTTTGGTTTTGTTTGTTCCCTAAATAGAACTTGTTGCCATCCAGTTGTTTCTGACTCATAGCAACCCTACAGGGCACAGTAGAACTGCCCCATAGAGTTTCCAAGGAGTGCCTGGTAGATTCGAACTGCCGACCTTTTAGTTAGCAGCCGTAGCACTTAGCCACTATACCACCGCGGTTTCCTCCCTAAATAGAAGAGCTCAAAAATGCAATCAGCTGCCTCCTAGGATTGTAAGCTTTCTGTCATTGGGGGCCTTCAAGCCTAAGATGGATGAAAATTTTGCAGGGATACTGTAGAAGAAATGGTTGGTGAGTCTAGAGTGGTTCTCAATCTTGGCTGTACAGTAGAATCACCTGGAGAGTAAAAAGTACCCCAGAGATTCTAATTTAAATGAGCTGGAGTGGGATCCTGGCAATAGTATGTTTTTTAAAAGCACCTCAGGTGATTCTAATGTGGACCACGGCTGTGTAACAACCAGCTTAAAAGAGATGATATTTACATTGTTTTCCATCCATGAAATGCACTCACGCCAGGAAACCAAAGACTGTTTTTTTTTTTTTTTTTTTTGGTGGTGGTGAGGGGAGGGTGAGGAGGAAGAAAAGGGAGAGAGAACCCTTCCTAAAAATAAAATTTTTAAAAATTAATTTAAAAAAACAAAAACTACCACGGAGCAATGCCCTTGGAGTCTCAGCTCCTCCTGAAGGGCTTTGGGTCTCTCTAGTTGTGCAATTTGGGGTTGGCCACTTTGTCTACTGTGACTTACCTGCTTCCCCCACTTTAAATATAGATAATTATAACCATCTTATAGAGTTTCTGGGAGAATTCAACAAAATCAGATATATAAGAATCCAGGAAGAGCTAGCACAAGTCCTCCATGAGTTAGTTTTTTTTTTTTTTTTTAATCAATGAGAACATATTTTGCAAACCTACTTGCAGAAACCCAGGTGGACCAGGGGAGGGGCCTTGGGAAGCTGAGCTGTGGGTTCGGAGCCCAATTCTCTTTTTTCTAGTACTTGTATCATTATGTTCTTAAAAGACAATCTGTATGCCTATGATATAAAACAGGGATCAAAAGTGAGAGCTAGGGAGATAGAATGCCACAAACCTAACTGAAAACAGCCAGGATTGTGGGAGTATTACTTCTTAGCAAAATACTTGGAAAGTGTGTTGAGCTCTGTCTTAAATCCTTTTTAAAAACCACCCACAATCCAAAGGGAGACTCTTAGCACCAGCTGTCTTCATTTCCTAGTGGTGCTGTAACAGAAATATTGCAAGTGGGTGGCTTTAAAGGACAGAAATTTTCTCCCAATTCTAGAAGCTAAGAGTCCAAATTTGGGTCTTGGCCACGTCCATTCCTTCCAGGTATTCCTTGGTTCCTTGGTGATCTTCACGTGGCACCATTTTCCCCTATGTGTGTCTATGACTGTCTAACCCGCTCTTTTCACTACTCAGAAGTGATTCAGTATAGGACAGGCCCTGCACTGTTATGGCCCCATTAACATAACAAAGAAAGTCCTATTTCCAAACAGGATTGCATCCCCAGGTATAGGGGTTAGCATTTGAACACAGATTGGGGAACGCACATTGTAATCCATAAAACCACTGCTGTAAGAGCCTGCTTTCTGGAAGTGTGGGTGTGTGTCTCTGGGAGATGGACTTTTCCTGTCTGTAAAACCCATGCACAGAAGCCCCTTCTGGGAAAGATATACAAATTGTGATAGTTGACTATTTGATTTAAATTTTTGGATCCAGTGACATTTTTTCTCTCCTTTCTCATATCTCAGCACCTTCTCCTCCAAAACAGGTAACACAGGTACTGTCCCAGGGATTCAAACCCAGGCCCAGGGACAGAGGAACCAACGGATACAAGCAATTTCAGAGACATGGTCCAAATCACAAGCACTCAGGTACAAGCATCCCTGACCTCCTCATCCTCCTGCATATACACACAGACACCCAAACATCCCAAACTTTTACCTTCACGAAGTAAAACGGGCCTCATGTATGCTTGGGGTGTGCAGGGGAATCCTTCGGCTTGTAGCTGTGGTGTATTTACGTGATGCTACGTTTCAGAAACTTTCTGCTTGCCACAGTTGGAGATGGTGAACTTCAGCTTTAGCCTATGCCTGGGTCAATGGTGACACTGGGGTGGTTCTACCTTGCCCAGCATAGCCCTTAGGGTGTCCTGCACCAGGTCATTGGGACTCATGCTGACTCTTGTCCCAGTTCCAGCATTTGGCCCTCTAGCCAGGAGGAATAATTTGGCTCTGGTTTTGTTCTCTTGTGTGCCTGAATCCCCTCCTCATTTGCTACCCAATTCCCTGCCTTTCTTTGCATAAGCCTGCCTCTCTGGCCCTTTCTGAGCCTGGAGACAAGCTCACCTAGAAGGCAAAGTATTTTATCCCTGTGTTCCTAGCATCTCACCAGAGCCCCGTGCAGAGTTGGTACATGATGAATGCATGTCGAATGAATGGTTGAGGAAATCAGCCATGCGGCCTCAGAACTCTATCAGCACCTATTTTCTGTAATGCTCTTTTGCTACTGCTCTTCATTCATTCATTTGCTCACTCATTCATTTATTCAACAGATATTTATGAAGCACAGGTGGCTCAATGGTTAAGTGCTCGACTGCTAACAGAAAGGTCAGCAGTTCAAACCCACCCGTTGCCCTGCAGAGGAAAAGACCTGGAAGTCTGCTCCCACAAAGATTACAGCCTAGGAAACCCCATGGAGCAGTTCTCTGTTCTATAGGGTTGCTGTGCGTTGGAGTGGACTCAATGGCACACAACAACAGGTTCTACGTTAAGTACTATAAGCAGTCCACCTAAAGAGCTTAACACATGCCTGACACATGATAAGCATAACATCAACCTTAAAAAATAAAGTTAGAAGAAATAAATAAGTCATGACCTTTACAAGTTATGTAGGTTGTCTAAATCTTAGTTCCTTTGTCTTTAGAATGGGAGACTAATACTCCAATCTCACAGCATAGTTATAAAGATTAAATAAGATCCTGTAAGTCAAGTTCCTATCATGCTTGCTGGCACACAGTGAGACCTCCAGAAATGCTTGATGAGGTGAAGGAGAAAGTCACTGCATGTGAATGACTGAATGAAGGACTGAGTGTATGAAAATAAATAAGTGGATGGGGCGTGGATAACATCCTTGCATAGCTTCCCAGCCCTTGCTGACCCTGCCACTGGGCTGTTACCTGTACCCACCTGATACACTGGCCCAAAGAAGCAGCATTCAAAGGCAACCAAATACCAGGTGAGGCTTTGGATTTTCTTCACCATGATGGATCTGGAATACCAACAACCCCAGCACTCCAACCAGAGCTGGCAGCTCAGTTAGCCTTATTTAACAAAGTTTTCAACAAACAGCTGATGTGTACCTGAATGGAACTTGAATGAGCAGAAATTAGAAATCATTCCAACCAAATGTCCCCTGGCTCACTCTCTCTATTTTCATTAAGTTTTCCTCCTAATTTGGAGGGAATGATGAGAAGAGTAAAAGCCTTGAGGTGTTGATTTCTCCATTACGTTCATATAAGATGGGATGGGTTTAAGTTTCTGCCCACCAGCTGCATTTATCTTAATTTCGGGGAGATATGAGAGTAGCGGAAATGGTATTGCTGTAACCCTTGGTGTGCCTAAGTGGAGAGGCTATAAATACACGAAGGTTTGTGCAATCTTCTCAAAGTAAACCAACCAGACGACCTTGATGCCAGGGCCTCAAGCAAGTCAATACCCCAGTGGTCAAGAACGTGAACCCTGCAATCCATGCCTGTGAATTCAAATCTTGGCTCTACTTTCACTAATGGTGTGGTCTTTGGCACATTACCTAACTTTTCTGTAACTCACTTTACTCATGTGTAAAATGGGAATACCAATGCCTACACCACAGGATCATTTTCAGATGAAATGAGTTATTAACAAGGTAATGAATATAAAGCACCGAGTGCAGTGCCTGGCACCTAGTGGGTATTCAGTCTATTCCTTTCCAGCTCCAAAATGTGATGCTGCTGTGAGAGATTTACACTGGAACCTGAGAATGAAGAAGCGGTTCATTAACAACTGGCCCAGGAAGAATACACTCCACAGGAAACTGCAGGGTCATTAAGCACCAGTGGTGGTAACAAGGCCATTAATTTCCTACAGTTTCTTTTATTGAGCCATACAGTGAGGTGATGCTTAATCGAGCAGGAGGGAAGGGGTCTGGAGTGGGACCTGGGGGCAGGAAATCACAGCTATTTTGTAAGGCAGACTGGCTGTGAAATGCCGACAGGATTGTGCACTCTGTGCTGACGTGACTGCGGATAATCCCCAAGGGCTGAGCATCTGAGAATGACTTCTGTGTATCGGATGCAGGCAGCAAAGTGTAGAATGAGCAAAGTCGCAGACCTGACTGCAGATCCCAGTTCCACTAAAACCAGCAGTGAGACAATATGAAAGTTGTTTCATATCTTGTTGACTCAGTTTTGCCATCTAACAAATGGGGAGAATCATGAGTTACTATGAGGGCAAAATTACAGAACATAGTAGAAAGCACTTTGAGGATATTTTTAAACCTTAAAGTCCTAGGCAATGTAAAGTAGTCACTGCCATGTATTAACTTTCCCTTCTTCATTTGTATGCTTGAAATAAGTGAGATGTAAGAGTTACTTTTAGCGATTTCCAGCTACCCATGGTTTGGCTAAAATCTACTGCAAAACTTACAAAGCAAAGAATAAGTCATTTCATTAGAATGAATTTCTGAACGTGAAAAATCAATATCACTTCAGAGGAAATTTCTGGAAGGACTGAATAGACCGACACGTCACCATATCGATTTGAATAAAAAGTCTAAAATAATTTTAGCTCTGATTATTTAAGGCAACTAGGACAAAAGGGAGAGATTCTAGAAGTTACACAGATAAGTATGTCAGACAAAAGAAACATTTCTTTTTCAGGGCAAATTTTGAGTGTGGAAATAACTCTCAAGGACTTTTTACAAGGACCCAGACGCCAGTTCCCTTGTCATGGCTTACGAGGGCCTACATGATTTGGTCTCCACCTGCCTTTCTGGCTTCATCTCAAGCCGTCTCCCACTTGCTATCTCTGCTCTGGGCTTCTATTTCTCCACCAAGCCACCAAAACTTCCACCTCAGGACCACTGCAAAATCGGTTCCGTCTGCCTAGAATACTCTCTGCCCCATCTTCACCTAGTCAAGTTTTACTTACTCTTCAGAACTCACCTCAAATAACATTTCCTAAGAAAAGCATCTAAGCCTCCAGATTCCTCCTGCTCAATCTCTCATAGCACCTCAAAGTTTCCCTTCATACAGACCCTATCTCAGTGTGTTATTAAGGATTCGGTTGTTATTTAATTTTTTTAACTTTACTTTCTACCTCATCCACATGTGAGATCACTGACATAACAGAGGCCCTGCCTTTAATGCTCACCGATAATTCCGTTTAGTTAGTACAGTACCTTGCACATGAGAGTTGCTAAAAAACAATTATTGAATAAATGAATTCTCCATAACAATGCTGTTGTTAGTTGCCATCGAGTCGATTTCAACTCATAGCAACACCATGTATTACAAAGAAAAACTGCTCCATAGGGCTTCTTGGCAGACTGCCGGGCCTTTTCTTCCTTGGTACCACTGGGCAAGTTCAAATTGCCAACATTTAGGTTAGCACACCCAAACCAAATCTGTTGCATCAAGTAGATTCCAACTCATAGTGATCCTATAGGACAGACTAGAACTGCCCCATAGGGTTTCCAAGGCTATAAACCTTTATGGAAGCAGACTGCTACATCCTTCTCCTGTGAAACAGCTGGTGGGTTTGAACCACTGACCCTTTGGTTAGCAGTCAAGCACTTAACCATTGAGCTACGAGCGCTCCATTTTTAGGTTAGTAGTGGAGTGAAACTCATATTGTGCCACCTAATACAGCTTCTCAAATATAAGCCTTCTGGACCAGAGGGGTCGGATGTTGCCCATCTTCAATCCTGGCAGTGGGGAGATGATCTGGACATGGATTGCAATAGACTTTTCTCATTTCAGAAGGAAACAGTGATCAGAAAGAACATCCTTTTCCTATTAACCCATATTTGTTCTGTGGGATAAAGTCCAGACCGTTTCTACTGACATACAAAGCGCTCCATGATCTGGCTTTAGAGTCATCTTCCATCACTCTCCATTGACAGCATGTATTTCTACCACGCAGATCTACTGACTGTCTCTTGAACATGCTAGGCCAATTCAAGCTTCTCTGCCTTTGCTTGTGCTCTTCCCCACATGGAAAGACCTTCCCTAGTGGGAAAGCATGCAACATAAGGCCAACAGCTCCATCTTTGGAATCGAGGGGACCCAGATCCAAATCCTGGTGCTCCTACTCACTTGCTAGACCTTGGACTTCTTGAGGCTCAGTTTTCCCCTTAAAAAACTGAATGGTTCCTGGCTACCATTACTGAATGTTTTGATCAAAGATTCTATAGAAGAATCCTGATCAAAAGGGGTAAGATATAGAACAGAATTTCAAATTCTCATGGATTCCAGACTTTTTAGAGCCATGGAAGCTAGACGAACACCCAACTTTTTTGCCCTAGGATAAGCTTTAAATCTTAAATCAAAAATATCTCCTTAAGCCTTCTTAAAACCAAACAATAGTTTAGCTTAACTAAACTTTTAAAGAATGTCTACCTTGAGCATTATGCTTTTTTAAGATCTATCTATATGAGATCAAATCAAGGCTTTGGAACAGTTCGCTGGGTTCCAACCCCTGATGAGAATTTTAATTTCCACTCCAGATATACTGAATCTGAATCTATATTATAATAAGCTACCCACAGGATTCCTATGTATAATAAATTTTGTTTATTATATACTAGTGGTTCTCAGAGCTGATCCCTAACCAGCAACATTAGCATCACCTGGGAACTTGCTAGAAATGCAAATTTTCAGCAGGGGTTCGAAGTGAACCAACTGGTTTGAAGCCCTGGATCAAACTGACAACAGCAACTCAAAAGATTAGAAAGGAATTTAGGGACAGTGAGTTTCAGTTAGTGGCAGAGGAGCAACTCAGAAAAGGAGGGTGAAATGGTTGCACAACTCGAAAAATGAGAGCAACGTCACTGAATTGTACACGTAGAAACTTGAATTGATGTATGTTTTTGCTGTGTATATTCTCAACGAAATTATTTTAAAAAATAGGGCAATGTGTACTTCACTGAGCTGAATTTGATTTGGTTGAATTTGATTAAATTTGATAAGGTTATTAAATCTGATGTAAAGGACTTATTGCTTTGAATTCCAGAATACTTAATTGCGCTCATGAGGAACCTGTACACAGATCAAGGCGCAGTCGGTACACAGAACAGAACGAGGAGATACTGCCTGGTTTAAAGTCAGGAAAGGTGTATGTCAGAGTTGCATCCTTTCACCATATTTGTTCAATCCGTATGCTGAGCAAATAATATGAGAATCTGGACTATATGAAGAAGAAAGGGGCATCAGGATTGGAGGCAGACTCATTAACAACCTGCAAAATGCAGATGACACAACCTTGCTTACTGAAAATGAAGATGACTTGAAGCACTTACTGATGAAGATCAAAGACCACAGCCATTAGTATGGATTACACCTCAACATAAAACAAAAATCATCACAACTGGACCAATGAGCAACACCATGATAAATGGAGAAAAGACTAAAGTTGTCAAGGATTTCATTTTACTTGGATCCACAATCAACACGCATGGAAACATCAGTCAGGAAATCAAAGGGCACACTGAATTGGGCAAATCTGCTGCAAAAGACCTCTTTAAAGTGTTAAAAAACAAAGACATCACTTTAAGGACTAAGGTGAGCCTGACCCAAGCCAAGGTGTTTTCAATCACCTTATATGCATGTGAAAGCTGGACAGTGAAAAAGGAAGACTAAAGAAGAATTGACTTCTTTGTGTTGTGGTGTTGACGAAGAATATTGACTATACCATGGACTGACAAAAGAACGAACAAGTGTGTCTTGGAAGAAGTACAGCCAGAATGCTCCTTAGAGGCAAGGATGGCGAGACTATGTCTCACATACTTTGGACAAGTTATTAGGAGAGCTCAGTCCCTGGGGAAGGACATTATGCTTCATAAAGCAAAGGGTCAGCGAAAAAGAGGAAGACCCTCAACCTCAACTAGATGGACTGACACAGCGGCTGCAATAATGGGCTCCAACATAGCAACAATTATGAGAATGGTGCATGAACGGGCAGCGTTTCATTCTGTTGTACACGGGGTCACTATGAGTTGAAACCAACTCAGTGGCACCTAACAACAACATTGCTTTGAATAGCACATAAATGCTCAATAAGCAGTAGTACTATTATTATTGTTAAATCTTTCTAGGAAACTCTTTTCATTAAGGGTCAGCTCAAAGGTCATTTGAATCCCTTCCCAGTTCTTCTACACAGACTACCAGGAAATTTCCCTGTACTTTCTCTGCACCTTATACACACCTGTTCAGTTATACCACTTAGGCCATCATTCCTAATTGTTTACATATCCACTTTTTCATCAGATAATGTACTTAAAGACATGGCTCAATTCTTCCCTAAGCATGGTCTCAGCACCCAGTGCAGTACCGAATATAGTAGGCACTTGATCAATATTTTTCAATAAGTAAATGAGCTAATCAAAAATACATTCAATAAAAAAAAAAAAAAAAAAAAAAAAAAAATCCCATTGCTGTCGAGTTGATTCTGACTTATAGAGGCCCTACAGGACAGAGTAGATAGAACTGCCCCATACGGTTCCCAGTGAGTGGCTGGCAGATTCAAACTGCTGCCCTTTTGGTTAGCAGGTAAACTCTTAACCACTGTGCCACCAGGGCTCCACATTCAAAATTGCAAGGAAAATTGGACCAGACATTTTGATTGGCTCCTTACGTTGCCGATATGCCTTGCATATTTATGTCAATCGAAAGCATTTAACCTTCCTGCTAAAGGTCTACAAAGTGTTCGCATTCCTGGGTTTTTAGAAAAACAATATGCAATGGATGAATGGTGGTTTTATTTCATTCTTTTCATTATTTGCTTTGGAAAACAGCTACTTAGCACGTTTGCCAATGACTTTTCTTAAGGTAGTTTTTTTTTTTCTTCCTTTTCATTAGCCTCAGGTTCTTAGCATGTGATACTACAATGTTTTTGCTTCAGATTTGCAAGTGCAGTGGTGTTACTTCTCAAATCAGTTTGTCACTTGGAAAATTTTCTACAACAAAGAGGATTAATTGTTTTCCTTGTGTAAATGCTTTAAAATAGTAGGAAGTCCATCTCGTTGAATTCCGCTTGGCTCTAACTACTAGAAAAACCTCAGCCTATAACTGCCACTTTAGCCTCATTCCCTAGCAAACCCTAATTCACTGTCTACATTCCAGAAAAACTGACCAGCCCACAATTTCCCAATATTCCATATGGTTTTGCGCACCTGTGTTTTTGTCTAAGCTGTTTCCTCTACCTGGGGCGTCTCAGGCCACTTATCTCCTGGCAAACTTCCACTTATCTCTGAAGGCTCATTTTAGGCTCATTTTAGGTGTTACTTCCTCCAGGAAGCCTTCTCTGAATGGCCTAGTCTAGTCTCGGTTCCTCCCTGTTATACCCTAATCCTGTCCTGTTCTTCGCCCTCATGCGGGTTTGTGGGGCTATTTCATTGTAATGTTTAAGAAGATAAGTTTTGAAGTTAGCCTGAGATTGCCTTGAGTCCCACTACTTACTAGCTTTGTGATCTTGGGCATCTTACTGACTCTCTGGGATTTCATTTCCTTCTATGAAATGAGATGACTATACCGGGCAAATGTTAGTATTAAATAAGGAACTATATTACTGAGCACTTTACACATCAGAAGCATGTGCCAGGTATGATTTGCCACTACTAATGCCACTACGACTGCCCATACCAAAGCACTTGTATACCATATTAAATCTGTCTGTTCAAGTGTCTATCTCTCCTACGGGGCCTAGAGCAGCCAGCCGTCCAGGTTGCCTGGCACCAAGTGTGTTCATGGAATGTAGGACTTTAAGTACTAAAGTCAGCACAGTCCCACGCTAACAGGGACAGGTGGTCACCCCCACTGGACCATGTATTATTTGAGAGTAGAGACTCTGACCTCTCATCTTTATACGGCCAGTGCTGAGCACATGGCTCTTTAAGCAGCAGCCCAGTGATTCTTAGAGGCAGAAGTGAGCTTAATGAGCATGTATCAGAATCACCTAGTGCATTTTCTCACTTTTTCCAACCATGTGTTATCTGCTTCTCTACTCTGGAGTTTCCTTCATACTGCCACCCTAACCCCGTACCTACCAGATTCGAAAACTTCTGTATCAGTTAGCTATTGCTGCATAACAAACTACGCTATAACTAAGTGGCTTATAACAGCAAGTATTTAATTCATGAGTCTGAAAGTCAACCGAGTGACTTGACACATCTAGGATGGCCGCCCTCTTTCATCTGCAGGGTTTGTTGACAAGTCAGCTGAGGCTTTTGTAATCTTGACAGGGTTCTCTCACATGTTTGGGGCCCCACCTGGGAGGAACTGGCTAACTCAACTCTGCTTTACAGGGTCCCTTCATCCTCGAGTAGACTAGTCCAAGCTTGATCACATGGTAGATGCAGGGTTCTTGAAAGAATGGACAATATATGAGCCCTCCTGAGGACTAGGCTCAGAATTGATGCACCCTTGCTGCTTCTGCATTCTGTTGGCCAATTAATGCCACAAGGCCAGCCAGATTCAAGTGAAAGGGAAATAGAGTCCATTGTTTGAACTGCAAAATCACATAGCGAAGGACGTAAATACATGGATGTGTACAAAGATATGGTCATTTTTACATAATCCTTGTAACCATACATAATCCTTGTAACCACTAAACTTACACAAAGCTGATGCTTGGTAAATGTTTAAACCTAAATCATCGAGTCATAAGGCACATAATTCTCAGGTACCTACTATATATCTGGAGTCACTGGATGGTACCAAAGCTTAACATGCTTGGCTTGCCAACTGAAAGGCTGGAGGTTCAAGTCTACCCAGAGGTGCCTCAGTAGAAAAGTCTGGCAATCTACTTCCACAAAAATCAGCCACTGAAAACCATATGGAGCACAGTTCTACTCCGACACACATGGGCCTGCCATGAATCAGACTTGATTTGACAGCAACTGGTTTTACTATATGTCCGGCAATAGGTGTCTTCATCACTCTTCAGACAAGCAAGATCTTGGAGATACAGTATCTAGAAATTGAGGTAATTTTGTGCAGTAAGGAGGTATATTATTTGTGGAAGATTATAACAATGTTAGATGTACCTGGGTAATACAAACAATTAAGTGCTCAACTACTAGCCAAAAGGTTGGTGGTTTGAACCCACTCAGAGGAACCTCAGAAGACAGGCCTGGCAATCTGCTTCTGAAAAGTCACAGCCTTAAAAACCCTATGGAGTAGTTCTACTATGCACATGTGGGGTCGCCATGAGTTGGAATCAACTCAAAGGCAACTAACAACAACATAATACAGTGGTGAAGTGTCCTCTCTGGGAATTAATATACACAAATGAAGCCCTAAATGGTTAGAAAATACTCAGCTGGGCAGTCTTAGGAAGTTTCATAATACGGCCTCAGAAATGGATATGAACTTAACATTGACTATCTGGGCTGCTCCTGAGAGCCTGGGACAGACTGGGGAGGCTCTGCATTAGAGAAGTAGGGAGCATCAGACAGGGGGTTCCAGGGCACTGAGGGAAGGACTGCTCTTCACAGCTACATACCATTTTGGTATTTTCCAGGGCTTTGAATCAGTTTGTTCAGTTTGAACCCCTGCTGAGAATTTGCATCTCTAACAAGTTCCCAGGCAATGCTAACGTTGTTGGTTAGGGACAAATTCTAAGAACCACTAGTAGACCAGTGGTTCTCAAAATTTATTATACATAAGAATCACCTGGGGAGCTTGTTAAAATGTAGACTCTGATTCAGTATATCTAGGGTGGAAATGCAAATTCTCGGCAGGGGTTCGAATCTGAATGAACCACTTGGAAGCCCTGGCTGTAAGGCATTACTATCATGATTATTGGCCAGCCCAGGTAGAAAGCTGTGGAATTTATTTATTTATTTATTTGAGCCCAGAAACATTCTTAGAGAGCTGTGGTTTTTCTCTTGTATACTGCTATTAAACCTTTTTTAAAATACACAAGTCCCTACTGAACTGGGAACACGCCTGAAAAAATACGAAATCAGAATTTATCTTGTTATGCTGCTTTCCCCCTGGGGTGGTGGGGTCACATATATATTGCTAGAAACGATCCGCCCACTCGTTGCTCACAGGGCCCTGTAGGACTGAATGCCTGACCCTACACTATGGCGGAAAAGAGCCAAAGGGCTGCATCAAAACAAATGGAATTTTAAGCAGGTTCTCTGTATCAGCTTGTAAACTCATGCCTGCTCCAGAGCATGTCCTGTCTGAAAGGACAGTCACTGGTGCATCCTTGCAAGCGGTCCGTGTCACATTTCATTATGCTGACACAGCCTCCAGGGCAGAAAACATCCCATAGCACGTTAGACAGGGAACCTACACACCAGGTCAGTCCTGGCTGCATCCCTCACTAACTCTGACTGTACGCAAGTCCCTTCACCTCTCTGGAGCCCCTCACTTTACCTGTGAAATGGGGCAAGGATACCTGCTCTGGCAACTTCAGAGTTGCCTGGGGGGTCACTGGCATAGTGTATAGGCAAGTGCATTATGGCCCGTGGAGAGATGTATAAATTCAATGTGTCATTACCAAGGGTAGTCAGGACCGCCAATGACGACTGGACACATCAGGGTCTCTTGGAACCCTTGGTTCTAACAGAACTCTCAAAAACCTGGTTTGCTCATGAAAATGTCACTATTCAATAGGCCCCACAGGTTCCACAGTCCTATAATTCAAACATGTAACGTCCCTAGGTTTTAAAACTGCCCAGCTGGCTGGCTGGCTGGTTACTGAATGGATAACACAGACAGAGCCATACGAATGAAGAAATTAGATTGGAGACCAAGTGTTTAATCCACTGGAACAACCCTCTAGGCCCAGGGACAGGCTAATGTGGTAAAGGGCAAATGCAAGAGGCAGGGAGTGCTGAATTTAGCATCAAGTGGGGTTTTCAATACTCTTTGAAGCTGTGGTACTGTATTTTTGGGAAGAGGGATCAGAATTCTTAGGTAATATTTTTATAAATGCATATCGCTAATGTCCACTGCAGGTACTGCCATGCCTTGGGAAAGAGAATGGGGTGGGAAAGAAGAGGAGCTGTGCATATGTGTATATCCCCGGGTAATTGTTGTCTTTCTCCTCCCCTCCTACCATGGTTCAGGACTCCTGCTTAAAATCATGTCCTACAGAGAGACAATCATTGCACCAAGCAGGGAGCTTGCTCAACCTCCAGTTCGCCTGCTGGGCACCCAACCATCTTCCCCTTTCTGAAGAGTTGACCTTCCTACATCATCTATACCTATTGGTTGCAATAATACCGACAGCAACGCTAATTTCGTCTAGATGTACACTTCACAGTTGGCAAAGCTTCTTCCCGTCTATCTTATTTTATCCTCCCAGCCTGATCTCCATCTGACAGAAGAGAAGCCTGAGGCTCAGAGGAGTGAAGTGACTTCCCTAAGGTCACACAGTTAAAAGGGGCAGGGCCTTGAGTCATACGCAGGGCTCCCAGGCAGTTATCCAGAGTTCTCTCCAGTTCCGTCATACAAATAAAAAGGACTATTAGCATACTATTCAGCCCTTTGTTTCTTTTAAATAATACCAATTACTATGTGGTAGACACTGGGCTAAGCATTTTCTATACAGCATAACTTATTTCCCAAACAGCCCTTCAAGGGAGATATTATTTCCCCTTTTTACAGCTAAGGAAACCGAGGTTTGAAAGGTGAAGAGACTAACCCCAAGGATGAATTCAGCTCAGGCATCCTCTCCTCCCGGAAGCCTTCTCTGAGCTCCACCACTGGGTGAATAGCCTGCTTCAGGATCCCATAGCCCTGATCATATTATGCTGATAGCATGTGTTCATACAGATCTCCTATCCATCTGACTGTGGTCTCCCCAAAAGTGGGGGCTATGTCTTAATCCCGAGGCCCTCCAGCACCCATCTCTGGGCTGGCCCACAACAGACGCCCGCATAAATATCACCAAGGAATGGGAACAAGCAAAAAATTTTCAATGCTGTCTCCCTAAACCCAAACATCTTATTTGACTCTGAAAAATGGCCCACAAACAGGCCACTCATATACCCAGGTTCTACGCGGAGAAAATCCTCCTTCTCTCTCAAGTGATTCCAGCCATTTCTTCTAGCCAGTGCCAAAGGTATAACTGGGCTCTCAGACAAAAGAATGTCAACTTTGTCCCCAAATATCCCAGTCCCTCAGTGAGACCAAAGCTGGCAAGACATTAGCAAATTCCTCCTCAGCTCTCTACCTAGGGAAAATGAAGTTCCAATGACAAATTCCCTGAGGACAATCACTACACAACTGCACATAACTGATTTGCAAGGCATTGGCACCTTCTTGGTTTGGTTGTTTATTTGTTTGGAAAGGTAGAGGGGTATTTAAAAGCTGGCTTTCAGGACCAATGAATCTGAAGAAATTCTCTTTACTGGTCTGCAAGAGGAGGTGGGGGCGGGGAAGGCAGAACCAGATCTGATAAAGGAGATTAAACGGCCTTATACATCTGACAGCAAAGAACAGTCCCCATGGGAATCCCAAATCCTGCTGGTGCTAATAAAGTGCACGATATTACTCTGATAATATAGTGTACAATATAAGGCGTCCAGATGCCGGGGCCAGAGCCACAACCTACATCTTCTGCAAACCAATTTTCTGCTGGGTTGGATGTGTAAAAAAGAATCCAAATACAGAGTTTTTTTTTCTCTGAAAGAAGAATTGCTTCTCTGGCTTTTTACTTTGGCCTGTCTGCTCCTCCCACCCCCTGCGTTCTCAAAGTGGGAATTACTTCTAATCCACTCACAGGAGAAGCCACTGCCTGGCTGAACTGTGGGCTATTAGAGGACAATTTGGCTCCTTGTTGGGTTTCCAGTGGCCGTGGGATATGGGGGAACAAGCACAGAGTTTGGAATCAGACAAATTAGGTTCAAATCCTCATTCTTTCACTTATAAGATGTGTGCCCGTGGGGAAGTTTCTTCTTGCTTTTCTAAGTCTCAATTTCTATATTTACCTCACAGAAATGCTGTGAGTACTAAAGATAAGTTATAGTAAGTGCCTAGCACAAGGGCTTACAAGATAGGACATGTTTCATAGCAGCAGCAATTAGTAGTAGTAGTAGTAGTAGAGGTGGTGGTAGTATTAGCCTCAACTGTTAACGCTTAAAGGAAATAGCTCATTTTTGACAAGAAGTTTACCGGCAATGAAGTTTATTAGTAAGACAAGCAGCAACACCTGAAAGGTTAGCAGTTCAAGTCCACCCAGAAGTGCCTCAGAAGAAATGCCTGGCAATCTACCTCTAGAAAATCCACACAGTTCTACTCTGAAACACACAGGGTGATCATGAGTTGGAAGTAGCTTAATGGCAACCAGAAAAAAAAAAAAATTATCCATAACCAGTTTTTGAGCATCTGTTGAGTAGCCAGTAGTGTTATAATCTTTGAGAAAAACATAGGTTGACAATAGCCACTCCCATCCAGGCCTTACAGAACAGTGGGGAAACCAAGCAATGCAGTAGAACATGTCATATACTACCTCGTACCAAGCAAATTAACATTGGTCATCTCACTTCACTCTCGCAGGAGCAACACAAAGTAGGCAAGACATGAATTGTTAGTCTCCATTCAGTAGATGAAAAAACTAGGCTGGGAGAGAGGGAGTGGCTTGGCTCAGCTGCACGGGGCGGGGGGGGGGGGCGGCCAGGATTTGGCCCAGACTGCTAAGCGCTAATCTCAAGCTCTCTACTGCTCTGGGCCTGAGCCACTCTGGGATGAATCTGGCTCAGCCTGCAACTGGAACACTAACCCGGCCATCTCAGAATTCATGTCATTGCCACCAACTATAATTATCCGGTTTAAAAAATGTCGGGGATTTCCTTAGACCCAGCCCAGTGTGGCACATAAGAGATGCTATGCAAATATTTGTCATTGGATTGACTATAATAAGAGCAATAACAACAGATACATAATGCCTTCCCCTTCTAGCACACTTTGCAGTTCAAAACATGCTTTCACATATTATGATACTAGTTGTTTTTTGTTTTACACAGCTCTTAAAAGTAGGCATTTTCCCATTTCCCAGATGATCAAAAGGAGCCTCAGAGAAGTTAACTTTCTCAAAGCCACAAAATAAGTAAGCCCCGGAGGCCGGGCTCAAGCCTGAGTGTGTAGAATTCCAAGTCTTGGGCTCTTCTCGCTACCTGGCAATAGTCTGACTGATTTATTAAAGGATGTCATGTGAATTCCTCGAATCTACAGTGGGGGCCCCTGTTCATTCATCGGAGCAGTTGGAATGCAAAGGAACTATTAAGAATATAAATCAAAACATCAACCACCTCAAAAGTAGCTGACATTTACTAAGTGTTTGCTCAGTGCCAAGACTATGCGAAACTGAAATGCTTTCTACGGGTTATTGTGCATAATCCTCACAGTGACCCCTAGGAGGCTGTTTCCATGGTTGTCTTTATTTTACAGATGAGGAAACTGAGATTGAGAGGGGCAAAGTAACTTGCTCTAGACACAGGAATTTGAACCCTGGCAGCCTGGCCCCACCACCCCTAATGATGCCATCCTTTGTTAAATCCCTGGCAAAATCTCTTGCCGATGTCCTTGGGAGAAACCAATATTTATGGACAATGGTTACTGACTACCACTAAGTGCCAGGCACAGCCCTCAGTGCTAGTTGTAGTGATCCATTTAATCCTCACCAGTACTCTACAAGGCAGCCATTACTACCCCATTTTATGGAGGTAGAAACCATGGTTCAGAGATGTTGACTCTTTACCCAAGATAACAGAGCATGCTAAAAGCAGAATCATCACCAAATACATAAATATCCAGGGAAAGGTCCATTCTTCCTTTAACAACTTTGGAATCTCCTCAAAGAAATCTGGCATACCCCCAGGAAACCAAACCAAACCAGTTGCCATTGAGTCAATTCTTACTCATGGCATCCTCACGTGTTTCAAAGTAGAACTGCATTCCACTGGGTTTTCAATGGCTATGATCTTTCAGAAGCAGATCGCTAGAACCTTCTTCCAAGGCACCTCTTGGTGGATTGGAGCTGCCAACCTCTTGGTTAGTAGCCAAGTGCATAAACTGTTTGCAAAGCCAGCAACTTCATACACACAAAATAAAGATGCAAAGAAGGAAACAAGAGGCATGAGAGCCAAATGGCTACCTGTAGGGTTCTAACCACAAAGGCCGTCCCAGATCAGGGAGAACAGAGGTTGCAAAAGGTTTGATTAGTCTGGGAAGGCTCTATGGAGGAAGTAAAACTCCACATGGGCCTTGAAGAGTAGGTGAAATTTGTTTGGGTAAGGTATTCCAAACAGAGGAAATAGCATATTCAAATTTCAATTTCTATCTAGAAATAGATTCAAGTGGCAACACATGGCTGAGGGACAGCTACTTACTAGGGTTAAAACCGCGTGTCCAGAACTTTCCTCAAGGCCCACACCTACAACACTGAGCTCCCTTTGTTCTCCTCTAATATGTAGTCCATGAGGTATCAAAACAACAATGGAGAAAGTCACAGAAATTACAGGGAGAGAAAATAAACCAAGTAGGAAAAGATATCCTAGACATCTCACTGGGGCCTTCTGAAGTGGAGGGAGAAGCAGGGTGTAGGGGAGGGAAGAGCTTTGATTTGCCCACAGTGCCAGCCAGTTTCAGTTCTTCCTGTGCCCACTTCTCTCCCTTCCCCTTCTTCCCCATCCCTCCCTTTCCCCGGATTCTGCACGCAGCAGCAAATGTATGAATGCTTGGATGGCTTGGCAAAACACTCTGAGATGTAGTTCTTTTGGACAAGCTTGCATTCCTTTTTTCTCCTTGCTGACAACTCTGTTAACAGCAGGCTCTCTCTAGGAGGCTCTGAATTTAAAGATCATGTACCTGAGGCAGACATTGTTGTTTAGACCCCCTGAGATCAGGGTGAACATACATTCCCACTTGGATTTCACCGGACTGGGAGAGAACGACACTTCAGAGCTTGGTGAAAAGGCCATCAGGGGATGACGGATAGGGCTGGAGGTCCAGTGCAGCACTGTCAGTTCAAGGCAAGGATATGTTACCTGGGGACTGTTCCAGTAATCAAAAAATTAGACCTATTTGAGTGAGAGCCAGTCTATTTGGCTTTGCATTATTTTGAAATCTGAGTGCTGGTAAGTCACTGGAGCAAGGTAGTAAGATCTGAGGGGATGAAAGTGAAAAATGTTTTATCAAGTGTGAGTTGTCATATTGATGTAAAAGATTGGAATTATTACCTTTTTGTGAAAGGAGGAGAATGGAATATTTTACATCTGCTTGGGAAATTGAGTATCCATAAAGGTAAATAAACTTAGAACACAGAATTTCTAAGCTGGAAAGAAATTCATTCATTCCATCAGCAAGCATTTGGAGACTGCATCTTGGTACCCTTCACAGGGCTGTGGGGAGACAAACAGGAATCAGATCCAGACCCCCACAAGGTCACCAGAGAGGAATAAATGCAGTGACAGGGGAAGATACTGGGGTTATGGGAGCACCAGGACTGGGCACCTCGATCAGATGGGGCATCAGGAAAGAATTCCTCCCGGTGGGAAGTTGGGGCTGAACGCCAAAGGAGGAACATAGGTGTAGCCAGGCAGAGGGAGGGGACAGGATGGAAAAAGGCCATGTGAGGAGTCTAAGTACAGGGTGAACCAAGGTCTGACCTCTAAGCCCTTCATTTTACAGATGTGAAAACTGATGCTCAAAAGAGAAATAACTTACCTGAGTACCCAGGTAGTAAGTGGTACAACTAGCACTCACTACAAATCCGCTTTTAATCACTCTACTATACTGCCTACATACTAAACATGGAGCATGGGCTGGTGCAAGTGGGTAACATGCTAGGCTGCTAACCAAAAGGTTGAAGGTTCAAGTCCACCCTGAGATGCCTCAAAAGAAAGGTCTGGTGGTCAGCATTGAAAACCCTGTGGAGCACAATTTTACTCTGACACAATGGGGTGACCAGGAGTCGGAAGTGACTCAATGATAGCTCTTTTTTTATATTTACAGTAGAGTCCCTGGGTGGCGCAAATGGTTAACATGCTTGGCTGCTAACTGAAAGGCTGGAGGTTTGAGTTCACCCAAGGTGCCTCTGAAGGAAGGCCTGGCAATCTGCCAAAAAATCAGTTCTACTCTGACATGTGTCAGAGTCAACACAACAGTATAACACCCTCGAGAAGGTCAGTAATTCTTACCCAAGACTACACAGATAGTTAGTGGCAGGTTTGAGATTAGAACCCAGGTCTCCTTGCTCCTACTCCAGTAACCATCCTATTGTGGCACACAGACTCCACAATCTCCCAGTCTCACTGAGTCTTGACTTCTCCACCACATCTTCTCTCTTGGGTCCTCCCCACTGCTCCCTCACCATGGAATGCAGTCATCAATACTGATGCCATCATTTCTTTTTCATTAAGTTGACAAAAAGAATGATGTCACCCCTCCCCCTTCCTGTGGCCTTTCCCACCCTGAAAACTACTGAGGTCAGGAAGCCAACAGGCATTCTAACTTCCAAGCCATCCTTTTAAAGGTCAGCTCGTCTGGGAATTAAAACACCTCGGTGTCGGGCACTTAATTTTTAAACAGAGAGAGAATGGCAAGGAGATTTTAAAAATTGCTCTCAGCTTTGTGTGTAATCGCCAGCCGGGCTGGAGGTCACCACCAATCCCCACATCTCCCGAGACTCCCAGACTTACAGGAGCAAGCGGAGCATTTGTTCCTGGAGTCAGAGAAAATTGCAGACCTGACCCTACCTTCCTGTGCTCAGAGAGGTCCCACCTCCTCCACAAAGCCCAAGTCCTTACTGACAGCAAGCTTTCAGGGGTCAGACCTCACTGATGCCCCACCCACTAACAAAGAATAATACACAGGAAAAAGTGGCACCCTCTGAGGAAGGGCCCAAAGGAGGTCCTGATATTCATGACATCCCAGGTTTGCAGGAAGACAACAGCCCCAGATAAATGTCTGGCCCTGAAATGTCTGGTCCTGAAGAGCAGACATATGGTGGAATGAAGCAACAAGAAGTGTTTATTAAGCCTAGTACTGTGCTAAAACAAGGAGCCCTGGTGGCACAGTGGTTAAGTGCTTGGCTGCTAACTAAAAGGTCGATGGTTCCAGCCTATCAGCCACTCTGCAGGAGAAAGATGTGGCAGCCTGCTTCTGTAAAGATTACAGCCTTGGAAACCCCACGGGGCAGTTCTACCCCACCCTATAGGGTTGCTATGAGTATGAACCGACTCAACAGCAACGTGTTTACTATGCTAAGCTGCAAGGAGGTGTGACATAGTAATATGGCTGTTGACTGGACATCCACAATAGACCAGAAACTCTCTACTTAGTCTCTCTAAATCTCACAACAGCTCTGCAGAGTAGGAATTACAGCATCGTGGTCAGCAGCAGGACATGATGGTTAAGGCTATGGGCTCTGGCGCCAGACAGACTGAGTTTGAATCCCCACTCTGCCTCATATTAACTGTGTGACCTTGAGCATGTTACCCAGTTTCTCTGTGCCTATGTGTCCTCATCTTTGAAATGAGGTGATAATAGTGCCAACTTCATAAGGTTACTGTGAGAAGCAAGTTAATAATTATAAAGTACTTAGAACAGTGCCTGGCACATGGTAGGATTCAATAAGTATTGTGGAGGTGGTGGTGGTTTTTATCTCTATTGTATAAATGAGAAAGCTGAATCTAGAGAGTGTGAGTGAATTAGCTGAGGTCACCCAGTCAATAAGTGAAGGAGCTAAGAATGAAACTCAGGATTTTTTCAGTTATGGTTGTTGTGTGCCGGTGAGTTTATTCCAATCTGTAACTATCCTATAGGGCAGAGTAGAAGTGCTCCATAGGGTTACCTAGGCTGTAATCTTTACGGGAGCAGGGTCCCAGCTCTTTTCTCTCGTGTTGCTGCTGGGTTGGTTCTAACCATTGACCTTTCAGTTAGCAGCCAAGCATTTAACCATTATGTCAACAGGGTTCCTTTTTTAGCTATACCTATTGCCCTAGAGTATTCTCATTTACAGTTATTTCCTAAATATATATATCATAGGCAGGGCAGAAGAAGACTGTTTCAAAGATAATAATTTGAGGCTCAGCAAAGAGAAACGACATGGTAAAGGCCACACATGTGGGAAATGCCAGAACCAGACATTGAACTCAGGGCTTACAACAACTCATTCTACTCTACCACATGGGAGGAAAGAGTGAGGCAGGGCCAGAGTGGAACAGGGCAAGCTAAATGAATGAAAAACAAGCATAGTGGACGAGGCAACTGAGGAAATAGCAAAAATATCCATACAGGCCCAAAAAGATTAAGTAACTTTCCCAGAGCCACATAGCTTCTAAGAGGCAAGAATGATTAAAGAGCACATTGATTGAGAACTCTGGAAATATGGGAAGAGACTATGCCCAGTAGGCCCTGGCCCTGAACTTGGATGGAATCATCCATGCCCCAGAGCTAGAAGCTGTCATACTTCAGCATGCTTAGCTAAAGGGAAATGGCATCCTACTTCTCAGAGAGCCCTGGTAGTGCAGTGGTTAAGAGCTACAACTGTTAATCAAGAGATTAGCAGTTTGAGTCCACCAGCTGCTTTTTGGAAACCCTATATGGCAGTTCTACTCTGTCCTATACGGTTGCCGTAAGTTGGAATTGACTTGACAGCAACAGGTTTGGTTTTTTTGATTTTTCTCAGAGAGCAGTGTACATGTCTCATAGCTAAGTGGGCTTCCCCAGGAAAAATCTGAGGCTACCTGCCCTCTACCCACAAGTGTGGTCAGGATGGCCTGGCACCTGAGTTGAACCACTACCCTCTCCATTCATTCTATGTACCATTAATGAACTCATTCTGTGCCTAACACTGTCCCTGGCACTGGAACTGAAATAAGAGAACGCATGTTCCTGAATAGCTCATGTTTAACAGGGGAGACAGACGTTAAAAGTGCAAAGTCCTGACAGAGTGTAAGGTATTGTGGGAGCACAGATGAGCAAGAGACTAACTCCACTTCAAGGGGTAGACATAAGAACTTCTCAGAGGAGGTGAGGTTTGAGGGGAATTTTGATGCACAGGAGGTTGCTGACAGATGGAAAGTAATGAGTGAGAGGGCTGGCAGTGCAGGTGGAAAGAAGAGAAAGAGCAAAGGCCCTGCTCAAGGGTCACCTCCTCAGAGCAGCAGCCCCTGACCATTCATATGGAAATAGGAGGCGCTGCCTCTCTCTGCTCCTGCTTTATTTCTCTTCACATTTATTGCCTATTTATGACATTATATCATCTGTTTATTGTCTGTCTCTCCTACTGGAACATAAGCAACATCAGAGTAGACACGTTTTCTTCACCACTGTGTCTTAGTGCCTAGAACTGTATGTGGCACATAGTAGATGCTCAATAAACAGCAGATGAACAAATGAACAAGTTGCAGGAGGTATGACTAGAAGTACTGGCTGTATTTGTTTCCTAGGGCCACCATAACAAAGGACCACCAACTGAGTGGCTTAAAACAACAGAAATTCATTCCCTCACAGTTCTGGAAGCTAAAAATCTGAAATCAAAGTGTCAACAGGGCCATGCTCCCTGCATAGGCTCTAGAGAAGAATCCTTCCTTCCCTCTTCTAGTTTCTGGTAGTTGCCAGCAGTCCTTGGTGCTCCTTGGCTGTAGAGGCATCACTCCAATCTCTGCCTCTGTCTTCACATGGCCTTCTCCCCTGTGTGACTGTGCCTCCGTGTTCCCTTATACAGACACCAATGATTGAATTTAGGGCTCACCCTAATCCAGTATAATTTCATCTTAACTTGATTACATCTGCCAAGACCCTACTTCCAAATAAGGTCACATTCACAGATACTGGGGCTTAGGACTTTTAACACCTCTTTTATGGGTACAGAATTCAACACACAACACTGCTCGTATGCTTACATGCTTGCCTCTCCAATGTGAGTCAGAATATAGGGAAGATTTTCTTAATCGTCTCTCTTGTTCTCCCCATTCTCTTAGAGAAAATTAGGAATATTGAAATACAAAGAGGAAGGGGGGAAGAGAGCTAACATTCATTGGGCATTGACTATGCCCATAAAAATAGTTCACATAATTCCAATCCCCTTAACAACTTGAAGAGGTAGCTATTATTATCCACAATTCTATATGCACATGATTTACTCAAAGTCTCCCAACTAATAAGTGAAACAGTTGGGCTGGGGCTTGAACCTAGGTCTGCCTGATCCCCAAGTGTCAGCATGTCTGTAAGGAGCTATCTACAGAACCTGCCTGTTGAGTGAGGAGCCGGTGAGAAGAACTCGAGCTTCCAGAGTGTCTGCCTTACCCAGGTCTTTTCATTATCTCACTAATTCTCATGATACTCTCAGATGCTAAGTGTTCACATCCTCTTTAATTGTGCAAGGGAATAGGCTCAGAAACACTGAGTAAACTGCATCAAGGTCAGCTGGCCAGGGAGGTAAGTCCAGAAGCATAATGTATACATAAAAATCACCCAGGGATACACACAAATCACCTGGGTGTCTTGTTAAAATATTGATTCCGATTCAGTATATCTGGGGTGGAAATGCAAATTCTCAGCCCGGGTTTGAACTGGAATGAACCAGTTTGAAGCCCTGATTCAAACCTGGAGTCCAGAAGGTCTGACTTCCCAACCTGTGATCTCTCCTCTAAGCTGCTCTCAGCCACGGACCATAGGAATTGAAATCTCAAAAGAAATCTCCATTTCAGCTCCTGAAACACATGACAATTTCTCACCCCAGATTGTTCTCAGCTCAGTATGAAAACATGTAACAGGGTATGAATGCCTGAGTGAAAGAAAGACCTAAACTTAAATCATTCCAGAAGGGCAAGCTATTGTCAGTGATTGACAAGCAGTCTCGACTCTCACCAGTGACAGCCACACACAAAGTAAGCCTTCAAAAAGAGCTTGGTTCTCTTCAATTAGCAGAGCTGAAATGAAACCACTTAGAAAATTATACTATTGGGCAACTGGTAGGTTTTAAACAATGAGAAAAATAAAGGCTAGGCCTGATGTTTACCATCAGCTAAGCTATAGACGTCAGATGTGCGAGGACTTGGGCCCGCACATTCCCCTAGAATTCAGGCCTGTGTGCCTCTCTGTCACTGATCTAACCCTGGATTCGCTCCTCCGTTCTTTCTTTCCTCCCTTCCTTCCTTTCGTTTAAAACCCTTCATTTAGCAAATACTTATTCTCTATTGCCAAGAACTTAAACTACAATGGAGAGCAAAACAGATATGGTTCGTGACTCCTGGTGCTCCCAGACGAACAGGCAGTGAGTGCAATGGCTTGTGACAGGTGACGTAATGGGGAAAACAGGGTGCTCGGAGGGAGAGCTCTGCAAAAATGAAAATCTCACGCTGAGTGGGAAACAGTCATGTGGGGCAAGAATGCCTGCCCAGCAGGCAATGTGCTCAGTCACTGGAGAAAGAGCAGGGTGTCCAGGGGAGGGGGCAGGCGTCCATGGAAGGAATGAGCCCTCCTCCCGCTGGGCCTGCAAGTCTGTTGCCTGGGAAGTGCTAGAATCATAGCACTGGAAAACTGCAAGGGACCTTCAAGTTACTCATTCAACAAACTATGTCCCAGGTGTGTACACAGGCTCAGAAGGGACAAGAGCATGAGCATGGCACACACAGGGAGCTGCAAGTGAATCCCTGCGCCTAGATTGCAGAATGGGCTTTGGACATGAGGGAAGGCCATGCAAAGGGACTGGGCTTTATCCTGAGGCAATGCGGGGCCACTGATGGCTTAAGGCAGAACAAGTAACACTCTCAGATTTGGAATTTGCAGGGCACCTTTATTCAGGGAGTGAGATATCAAGGCCGGCACAAAGCTCTGAGTGACTCACTCCAGGCCCTGGGACCTTTACCGGGCCCCATGTTTGTGAGATTCTTAGATTCAGTAAGACCTGGTGGCAGGGAGGGGCAAGGAAAACAGAAATATAGGTATTTAAGTTAAGTAAAAACCCATGGAAACCCTGGTGGCGTAGTGGTTAAGTGCTACGGCTGCTAACCCAAGGGTCGGCAGTTGAAATCCACCAGGCACTCCTTGGAAACTCTATGGGGCAGTTCTACTCTGTCCTATGGGGTTGCTATGAGTCGGAATCGACTCGATGGCACTGGGTTTGGTTTCTTTTTTTGGTTAAGTAAAAACCAAGGGTAGGCTTGCTCCTCAGATCTTAATCATAGTGGAACAGGAAGACTATGAAGATGCAATTCTATTTTCAGTTCCATCTCTAAATAGCTGGGTAACACTGGACAAGTCAACCCTCTTTCTGAGTCTCAGTGTCCTCATCTGTGTGATGGATAGAGAGAGTTAGGTAGCTAACTAAAAATATCAATTACTGGTGTTTAATGAAATATTGCTCTGAGCCAAGCATTTCTATCATTTAATCCCCACAAGCCCCGTATGAAGTAGATCCAATTGTTATCGTCCCCATTTTACAAGGGAAACTGAAATTTAAAGATGTTAAATAGCTTGCTGAAGGTCAGATATTTAGCAAGTGGTAGAACCAGGATTTGAACCCAGAACTCAAAAGCTTAACCATGAAGATATACTATTTCAAGGACCTTATAAATTTCTTTCACAAGGATTTTCTAAGCTCCTGGGTTATAAGGGTAAACAGATGAGAAAGCATAGTTTCCTCCCAGTGCAGGGGACAGACACATACTCTCTTTCTGATCAGGAGCCCTGAATTCTGGTCCTGGTTGTATCATTAATTCAATTTGCCTCTGTGTAGAACAATATGTGTGGGTGGATGAAGAGGAAGGGGTGGGGGGAGTGGTTGTGGTGAAACAATCTCTCTGGGCCTCTCTTCTTTACTTTGGAATCAGCATGTGTCAACAGTATGTCACAAGAGACCCAGAACTGAGACGGTCCACACCTGGCCCCAGCCGTGAAAACAGCATCAGTCCCAGAGAACTAAACCCCCAAACCGAACAGTCACCCAAATAAAGAGTGAAATGGGGAGCTTGGCCTTACCTGGCCTTATCTGACGTGCCACCTTCATCTGGATGAAAACTGCTCCTTTGGCTTTCAGAGTCCTGCCATTCGTGGCAACGTACAGTGACAGAGCCCAAAGGGCCCAGTCCAGGGAGACAGAGAGGCCTATCACTTTGCAGGTCCCCAAATCAACTTGGGCCTGGGGGCCCAAGCAGCCACTGGAGGCACATTTAGATGAGCTGCCCCAGCCCGTGTGGGTAAAATACCATCCAAATAAAGCTAATTAGCGACTGTTGGGCGGCGGAGCAGCAAAGCCAGAGTGAGGCTGAGGGAGGCCTTACCTGCCCCTCGGCCCTCAGCCCCATCTGCACAAGGCAACCCTTCTGAGCAGCCTTCCCACCCTGAGACAACCCACCCTGCTCTGACTAATGAGCCAAGGCCAACAATGAAGGGCACAGCCTGCAGAGAAATGTTTGCTCCCTTCTTCTAATAAACTTTCCAAAAAGGTTCTGAGATCCATGGCTGGATTCTCCCATGAATACAGCCCCAGGTGTCGAGAGGGACAGAGGTGCACGGTAACAGCTCATTTAGCAAGGAACAAATAAAATATGATGCATTCAGACAGGAGCCGGGCCTGAGATGGGTGTCAATCGAAAATGCATGCAGAGGACCCAGCACCCACTCCCCTGAGAAATCCTGTGACTGCTTCAGGAAATAAACAAAACCCGAAATACAATGTTTCCTTTGAACAAACCAGAAGGCAAAATGCAAAGTGCTGGTTAGAATAAAATATTGAAAACGAGATAGTTATTAACAGTAATGATAGCTTGTGTGTGTGTGTATGGTCTCTTGTCACTCATTATACACTTTCACATGCATTATGTCCTACAAGCATTGCAACAACTTTATGTAGCAGGAAAGGCAACAGATAGATTCCACTTTGTAGAGGAGGGCTCTGGGAGGCTGAGAGCTTAAGCCCAACATCACACAAGTCAAATGTCAATGCCACAGTTTATACCAAGTCTTCTAATTCCAAATCCACTATACTTTCCACATTAGCACAGTCTGTCCAAACTTTGTTATGTTCCTTTTACGCTTTTTTGAATCATAATATATAAGGACTAAGAGCCCTGGTGGCATATTGGTTAAAAGCTTGGCTGCTAAGCAAAAAGTCAGCAGCCTGAATTCACCAGCTGCTCCTTGGAAACTCTATGGGACAGTTCTACTCTGTTCTATAGGGTCCTATGAGTTGCAATCAACTCGACAGCAACGGGTTTGGTTTGGTTTTTTTAAAAAGCCCTGGTGGTACAATGGTTAAGTGCTTGGCTGCTAACCCAAAGGTCAGCAGTTCAAACCTGCCAGTGGTTCCATGGGAGAAAGACCTAGAAATCTGCTTATGCAAAGATTACAGCCTAGGAAATCCTATGAGGGAAGTTCTACTTTGCCATATAGGGTCTCTATGAGTTGGAATTGACTCAACGGCACATCCCAACAACAATGCATATGAACTGGTAAGGGCCTTAATAATCACTGGAAAACTGAAACCCAGAAAAGGTCAACAACATGTTCAGGATCACACATCACTTTAGATCAGGTCCTTGGTCCTATAATGTTCTTTCTATTATACTTGGACTTAGGGCCCCCATAACAAGAAATATTTCTGCAGAAACTGACAATAAAAACTTTTTATATTGCCCCCTTAAAAACAGAGGATGCCAGCAACTAACGTATTTCTTTTTGACAGAGGCTTTTATTTCTAATAAAGCAGTACCATGAATGTGGAGGGAGAAACAAGCTAAGAATGAGAGAATCGGTGCAGCTCCCTGCGCACAGTAGGGGTTCAGCAAATGTTTGCTGAATTGAATGCAGTGAAGTAAATGTGGACCCACAGGGAAAAGAGAAGAAGGCATTTTGCACATACGTAGATGAAAAGGCATATACTCTGTGTAAGACACTGTGCTGAGAGTTTGGCACAAAGAAGACATTTGCCATATTCCAAGCTGGTTTTCGACATCAGCTTGAAGCTCCTACTGTCTGAACATCACACACTCACAGACAGAATACAGTGGGATGTGTGTTTCCAGGCAATCCCTTGGAAAACGTTTGACCTTCACTGAAGTTTTGACAGTTTTCAGTGTCGCTTCAGGGTCAATTTTTTTTCTTTTTCTTTTTTTTAGGGAAAAAAATCTGGAGTAAAGACAGGAGCATGTAAAGGAGGCAGAATTGTTAGTAAAATTCTGGTGACAGTACAATTACTGAAACCTGATGTCAAGAGGCATTTGCTCAGACTGTCACTGAACTGCTCTGTAAATGATTTTGCCTGATGGTGACTTCTGTCAATTTCTGTCTATTTTCACCCTTCCTCTCAAGCCACTGTTGGTTTCAAAGTATTTTGGGGTGGGTTCTACAGGATGTAGGAAATGTCATAGATTACAACTTTACACTTTGGTCTAGAAAGTGTTCTATTAATCACTACCATTTACTGAACATCTGCGATAATAATGCTAATATTATCATAATTAAAATAATAAAAATAATAGCTAGCTTTATCGAGTGTTTACTATAGTGGGTTTTGTGCTAAACACTTTATATGCATTATTTTATTTAACCTTCATACAACAATCCTATGATGTTCAATTAACTTGCCCAAAGCCATACAACTATTTGTTGACAGAGTCAGATTTCAACTTCAAAGCCTGCATTGTACCCTATTATTCATTTGTATAATCACTATTACCAGGCATTGTGCTAGTTACTGGGAAACAAAGATAAAAGATAAAGACCATGCATTCAAGAAGTTCACAGTAACACAAACAGTCAAGTAAGCCAAAGATCACAATATTGTTTGCTAAGTGTAGTGACAGAAGTGACTGCTGGGTGTTTGGGGGCACATTCAGGGCAGACATCTAACCTAGTCTAAAAAAAAAAAAATTTTTTTTTTTTTTTTTTTTCTAGGAGAGGTGAAAGAAGGCTTCCCAGAGGAACTGTTGCCTGAGTCCTGAAGTGTAAGTTTGCTGAATGAAGAATGGCATTCTACTCAAGGTAGGGAGACTTGGGAGAAAGCACATGCTTAACTAGCATCACCCTTCAAAGCCCACCCCCTCCCCCATCCTGCAAAGAAAATGAGGTCACACTTGTGTTTTGGAAGCCACAAGGCCGGTTAAAATCAGCAATTTGGCTGGAGAACCCCAATTCCACAGTCAGTCTAGAGTAAAAGAAGAGATGTTTCCTTGTTAATCAGAAAGGCAACAAGAACCCATGGGGTGCAGAAACTTCAGCCAGGAGATGCAATCTGCTGATTACCAAGAGGCCCTTTTTGCATAAGAGGTCATAATATCAAACTTTTAGCCCACTTGTATTATTTACAGGGGGATGATTTTCCCCCATGACTCACACAGAATTGCCCAACATACCTGTTTCCAGACCCTGTGGTATCCACACTTGAACCTCTTAGAGCTTAAAATGAAGGATGAATAAGAAACTAAACCTAAGTGGAGCTGTGAACTAGACAGGACATGAGCTTAATTGCAGAAAAATAAGCCAAGAAGTCAGGGCTTTCAGTCCCTGGGTCTTGTGTCATCAGCAATCCTTCTTCCTGCATTTTCCCATAACTAAAACAAGGAGAGAAAGATTGCAAATAAAGTTGTCTTTGTTAAGTAACTATTTTTCACCCCATTATATTCTTTTGAGAGTCCTAGTGGTACAGTGGTTAAGAGCTTGGCTGCTAACCGAGCTCTTCGGTCTTCCTTGAAAAGATCAACAAAACTGACAAATATTTAACTAGACTGACAAAGAAAAAAGAGAGAAGACACCAGTAACTAAATTTAGAAATGAAAATGGGAACATTATTACCAACCTCACAGAAATAAAATCCACCAGCAGTTCAAATCCACCAGTCACTCCTTGGAAACCCTATACGGCAGTTTTACTCTGTTCTGTAGGGTCACTATGAGTTGGAATCAACTCAACAGCAACGGGTCTTGGATTTTCTTTTGAGGGGAGCAAAAGAAGTTGACTTCTCCCTTGCACTTATGTGTTGGCAATCTCATAACCAAGCTGAGGAAACACAGGGAACAATGAGAGTTGGAATGGCAGATACTAATTGTGTTCACCAATACCCATACTCCCTATCTTGTAAATTAGGACCATAATTCTGGCACATGACAACCTAAGTAAATACAATATTCCTCAGTCTCCCTTTTATTAGGAGTGGCCAGGTGACCAAGTCCTGGCCACTGGGCATGTGAACAGAAATGGATACAACTTCTGACCATGCCCTTTAAAGAAATGGAAAAGGGAGTGACATTAGCAAAATGGTGAAGTAGGGAACCCTAAGCTCCCATCTCCTCATAGAAACATTAAAAAACAAGGCACCAAGGGTAAATTAAGACATTTCCAGGTGACCAAAAGCTGAGGGTATTCATAACCACTAGACCTACCCTACGGGAAATGCTAAAGTAAATCCTTCAGGCTGAAGTGAAAAGACAATAGACAAAAACTCAATGTCATATGAGGAAATAAAACTCTGATGAAGGTATCCATACAGGTAAATATAAAAGCTAATGTTATATGTTTGATTTGGGGTTCCTCCTTTTATTTTCTATATGATTTAAATGATAAATGCATAAAAATAAATATAAATCTATGTCAAGGGGCACACATTGTATAAAGATATAATTTCTGACAACAACAACCTAAAGGGGGTTGGGTCAAAGTTGTATAGGGTAGAGTTTTTGTATGCTATTGAAGCTAAGTTGATATGAATTCAAACTAGATTATTCTAAATTTAGGAAATTAAATGTAAACCCCATAGTAACCACAAAGAAAATCTCTTCAAAATATACACAAAAGGGAATGAGAAAAGAATCAAAAAGATACACTACAAAACATCAACTAAACATAAAAGAAGGCTGTACTGGAGAAAATGAGGGGGAAAATGTATAAGATATGCAGGAAACAAATAGAAAAATGGCAAATGTAGTCCTTCTTATCAATAATTACTTTAATGTAAATGCATTAAACCCTCTAATCAAAAGACTGAGATGGGCAGGATAGATTTAATTTTTAATGATCAAACTATATGCTGTTTACAAGAGACTCAATTTAGATCCAAATACAAAATAGGTTGAAAGTGAAATAATGGAAAAAAATATTCCATTCAAATAGTAACCAAAAAGAGAGCAGGAGTGTTATACTAATATCAAGATTAGTATAACCTAATAAAAAAAATTTTTTTTTTAACATATAGCCTAATATCAGAATTTAGACTTTAAGTCAAAAACTGTTATAAGACACAAAGTAAGACATATTACATATTGATGAAATGGTCAATTCATTAATAAAATATGACAAATAATTACAAGCATATATGCACCAAACAACAAAGCTTCAAAATATATGAAGCAAACATTGACAGAATAGAAGCAAGAAATACAGTTCTATACTAGTAGTTGGGGGCTTCTACCTCACTTTCAATGATGAATAGAATATGTGCACAGAAAATCAATAAGGAAATAGAGGATTTGAACAACACTATAAACCAACTGGAGCCCTAGTAGCACAGTGGTTAAGCGTTTGGCTGCTAAGCAAAAGGTCAGCAGTTCAAATTCGCCAGCTGCTCCTTGGAAACCCTATTGGACAGTTCTACTCTGTCCTATAGGGTCTATACGGTAGCTATGAGTGGGAATCAACTCTATGGCAAAGGGTTTTTTTTTTTTTTAAAACCAAGTTGACCAAACAAATATATAGAATACTCTACACAACAACAGCAGAATACACTTTCTTCTCAAGCACACATGGAACATTCTCCAGGACAGACTATATGTTAAGCCAGAAAACAAGTCTCAATAAATTTTAACAGACTGAAGTCATACAAAATATCTCCCTTAATCAGAAAGTAATGAAATTATAAATCAGTAACAGAAGGGAAATTGGAAAATTCACAAATATGTGGAAATTAAGCAATACACTCTTAAACAACCAGCGAGTCTAAGAAGAAATCACCAGGTAAATTAGAAAATATTTAGAGATGGGTGACAATGAAAATACAACATACCAAAACTTATAGAATTCAGTGAAATTTATAGCAGTAAAAGCCTGTAAGAATAAAGATCTCAAATCAGTAACTAAACTGTACACCTTGAGTAACTAGAAAAAAAGCAGGCTAAACCTAAATCAAGCAAAAGGAAGGTAGAGTGGAGATAAATGAAACAGAATAAAAAATAGAGAGAATCAATAAAACAAAAATTTGTTTCCTTGAAAAGATCAACAAAATTGACAAATTTTTAGCTAGACTGACAAAGAAAAAAGAGAGAAGACACCAGTAACCAAATTCAGAAATAAAAGTGGGGACACTACTACCAACCTTACAGAAAATAAATAGGATTACATATTTTTACACAAATAAACATATATCTTCTCCATTTGTTTGCCAGCCATGCCCTCCCCCAGTGAAGTATTTTCATAAGTGTATGATGCTAATTTTTTCCTACAGCAATACATGGACAAGGATTGGCATGGCGACACTTGCAAGGGTGCTTCTCAATGGGAGGGCATGGCCAGCAAACAAACGCAGAAGCCGTGTGTTATTTGTGTAAAAATATGGTACAAAAGAACACCATCAACAGTTGTACACCAACAAATCAGATAACATAGATGCAATGGGCCCATACTTAGAAACACACCAATTACCTAACCTGGCTCAAGAAGAAATAGAAAATCTCAACAGACATATAACAAATAAAGAGATTGAATTAGTAATCAAAACCATTCCAACAAAGAAAATCCAGGACCAGATGACTTCGCTGGTGAATTTCACCAAACATTTAAAGAAGAATTAACATCAATTCTTCTCAAACTCTACCAAAAATTAAAGAGGAGGGAACATTTCCTAACTCATTATGTGAGGTCAGCATTATTCTAATACCAAAGGAAGATAAAGACATCACAAAAAAATGACAGACCATGACACCTTATAAATATTGATCCAAAAATCCTCAACAAAATACTGGCAAACCAAATCCAACAGCATACTAAAAGGATTATATACCATGACCAAGTGGCATTTATCCCAGGAATGCAAGAGTGGTTCAACATTAGAATATCAATCAATGCAATACACCACACTAATAGAATGAAGGAAAAAACTATATGGTTATCCCAGCTGATGCAGAAAAGGCATTTGACAAAATTCAACTCCCTTTCATGATAAAAACACTCAAAAAACTAACAATAGAATTTCTTCAACATAATAAATCACACTTAAAAACTCACAGCTAACATTATACTCCAGTGTGAAAGGCTGAAAACTTCCCTCTTAAGATCAGGAACAAGACAAAGATGCGTGATTTCACTACTACTATTCAACATTGCACTAGAACTTCTAGCCTAAGCAATCAGACAAGAAAAAAAATAAAAAGCATCCAAATTGGAAATGAAGATGTATCATATAACATGATCCAATATGTAGAAAATCCCAAAGATACCACAATAAAGCTACTACAGCTAATTAACCAATTTAGTAAAAATTACAGGTATAAGATCAACATGCAAAAATCAGTTCTGTTTCTATTCACCAGTAAGAGAAGAATTCAAAAAGGAAATTAAGAAAGCAATTCCATTTATAATAGCATCTAAAAGAGTAAAATATCTAGGAATAAATTTAACCAAGGAGGTGAAAGATTTGTTCACTGAAAACTACAAAGCATTGCTCAAAGAATTAAAGAAGACCTAAGTAAATGAAAATGCATCTCATGTTCCTGGATAGGAGTACTTAATATTGTTAGGATGTCAATACCATCCAAAAATATCTACAGATTCAAAGCAATCTCTATCAAAATGAAAAAGCCTTTTTTGCAGAAATGGAAAAGCTGATCCTCTAATTCAAGTGGAATTTCAAGGGGTCCAGAACAGCCAAAACAATCTCAAAAAAGAACAAAATTAAAAGTCTCACGCTTCCCAATTTCAAAACTTGTTACAAATCCGAAGTAATCAGAACAGTCTGGTACTGGCATAAGGATAGACATGTAGACTAATGGCACAGAATTCAGAGTTCAGAAATAAACTCATATTTCTATAGCCAATTGATTTTAGACAAGGGTGCCAAATCCAGTCAATGGGAAACAAGTAGTTTCTTTAACAAATGGTGCTGGGACAACTGGATCACCACATGCAAAAGAATGACACTGGACCTCTACTTCTCACACCATATAAAAAATTAACCAATTCCAGAGCAGAGAGGAGCCCACCACCACCAAGGAAGGAGAGACAGCAGGAGGAACCCCAGCAGTAGAGCCTTAGCAGCAGGAGACAACACAATGAGCTTCCCTGGCCATAGAGAGAGAAAGCTGAGTGCATGTGGGCAGAGACAGGGGGCCAGAGAGAGGCACTCCTGGAAGCATGGCTGGGGAGAGGCTATCTTGATGAGAGAACTGTATCCTGGAGTGTTCTTGAGCCTGAATTGTTGTAACTGTTACTTCCTTAATAAACCCCATAATTGTGAGTATGGTCTGTGAGTTCTGTGTGGTCACTGCAATCAATTATGGTATCCAGTAGAGAGTGCCATGGGAGGGACAGTTGGTGTCAGAATTGGTAGAGATGGCAGAGAGAGGAGGCTCGTGTAGCCTCCACTTCATGGGAGTCAGCCTTGTGATGTTGATCTTGATTTTCCTTTTCCTCTGTGGGGTTGGAGGTCAGACACCTCCCCCAAGCCATTTTTACAATATACAAACTGCCAATGCGCACGTGAAAAGATGGTCAACATCATTAGTCATAGAAATGCAAATCAAAATCACAATGAGATACAACTTCACACCTACTAGAATGAGTATAATAAAAAAATAACAAGTGTTAGTGAAGATGTGGAAAACTTGGAACCCTCATACATTGCTGGTGGGAATGTACAATGATACAGCTTCTGTGGAAAACAGTCTGGCCTTCCTCAAATATTTAAACATAGAATTACCATATGACCCAGTAATTCCACTCCTAGGTGTATACCCAAAAGAATTGAAAACAGGGACTCAAACAGATGTTTGTTTGCCAATGTTCATTGCATCATTATTCACAACAGCCAAAAAGTAGAAACAACCCAAGCGTCCATCAACAGATGAATAGATGCACAAAACATGGTGAGTATATTAGACAATATATATTGGACAATTGTGCAATGGAATATTATTCAGTCATAAAAAAGAATAAAGTTCTGATACATGCTACCACAAGAATGAACCTTGAAAATATGCTAAGTGCAATAAGCCAGACACAGAAGTACAAACACTCTGTGATTCCAGTCATGAAATATCTAGACTAGGCAAATGCATACAGACAGAAAGTAGATCAGTGTCTGGGGGGAAGTGGGAATGAAGAGGTATTGCTTCATGGGTACAGAGTTTCTGTCTGAAGTGACGAAAAAGTTTCGGAAATAGTGCTGACGGTTGCACAACATGATGAATGTAATCAATGCCACTGAATTATATACTTAAAATGGTTAAAACGGCAATTTTCTTGTTGTATGTATTTTAGTACAATTTTTAAAATTAAAGAAAAAAGAAATGAGGAGCTCCTCCTCTGACTTCCTTCCTGTCTCCTGACTGTGTAGTTACAATGAGAAGGTAGTGATACATCACCATGGATCACGAAGATGACAAAAATGTCCTAGGCTAGAGGAACAGCGAGCTAGAAGGAGCCTGAAAACTACGCATCACTCCCAGCACAGCACTTTCCTATGCATCCAGACTTGTACAGGACTGATGAATGTGTTTCTGTCATTTTAAAGACACTTTCAAGTTACTTCATTTGGGGTGTTGGTTATTTGCAGTCAGACATATACCCAAACTACCTGTAGCTGAGATAGCATGCCACCACCTCACTTTTCCAGAATACAGTTGCAAACAAAGAGACAAAAGAAATCCCCTAAATAGCCAAGGTGCACTCAGGCCAAGATTTGTTGTTCAATCTCATCATACCCACGTTTCCACAGCAAAAAAAAAAAGATGAATATAAAGGGAAGAGGACCGTTTTTAGAGCCAGATAAACAAACCGACAATACCAAGACATGGTAATATAATCTGACTGTGAAGGGAGAGACTGAAAAAGTATTAAAAAATAAATATGAGAACTTAAAATCCATGGAAGTCTGGGGGCACTCTACATATAGAGGCAAACAGACTTACACCTCTTAATAGCCCTTAAGGATATTGAGTATATAGCCCAGCACAAAAACTGATGTTCATAATGATATTTCTGAGTCATACTCTAGTTTAAAAAACAGGAAAATATGTAATTCACTTATAAATATTTCCAGAACATTAGTCATCTTGAAACTTAGCTTATCTGAAACATCTCTGTCCATGTTATGCCAGATACAGAACTGATTTCATGCAATTCAACATTAAATAAAATATATTTGAATATCACATATGCAGTCAGTGTTACAAGGAGCTGGGGTGGCGCAGTGATTAAGTGCTCACCTGCCAACCGAAAGGTCAGCAGTTTGAACCCGCCAACTGCTCCGTGTAAGAAAGATGTGGCAATCTCCTTCCACGATGATTACAGCCTTGGAAACCCTATGGGGCAGTTCTACTCTTTCCCATACCATTGCTATGCGTTGGAATTGACTCAGCGGCAAGGGGTTTGTCAGTGTTTCAACCACTTTTATGAACCTACATTGTTTCAGGCCTTGTCCTAGATAGATATAATGTCCTAGATGGATGGGATATGTCACTGTCCTCAAGTAATTCATGGTCTAGTTTGGATACAGATAAATAAAAGTATCATTAGAACACGAGATCAAATCTCTAGAGGAAGAAAATCATATGCAATGCAGATGAAAGGAAAAAAAAAGATGGCGAACTATAACATAAAAGGGGCCCTTACAAAATGGTAAGAAAAAGTCACAGCTCACAAATGAAAAGTGGGCAAAGATGGTGAATAAGTTGACCGTTGAAAAGCAAATCCAAATGCCCAATAAGCATGAAAAGATGCTGCTTCTTGGCAGACATCAAGAAAATGCAAAGTAAAAGTAAAAATGTCAAGTAAAATATCTACCAGATTAACAAAAGTAAAAAAGAATGATAAAACCTACTGTTGGCAAAGAGATAGGAAATGGTTACACACCCGTGGAAATGTGAACCATTACATTATCTTTGGAGAACAAGAAGGCCCCATCTCTTAAAATTTCAAAAAGTACATATCGTTTGACTCAGAAGCATTATTGGGAATCTACCCATAAAAGTTAAATCATTAATAATTATAAAGGTACAAGGATTTTTTTTTCAGTATTGCTGATAAGAAAAGAAATTAGTAGAACGAAAGTAAATACCCATCAAACAGGAAATGAAAAGTCTGTGGTATATTCACATCACTGAAAATTATACAGCCATTGAAAAGAACGACTTACGTGTACACCAACTGACTAAGGGAGAGTCAGGGTGGTGAACAGCTTTCCATAACGGATTAAATGAGAAAAGCAACATGCAGAGGGATCCATATACGATCTCATTTTTTTAAATCAATGACAAAAAATCCTACGTATACATATATATGTATATAGGACTATAGGAGTTTAGAGGAAGATAAAGAAAGTATCTAGATTGTTAGATCAGTTTGCAGGGCAGGGGACAGTAAACAAGCAAACAAAAGGCAATATTATAAAACAGGAGTCCATGATAAAAAATACATAGCTTGGATAGATAAGCCACCGTATGTAAAATTATATCTACATATGCTAGCATATATCCCTAAAAAGACAAATGAAGGGATGGTCACCAAATCAGAGATAATGCAAAGGGCTGGGATTTCAAGTGAGTTTTAGTATTTTTTTCAGTATTTTTCATTTTTGTAATTAGCTTGTATTATTTCTATGATTTGAAAAAATAGAGAAGTGACAAAAACAACAAGTGTCAACACTAGGTAATACTGACCAAGTTGACTAAGAAGATCTCATACAGGACCTGAGACCCGGATCTTGGCTTTAAGAGACCATTGGATTTGGATGAGATTTGAACACAAGGGTGTTACAGATAAAAAGAAATTATATAAGCAAAAAATAGAGGTGGAAACAAAATGGGGGACCAACCCTGAGGCAATCTTCCTCACGTGTAGCAGATGATTTTTTTAAAAGTAGGAGCAAACGGCTTAAATTCCTTGACCATAATATAGGACATGGAAGTGGTCACCATAATGCATGCACAAGAATGTGATTTTTATGGTTAAAATTAACAAACTAAAACAGCTTGGTTTCTTCCAGTTCTACAAATTGACAAATATTTTGAGTTCTTAGGACTCTGTCCATGGTGACACCATGTGTTCCGATCGGATGTAAACTTCACTTTGGTAACATTTTCATTTTAAACCCTCCTTCCTGTCACTTTCTAACTCTGCTGTAAATATTTGCTTGGGAAAAAAATGTCACTAAAGATCTAAACTCAAA
Source organism: Elephas maximus indicus (assembly GCF_024166365.1). Taxonomy (NCBI): domain Eukaryota; kingdom Metazoa; phylum Chordata; class Mammalia; order Proboscidea; family Elephantidae; genus Elephas; species Elephas maximus. The sequence continues at coordinate 102,410,626 of NC_064821.1, forward strand.
AAACAACTTCCCAGAAAAGTCATTTCGAAACAAACAGCAGCTATATCTGCATACTAACGAAACAAGAAGTCTCAAGACCTATGGTCCAGGACTCATTTCATAAAATAAAAATGTACGTGTATTAAAAGCCTGTGGATACAAATGAATTCTTAATTTGGTATTCATTCTTGTTTAATTCTGTCCCCTTTGTGATAGGAACCACACAGGCTTTGCCAGACAAATTGAAAGGTTGCCTGATGTCACTGGATCTCCTGTCATCTACACTATGTCTGGTTCATAAGCCCCAAGTGAACAACTATTAATGATACAAAATTCTCGCACTGTCACCAAAAACAGAACAGTTCAGATGTCACCGAATGATAGCCGGTTCCTCAGCCAAACCTGTCAGCACCAACAGTGACCCAAAGTGGTTGATTTCAACCTGGGAAACATTCCCGTCTTTCTTTCACAAAGTGCCTCTCCCTTTCTAAGGGGAAGTTAAAAAAAATCACAACAACTTCCACTTTCCTACTTCCATCTCCACATGAGGAGACACAGCACCTAATATTATTACTCCATTTCCAGGGATTTGGAAGAGACACACAGCACCATCAAGTAACTCTTCGTACACCTAGTATGGCGTAGAGGGAAAAACAACTCAGGTACCTGGAATGCAAAGACTATGTCTTTTTTAGACAGTGACCCTCCCGAACATTGGGTTAACAATGAAAAACCGAGAAAAGATTTATCACGGCTCCCACTGATTGAGCACTTGCTGTACGTCAAGCACTGTGCTGGCTGCTCTTCTTGTACTCTGCATTTAATTCTTCTGACAACCCTGGAGAGCCCTGATGGCTCAGTGGTTAAGTGCTTGGCTGCTAACCAAAAGGTCAGCTATTCAAACCCACCAGCTGCTCCAAGGGAGAAAGATGTGGCAGTCTGCTCCCATAAAGATTACAGCCTTGGAAACCTATGGGGCAGTTCTACTCTGTTCTATGGGGTCGCTTTGAGTTGAAATCAACTCCACGGCAACAGGTTAACAACCTTGGAAGATAGTAATAGCATTATAATCTTCACTTTAACAGTACCTAGAATAGCGTCTGGCAAAATAAACATTAAAAAAAAAAAAAATTGCCGTTGAGTTAATTCCAACTCACAGTGACCTTACAGGACACAGCAGAACTACCCCATAGGGTTTCCAAGGCTGTAAATTTTTATGGAAGCATATTGCCACATATTTCTCCCACAGAGCAGCTGGTGAATTCAAACTGCTGACCTTTTGTTTAGCAGCCAAGTGCTTAACCACTGCACAACCAGGGCTCCTTTACAATAAAATAGGCATTACAAAAGGACATCATGTTTGGTAAAGTAGAGGTCAGCAAAACACAAGGGACACAATAACCGCAAAAATGGACTCAGCTCTGAAGATGGCACAGGACTGGGCAATGTTTCATTCTGTTACACATAAGGCTGCTATGAGTCAGAGCTGACTCAAAGACAACCAACAACAACAAACCTACCCAGAAGGCAGATGCTGTCAAAACCAAGCGCTAGAAGCCTCCAGCTCCCACTGCCTCACAAAGTCTCCCAACACCAAAGTTTTCAAAGGACCCCATCAGGTTTTTTAGCCCAACTACAGATCCAGAAACCATGTCCACACCTGCTCACCAAAGTCTCAAGCAAAGGACTCCCTGTTCCTGGTTCTGGTTTAAAGAAGGTGTCAAACATGCAGATGATCAGGCTGGTGGTGGGCGGGAGGACAGAAGGGTTTTTAATGCAAAATTTCTAGAAAATGCGGTCTCTGCCAGTACTACAATCCCCAGACTTGAGTGCCATCCCTCTCCAGAAAGCAGTCCTACCAGAGAGCCTCTTTCTGCAGAGGCTCTGAGTACTGCAAACAGATAATGTGCACAGCTGCTAACCAAAAGGTTGGAGATTTAAGTTCACCTAGAGGCACCTTAGAAGAAAGGGCTGGTGACCTATATCAGAAAATCAGCCACTGAAAACCCCATGGAGCACAGTTCTACTTTGACACACATGGGGTCACCATGAGTTAGAGGCAACTGGACAGTAAATGGTACTGGTTAATCACTGTACTGAAGTGAAGGCAGAAGGTGCCCAGCCCCTCTCTAGTCAACTCTCACATCTAAAGGTAGGAAATGATTCTTGGGCCCAAAGACTGGGGTTCAATGTCTCCTCCCACTTCTTCCTGGTTCTGGTTCTAGGGACTTGGCCAAGTCTCACATGTGTCTCCATTTCTCATCTGTAAAAAAGGGATAATGGTACTTAATTGGAAGGATTACTGTGAAGATGTGGGAAAGGGCTCTGTATTCTCCTAACCTCTGAACAAATACTGGGCATTTCAAGATCAGTTAGGTGACTTGCTCATGTAGGAGAAGAGTAGAAAGAACAGAGGCAACAAAATGAAGGAGATCTGGGTTTGAATCCAGACTCCACTACTTGTTCCCTTTCTGACTTGGTCAACGAAAATAACCTCTTGGGCCCTGGTTTTCATTATCCTTAAAGTAAGGATTATATCACCAATCTCACAGAGATACTCTGAATATTAGTAAAATAATGTAATTAAAAAAATAAATCCAATTAATTTGTGTTCATTTATGCCACATCTGTTGGGCATTTATGAGATGCACACATTGTGTTAGGCATTATGGGGATATACACAGATATATTTTGCATGGTTCCTACATATAATCTAGTTAGGAAAATATGACATAAAATAAAGGTCAAGAAGTAATTCAAGTGTTTAATAGCAGCATGAAGGTGTACACTAAAATAGTGGGCTTTTAGACAGGGTATGGAAAGGATTTTCACCTTTTACACATTTCTCTATTATCTGAAGTCTTTTTAAAAGCTCGTATTATTTTTATAACAAAAAATAAAAATAATGAGTAGGAGAAAATAATAAGTGTAAAAGACATCATGGATGGCAATCATCCTTTAGAATGTCTTAAAATGACTTTATTAAACATCAGTCCTACACCTTTATGCCAAGCACTGTGGTAAGTCCTAGGACTGAAGAGGTGAATAAATTGTCTCCGGTATGGAGGGAATTTACAGATTATGTGGAAATGCAGGCATATAAATAATTATAACACAGTATTCCAAGAGAGATGTGTAAGGAGTGCTAAGGGAACGTGGACTTTCCAAGGGAACAGGACCCCTGCATGGATGTCTCTTTTGAGATGGATCCTGAAGGACCAGTAGAGTTCACCATGCCAAGGAGTAGGAATGTACTTTGCAGACAGGGAAAAAAGTAAAACCTGCAAAGTAAAAAATAGCACTTGTTCTGACCAATCAATGAAAAGACATTTTACGTGGTGTAGGTATATGCGTTTATGTACAGCCGGCCCTCTGTACCTGTGGGTTTCGCATTTGGGGATTAAACTAACTGAGGATTGAAAATATTATCAAAAAAAAAAATTTTTTTTTCTTGTCGTTATTCTGTAAACAATATAACAACTATTTATACAGCATTTACATTGTATTAGGTATTATAAGTAATCTAGAGACAATTTGAGCATTGAAAGATTTTGGTATCCATGAGGGGCCCTGGAACCAATCCCCCTCCCATGCCAAGGGATGACTCTGTGTGTGTGTGTATGTGTATGCATGACAGTGTGTGTGAGGCTGTGTATGTGTGCGAGGGGGATCACACACATTTTAGGAGGGAGCAAGAAGGCCAGACTGTGAAAGACCTTGAAGTCCTTGATCAGAGATTTTAGTAACATGCTGTAGGCAACAGGGAGTCCTTGAAGCTTTTTATCTAGGGAGTAATATAATCAAAGCTGTATTTTGGAAAGATCATATGAATTCCATCACGGAGGCTGGACGATCAGTTGGGAGGCTCTGAGGATGGTCTAGAATGGGGGTAAGCAGGCTGGAGAGGAGAAAATGAATTGGAATTATTTTCCCACCACTTGTTAGTTCTAGGTGACAAGTAAGGGTATTGGTTATACCACACTTCATTTTTCTTTTTTCCCCCAAGTTTCAATAAATTAAAAATAAACTTTTTAAAAGTTACTCATCCTATGGAAGACAAATCTAAAAATAAAAGAACACCTCCAAAGCTGTCCAGACCCACAGCCTGTCCAAATGGAGTGCCCCAATTTGGCTTAAGGTCAACTTGAGGTTCCCCTACCTGCTAGGCAAACACCCCCCCTGAACTCTACCCACACACAAAGACTGGAGTCCCCCCATCAAGAACGCAACAAGGAACACACAGAGTTAATGGCTTTCTATGGTGCAATGTTTATTTCATAAATAATTCTTCCAGGCAGTAAGTTTATCAGATACTCTGTCCCTGGTTTCTGGAATGAGCCTGCTGCAGTTTGGAGGGTTTCTGTTACATTTTTTCAAGTCAGATGATGAAAATTAGGTCCTTGGTTCACATGCGCTCTGCTCTCTCCCTCTAGACATGAGTCTTTCCCCTCTGTATTTCCTCCCATACCTATTTTTCTCCTTCTGCTCCCTCTTTCTCTCTCTCTCTCCTCCCTCCCTTCCTCCCACCCTCTGACTGTATTTGTAATCTTAAGCTAGCTCTATCTCTCTCTCTCACACTGCTCCCTACTTTTCCTCTTTCCCTCTTTCATCTCTCCCTTCCTCCTTCCCTCAAAGCCCTTCCCTTCCCACTATAGGAGAAAAAAAAAAAAAGAAAAAGCTTCAGTTTTAGAAAAGGAGCCAGGCCTTTGCTAGCCCAACAGTCTGACCAACACATGTGGTCACTGTAAGCGGACTGGCTGAATCCAGCTTCAAGAGGAAAAAAGAAAAACTGTTTTTGGAAAAGAGAAAGGGTTAAATGGTAGTCCTTTCATTTTGAGGAAGGCGGGTGGATCCTGGGGCTCAACAGTCCTTCCTGCACATCAGTATCACCAGGCAGGCTAGCTGGGCAATTACTATTTGCTAATAAGCCCCGGTCCGCCCCTATGCTTTTCTACCAAGAGTAAGGTGGCATTGCTGCTGCCACATTGCACTGCTCAGCTACTCCTCCTGCTCAGCTCAGAAAGGAAGAAAAGCCATAAAATTCAGAACCATCTAATGTCAGCACTGCAGGAGTTTCAGAGACCACCTGGTCCAGCCCCATAAGGTTACCGGTGTGGAGACTGGGGCCTCAGGTCGCTGAATGCCAGAGGGGTCCACTATTAGGCAGTGCAGATCTAGGACCTGTTGCAAAAATCCTTCTGCCCTGGGAACACCTCTAGGTTTTTGCCTTCCAAACAGAAATCTGCCATATAGGGTCCAGATATATAAACAGATGGAGATGCTTAAGATAAAGACAGAAAGGGGTTAAAATTCACACGGTGCATGTCTGAAATCCCCCCAGATACTCCCCGGAAAAAAGGATCTGAACAGAGGAGTCTGTTGAAGACGGGGCTGCAGTGGTGGAGGGCTTACAGCTCTGAGGACCTTTTTAACATGGCTGTACTGTAATGCTGCAGTGCCAAACCCCGCCAGTCATTCCAAAAAGAAAAAGAAAGCCCTGCTCCGCAGCAGAACTTCCAAGCCCTCAAAAAAGATCGTCTTCCTTTTGCACCAATTTAATAACCGCTTAGTTTAACACTACCAGGGGAAATGAGCGGCTTCGGAAGGCACAGCACAGAAACCTCCTGTACCGCTGCGGTTCCTTGGACATGAAACTAAAATGCATCCACCCGAACTCAACCTCCCAAAGCAGCAGCGATGCGCCGCGAGGCGATTTACAGGCGAGAGCCCCTCCGAGAAGACGGGGAAGGGGCAGGCAGGCAAGGGACACACCTTTTCTGAGCTGATGAGAACAAGCTGCTTACAAAGTCCACCCAGAGTGTGCAGCCAAGGTTTAATTTCCTCGGCAAAACACTGATACACACACACACACACACGCCCCTACTGCACCCCCACAACCTCCACCGCCACTACACACGTGAATTTTTTGTTAATCTAATATTCCCAGAAATTCCCTGATCAGCCCTATCTTTTCGGCACAGCTCCTCCACCTGGGCTGGATTCCCACCTCATCACCAGTGAAAGCCCAGAGAGTCGGGCATAATTATTTTCCTACAAGGTTATGCCTAATTGGCCACTAACCTAATTGATTAATCATCTCATTTTTCAAGGCAGTATCAAAGAGCCAAGCTGAGGAGGAGAGGGAAAGCAGGCGTCCGGATGGGGAGAGGGAAAAATTACAGGAGGAGACCCCCAGCCAGGTCGCCTGGCTTCTGGTCATAGAAGTAGACAGGAAAAAAAAAAAAGGAAAACCAGGATCGAGGGGAGAAGTGCCCCCAAATTGCAGAATGACAAGCAGGAGCCTTCACGCTGCCCAGCCAGCCCGAGGCCAGCAGCCTCCCGCTCGAATGAAGTTGTTTCTCCCGGGCCGGGAAGGGTTAAATTGCTCCGCTTCAACCCAGCGTCGCCGGGGGTGGCGGGGAGCAAAAGCCACTTCTGCCCGTCTTGGACGAGTCCGCGCGGGGGTCTCCGGGGGTCGCCGTCGCGCTCTGGCTATAACTTCAGCGGCTCTGCGCGGGAGCCCTCGACTGCGCCTTTGCACGCGACCCAAAACTTTGCGCACACTGCAGCTGCCGCCCGCCGGGCTGTTCGCAGCCAGTTCCGCGCGGCCAAGCGCCGCCGACAGCCCCTCCGCAGCCGCTGCTGCCCAGCTGAGGGCTCCAGACTTTTCCCCCGCTGCCTCCGCCTGTTCCCACCCAGGGGGCTCCCTTGCGGCGGCGGGAGCGCGGCGCCGGCCCCGGGCTGGGCAGTGCGAACGAGGCTTGCCAGATGACCACGCCGCCGGGTCCCGGCACTGCCCGCGGAACGGATTGGCCCTATAGCCGCCCCCGCCCCGGCGCGCCCACTCCGAGCCTCCCACGCCGCGGCGGGGCAGCGCAACACCTCCTACCTTCCAGCCGTTGAGGACCACACTCTCCGCTCAGCCCTCTTGACTCATCCTCAGGCTGCAGCAGAGGGCGAACGGGTTCAGCTTTTGTTTCCTGGGCTGGCAGGTCCGTGCGGACCAGGACGCACTGAAGGTACGGTGGAGCTGAGTATCCCGGGAAGGAAATGCTCACTCCCAGCAGCTCTGCCGGCAACAGGAGCGGTAGTGGCGGCGGCGGCGGCAGAAGCAGCAGCAGCAGTAGCAGTAGCAGTAGAGATAGTACCGGCTCTCTGCAGGCCACATCTTTCATACCTTATACATCACTACCGCATTCCCCCGAATAGGGGAGCCCCGTAGCATTTCGCCACCTAGCGCAGAACGCAGGCGCCGGCAGCAGTGGAGAGGCCTGACCTGACCGAACTGTGGGCATCAGGAGATAAGGACTTCGGCACCCACTTGCAGTCCCCTTCCCCGCTGCAGCCACACTGAGAACTATAACTTGTAGCCATTCTGCGGTCCTCACCTTCTGGGGTTGTCTGCTCCCAATGAGATCTGGACTTCAGGTCAAGCGATGACGATTTATGAGGGGGAGCTCTCTCCCAGCGGCTGCCGCTGGTGTCCTCATGCACAAGGAGCTTTGCAGCTGTAGACACGCACACGTGCATGTACATAACCCACAGAGAAACGTATCCACACACCCCACAATCAAGTTCATGGGCACTGGAGTAGGCAGGCCAGGGTTCCAGTCACAGGTGTGTTAAGCAAATTACCAAGTGATTGAGCCTCCATTTCTTCACCTGCAAAACGGGAGTCAGATTTTCTGTCTCATAAGATTGTTGTAAGAATCAAATGAAATAAGCGTAGATATAGCTTGACACACATAATAAGTGACAGCAAATGGTAGTGTTTTTTCCTCCTTCACCGTCTGCCTTTCCTGGGATAATATATATCAGTGCCAATTCACTCATTCCATAAGTATTTATTGTGTGCTTCCTATATGACAACCAATATTTTATGAAGTGGGGTGGAATTTTCAACAAGACTGACAAATAACCCCTGTTTTCCTGGAACTTGCTTTCTAGTAAAAGGACACAGACAATAAACAAGTAAATTAACAACAAACTATCAGACAGTAATAACTGCTTTGATAAAAATTCAAACGGCTGGTGAGTTGGGACAGGAAATGACTGGGATTTGACACAAGGCTGGGTGATTGGTAAAGGACAAGCAACCTGAGACCCAGATGATAAAGAGGCCAGAGTGAACCATCTGGAGGAAGAGTGTTACAGCAGAGGGAACAGTTAGTGCAAAAGCCCTGAGGCAGAAATCAATTGGCTGTGTTTGAGGAGTAAAGTTGATGTGTCTGCAATGTAACAAGAGTGGTGAGTTGATGGCACGAAATAAGGTATGGAGGAAATCAGAGAGGGAGGCTGATCTTATGGGAGGAGGTCAGTAAGGAGAATAGATCTTATTCTAAGTCTGGAGTTAAGCCATCATAGGATTGGTACATAATTAGATACAGTACCATTCATATTTGTAAAAACTCACTCTGGCTTCTAGCAAAGAATGCAGCGGAGGAGGTATGGATAAAAGCAGGGGAACCAATAAAAGTTCCTTTCCATTCCCTGGCCTCCTCAACCACAGTGACCTGCCATCTTCCACCAGGTCAGCTGGGGGAAAAACCTCTCGACAGGAACTCAGGGACCCTCGGTTCTCACCACCACTTGCTATCTCTGTGTTTGATCTTGGGGGAAGTCATTTCATCTCTCCAAGTATCCTTTCTCTCAACTAGAAAATATAAATACTGATATATATATATATATATCTGGGTTGTTTACTGGGATATATATATGGTTCTATGGTGCAATGAATAGCACATTGGTGTTCTAGACACTGAAGGCATTCAAAGGTTCCGGGTTCCATTTCCGGCGGAGTCTCGGACATTTGGAGCCCTGGTGACCCAGTGGTTACAGCAGTCGACTGCTAACCAAAAGGTCACCGGTTTGAACCCAAGCTGCTCCGTGGAAGAAAGATGTGGCAGTCTGCTTCCGTAAAGATTTACAGCCTTAGAAACCCTATAGGGTCCCTATGAGTTGCAATTGACTCTACAGCAGTGGGTTTGGTGGTTTGGGGAATATATATTCTCATAAAGTAAATTGGAAGATTAAACATAACAAGGAAGGCACATGAGGTGCCAAATGAACATTCATTTCATCCCCACCACAGCCCTCGCTTTCAGGTCTCCGGGAGGCTCTAGAGTGCTCCCACAGCCCTCTGTCACTATCTAGAGGGAGGGAGGGTTGGCCATCCCATCCTGGGAACTGTCTTGTCCAGTGCCAGGCAGGGGAAACCTGTTAAATCCAGGAAGAGCCCCAGCACCCTGGGGAAATGCTTGCATTCTTAATGCTGGCCCATGAACCCATCTGTCATCTTCTCATGCAGGAAACACATTTTCATTTTGTTTAGGTCCTTTTAATTTTTTCCCTGTCTGCCACCCTCATCTAGTTTGAAGCATTTAGGATATCATCATATGAAGGACTCGAGATATAAAAATAGAAGGGAAAGGGGGGGCGTGCAGAGCCAGAGATGGCAGGAAAGGAAAACAGTCCTTTCTCTCTTAGCAACAGGAGGAAAGGTTCTCAGCTGAGACACACAATAATTCCCTTACATCTGTGTAGTGTAACAGATACCAGAGGCCTTTACAGTCTTTTCCCACAGCAACCCAATAAGGTGAAACAGGTATGTTTGGATATTGTCCCTCTTTGACAGATAAGGAAACTAAGCCCAGACAGGTAAAGTAGAAGAGCTGACACATGGATCCAGGTGCTCTTGACTTTCTCCCTTCCCATGTCTGAATGCTACAAATGGCTTGTACCTGATGATGTTGCTTAACCCCTGGGACCCTGAAGCATTTATCCACTCTGTGGGCAGATAGAACTGTGAATCTCAAAGACCTTCAGCTCATTCTCTTGCCCCGAGCTCAATGTACTGTGCTCCTCGCCCCCTTTCCTTCAAGCCAGTTTTATTTGGAACCATCGGGACATTGCAGTCCAAACAGGGATCTTAAATGTTAACTGTGGTCTAGAAAGTGATTTAATAGCTCATTACTGCTGAGTTGGAGATCAGGGAAAGAACAGATGCTAATGACTGCATCTTTGCAATGCTGCAAAGGTATCATAGGGAATGTGAGACTGATTTTGAATCCCCACTCTGTAACTTACTGTGTGCTCTTGAGAAAGGTGTGAAACCTCTCTAAATTTTAATTACCTTATCTGTAAAACAGTCAGTATCCGTCCCCAGCATTTGTCGTGAGACTAAAGGGGATGCTATAAGGGATGTGCTCAATACATACCAGTAAACCAGTCGTCGTCGGGTCATTTCTGAGTCAGGGCAACCCCATGTATGTCAGAGTAGAGCTGTGCTCCATAGGGTTTTCAATGACTGACTTTTGGGAAGGAGATCTCCAGGTCTTTCTTCAGAGGTGCCTCTGGGTGGGCTCAAACCTACGACCTTTCAGTTAGCAGCCAAGCACATTAACCCCTTGCACCATCCAGGGACTCCACTCAACTTCACCTTAAATATTAGTATCCATTTTTTTTTTTAACTCCCCTTCTATTCCTGCCACCAGTGATGTGCTGGTTGACAATGCATTCTGAAAAATAAAAGCCCTGATTTGTAATATTTGCCCATTTCCTTGGTGTACATATTCCCACTATGGCCAGTTTCAAGTTACCAACATGATGTCACTGAATGTGGGTTGGGAAGAGATAGCCTCAATCAGTTCTTGCAAGCCTATGGTAGCTGGATCCAGGACATCACTGCCCACCATCCATAAAAATCAACCCCAAACAGGTGAGCAGCACTTTATAGATTTCGGAGCCCATCCTCCTATATCATCACCTGTGATATTCACAATGGTCCTGACTGATGGAGAAACATAGAAGGATTGAGTGATTTTTCCCAAAGTCAAACAGTTACTGAGTAAAAGAATCAGGATTCAAGTCTGGGCTTTCTGGCTCTGAATCCAGGAACCCTTCTACCCTCCAGACCACCTGTCACCTGTCAGATCATTTGCCCATGTCTCTGTTTTTTGATGTCAAGATACCAGGGCCTGAGCCTCTGTTTCTCAATCTGACAGGCAGGGATAGATATCCCAGCCCTGCCTTCTTCACAGGATATCCTGAGAACCAAATGAGATAATGTAAATGAAAGTGCTTTGCAAATCACAAAGCCCCTTTTGAAGGTAAAAGTATAAATATAACAATTTGTGGCTGGAGGAAAACTATGGCAGCCACAGATCCCAGGCCCTGGGGGTAGGGAGGACTGAAAAACCACAGGGGAATCAGAGCCACCCTGAACACACACACTTCAGATCTACACTCAAAAGGAAACACGCAACAAGGTCTACATTTAGCCCCCCTTTAAATGCTTAGTGGTACAAAGACAATTGGAATATGAAACATGAAACAATGTAATTATAATTACAGGTATAGACAGAATTGCTCTTTAGAAGAATTGCTGCTTTCCCTTTTTTCTGTCTATAGACACATGGCCATTCCTTAGTAGAGCACGGCTCATTCCCCTGCCCATCTCCCTCTGAGAGAGGTCAGGATCACCAGCTTAAGCCAAGATGGAATTTATTGGCTCATGTTGCTTGGCAGTCCAGGGTGAAGCCAGCCTGGGTCTCCATGGAGTCTAATGATGTCATCATGTCTACGATATTTCTCTCTCCCTCCTCTGTTTCCCTTTGTTTCTCGCCCTGTCTGTATTCTCGCCACTGCAGAAAGCTTCTTTCCTATAATGGGTAGATGGAGACATGGCCACAGAGAACTCAATGCTTGAATCACCTCAGTTTAGCAAACTTGGAGGAAAGAGAGATTATCTCTCCCAGTCTCAAACATATGAATCCTTAAAAAAAATGTTCAGCTTGTCCTGAATTGGGTCACATCCCTAATCTCTACTCTGGCCAGGGGTAAGAAGTACTATGATTGGCCAACCCTGACATACACTCAGTCTTGTAGCCAAACCTCCTGAAGTGGTAGGAAGCTCCTGTTACCAGATAAAGGGAAGAAGAATCCTGGGGAGAAAAAATTGACAGGCATGCACTGTGGTGCCAGAGTCAGAAGTCAGACCCTGGCTTCCCTGACTTTGATGCCTTTACCCTTCACAAGGCCCCACACTGATTCCAAGCCTAGAACAGAGCAGGGTTAAAAACCCAAGATGGCAAGCAGAGTGAGTCTGGAGTAATAAAGTCTAAGCTCCATACGTCAAGGATGGTATCTTATTCCGAGGTGCCCCATACAGCTTAGGCCCTCAGTTAATGTTTACTGAAAGCATGGCAACACTAGCTGATTGAAAGGAGATTGAAGTATTCTGAGTCCTTATCAGGGATCAGAGCGGACAGTGGTGGTTCAGTGGTAGAATTCTTGCCTTTCGTGTGGGAGACCTGAGTTTGATTCCCAGCCGATGCGCCTCACGTGCACCCACCACCCATCTGTCAGTGGAGGCTTGCATGTTGCTGTAATGCTGAACAGGTTTCAGCAGAGCTTCTAGAATTAGATTAGGAAGAAAGTCCTGGGAATCTACTTCCAAAAATCAGCCCTTAAAAACCGTATGAAATACAATGGTCCAATCTCACTGTGCATGAGGTTGCCGTGAGTCAGGGGCTGACTCAGCCATGGCTAAAATTGACAACAATAACAGGGATCAATGGAAAAGAGACTGGGCTTGATTACTGCTGAAGACCATGGGGGCCCTTAGTGGTGGCTATATTTGCTACATATTGACCCTGCTCTCTAGCCAAGGCCCAGCATCCTATGAGCTGAACACTACCATGGTAGTGTTGCTACCTAATACTGTCATTCCTTAGAATACCAAACTTCCAACTATGCTAAAGAACATTGTCCAATTCATATTGGCCTAATGACACTGACCCACCATCTTTAGGCTGCCCTTTTGAACCTAGAGTTTACCGTGCACCACACACACACTCTCTCATACTTGATTCCCTTGTGACCAATGGCAAGCACTAGCGTGTAAATACCAAATGAGGGCAAGAAAAATGGGGGCAAAGGAGGATTGCCAAATTGGGTGTCAGAAGACAAGAGTGGTTCTAGTTCTGTTTTGGCTGTTAACTTGGTAAGTGGTCTTAGAAAGTGTCTGGGCCTCCATTTCAGACGCTACTAATGTTCATCAAATGCCTACTCTTCATTTTCATTCGATTTCATAATAAGCCTCTGTGGTAGGAATTATGATGTCCATTTTGCAAATAGGGAAACTGAAACTCAAATAAATTACACTAACATGCCTAAGCTCCCCTGTTCCAAGGTAACAAGGCCAGAATTTGACACTGGGACTGCTTGGTCCCAACTGTGTTCCTGCCTGTAGCCCTAGGGGTCAGCTGTGGGGTCTGTGAGATGAGGGTGTCCCTTCCAGCTTGGCCCTCCTCTGAGAAAGAGAAGGGGCCAAGAGGCACATGCTACCTTCCCAAGAAGGCATGCTTTTCTCTCTCTTCAGTGGAAGTTTAAGAGAACACTCTTAGCTCTCATTGGAATTGTTGCCAAAGAGTCTATGGGTCCACGGTTGCCAGGGTGATTAGAGAGAGTGCAGTGAGGATGGATTCGTCAGGGAAGGCTCCATGAAAGCTCCATGGAGTTCTGAAGGCGGCACGAACCTGCCCTCACAACTGCAAGCCTCTGGTTTCCGGTCTCACATGTCTTCCACCCACTCTCGAGGGGCCAGCAGTTAGACAATGCAGTACCCTCAGAGGCCGTGGGCAGGATTCAGTAAAGAAAATGAGGAGCGAGAGGAAGCTTTAGAGACTTAATAGATGTTGAATTGTGGAGATTTATTCAGAAATGTGTTCAGATGGTAATCAGAGGCATCCATTACAATGCAGCAATTTATTATACACCCACTGTGTGCAATAGCTCACTGAATCTTTCCTCGTTCTCCCATAGTACCTTATTTTAACACCATATTTATATTGTCTATTTGCCGAACTGTCATCCCCCACTAGTCCGTGAGCTCCTTGAGGTCATGGGCTTGTGCTGATCATCTCTGCATCCCCAGAGTCTAGCAGGCTGGCTGGCATTAAGGTAGGCTTAGAAAACATTTGATGAATGAATGAACGTGACATGTAAGTACATGATCAAGATTCCTGTGCAGGCTTTCTGATTCAAATCCACAGATTGATCTCCCCACCTTTCTGAACTCATATAAATATTATTGTCTGGAAATTAATTGGACACTGATATGCTGACTTGTTCCATCTCTTGAGTTGTTGTATTGGACTATAATTTGAATTTTTTATTGTTATTAAACATTGCACATGGGGATTTACGTCTTGTTTTCACAACTAGACTGTGAGCTCACTCATTCATGCAATAAGTATTCATTGAATTATGTGTTGGGCACTGTTGTCTAGTTTCATCCTCCCCCTCCCCCCATAAACCTATTCGTTCAGAGCCTACTGTGTGTCACAGGCTCTGCACTCCATGTAAGATGTCATTCGTCCCCAAAGCACTCAAGATCTTAGTACAGGTTGTAAACTCAAAGGCCTTTAAGAGCTGCATTAATAAGCTCAACAATTGATGCAGCTGACTGTTAAGAGGGAGTGAGCATGTTTGGGCAGGGCTTCTGCGCATGGCTGTACACGTGTGCACCATCCAAAGGGGCCTGGTGGAGGGAGCAAAGCCCTGCGGAAATCCAGCCTCTGCTCAAGGTGTGGGGTTATGTCTACCAGTACCAGTCACCACGGAGGGAATTTTGACTCACGGCAACCACGCGCGTGTCAGAGTAGAACTGTGTTCCACAGAGTTTTCAGTGGCTGATTTTTCAGAAGTAGATTGCAAGGACTTTCTCTGAAGGCACCTCTGGTTGGACTTGAACCTCCAACCTTTTGGTTAGCAGCTGAGAGCGTTAATTGTTTGCGCCACCCAGGGACTGCAAGCAGGAACATATGTTCCTTTGCAGGAAGACACTTTGGCTTGCCAAGCCCTGCACCTAAGGCTGCATCTGGCCAAAAGCGCTAACATTTCTAATATTCACAAAGGTACTGCATGAGCTAAGGGAAAGCCTATTATTTATGGTGTGTACAGGGGCTACATAGGGAATAAACTTCAGGGTGCACACTCCCACCAAAAGCATTCCAATTCAGTTAAACACTTTGCTGTACAAATGAAACACCCCTATAAAGCATTCAGCTTAGAGCCACCTATTTGTAGCTTCTAATTTCTAGTTCATTATTTAAACCACCTGTTATGGATTGAATTGTGTTCCCCCAGAAATATGTGTAGAAGTTCTAACCCCTATACCTATAAATATGTCCTTGTTTGCAAATGGGGTTTCTCTTTTGTTATATTAATGCATAATACTGAAGTAGGGTGAGCCTAAACCATTAATCACTTCTAAGTGGTGTTTTGTAAAAAGAGCCAAATAGACTCAGAGATGCACACACAGGAGAAAGATAGACACCATGTGAGGACCTGTCTACAAGCAAAGGATTACCAAGATTGCCAGGAGAAACCAGAAACTAGGAGAGTGATCCACAGGAGGAAGCAGCATGGCTGTCTTAGGCCGAGTTCTCTAGAGCAGTGAAGCATATAAATATCTACATAGAGATTTATATCAAGGAAATGGCTCACACAGTTGTAGAGGCTGGAACGTTCCAAGTCCCTGGGTCAGGCTGGAAGCTTCTGCTGATTCACATAGCCGTACAGGCTGGTGAACCCAAGATTGACAAGTCAGACATAAGGGCTTTTGCTCACAGGCTGCGAAGATTGATGAATTCCAAGATAGGGAGGCAAGACAGCAGGTAAGCTACTAGCTCAAGTCCCAAGAACCAAAGGCCAGATGAACAGTAGCCAGCTGCAGGATCCAAAGTGAGCAAAATCCCACCAGTCTTGCCAGAAAGTCCACTTATATTCAATGCAGGCCACACGCCCAAGGAAACTCCCTTTCGACTGATTGGCTATTCACAGCAGATCCCATCATGGAGGTGATCACATTGTATCAAATCTCATCATGGAAGTGATCACATCATCGTACGCCTGCCAAACTACGTCATAACTGCCAAACCACTGAGAATAATAGCCCAGCAAAGATGATACACAACCTTCAGGATCACAATGGCGGAGGCCCAGATTTAAACTCTCAGCCTCCAGAACTGTGAGGAAATAAATTTACATTCTTTAAAGTTACCCACATGCTGCATTTTTTTGTTCCAGCAACACTAGGTAACTAAGATACAACCCCTCAAAATAAATATTAGCAATGTAATCTTACAGTTGGAACAGCTAAACCACAGAGAATTTAGGTGACAATTGTGAGGTTACAGTTTATGATGTAAGGCTCAAAGAAGTTAAGTAAGTAATGGAGCTAGGACTGGAACTCGGCTTCTATAAAGTAACAAGTCCTGGGCCCCTTCTACTTTCTTTCTCACGTGGCTTCTCCCAGAACTTTAAGTAGAGAGTGTGGCATTTAGTCAGAGCCAGGGAAGACTTGCTGATTTATATTTTAAATGTGTGTTGTTGTCACATGGGAGGCCTTACCCCACTCCCCTTGCCACACACACACACAGAGATAATGCCCGGTTACCCAGGACAGGCATTTGTCTGCTGCTCTGTCTTGGTGTTGCAAAGGCAGGTCTCTTCATACATCAGAAGTCTGAGAACCACACGTCGGAAGGAGCGGCTGTGTCTGTCAGCCTCACAGGAAGTGAGGAGTTGCTGCAGACAACAGACACGCCAGGGGCACCAGGACCCATTCTGTTTACTTTGCCTCCCTACTGCTCATTTGTTCAGCCCAATCTGTTTCAGGAGTTCAGTCAGTGAAAAGAGTGAAAAAGAAAATCCTTTTAAACCAACCGGCCAAGGTATTTTGCAGGTCTAGCTGGGGGCTTGCTGGCAAAATGAACAAAACGTGGTTTCCAATGTCATAAGCTAAACAAGGGTTCCACTTCCAGCACTGCCACTAAATCACTGTGTGGCCTTGGGCCAGGCACTTTTCCTCTCCGGGCATTGGACTAGGTGGCCTCTTAGGTTCCTGGCAATTCTGTGAGCTACGGCTTAGTGACCATTGGCAAAACTTGACATGAGGACAACCCTAACTATTGCAAGGGAGGCTGGCTACTGGATGACGAAGCAGCATTGGTAGTAAGGGAACACCTCCCAAACACCTTCAACACTGATGACATTGATTGAATTTCCAGTTTGATACCCTCACGGGGTCCAGAGTATTTTCAAATTATGAAGGTTAGTAATTGTTGAAGGTCTATGGAGAATATCATGCCTTCAGTGATCCAACCCTGTAGATAGAGATGCAAGTGTCCTGTGTTAACAAGGATAAAGACTTTGGAATCAAAGAGCACCAGGTTCAATTCCTGGCTCTGCCACTAACACTCAGTTGATAGTTACTGAATGAATGAGCTCATTGTGTGTCCTTGGGCAAATTGCTTAACTTCCCTGTGCCTCTGTTTCCTCAAGTGTTAAGTAGGACAATAATATTGCCAGTCTTAAAGTATTGTAAAATGCAATGATATTCCTAGACCATAGTAGGCATTTAAAAGTATTAGTCTTCTTTCCCTCTTCTCTTTCCTTGAAGAGGCACTGCCTTAGCTTCCTGGGGCTGCTGTAAAAAATACCACAAAGTGCCTTTAAAAAACAGAACTTTATTATCTCACAGTTCTGGAGGCTAGCAGTTCAAGTCAGGGTATCAGCCATGCTGACTTCTTCTGAGGGCTCTGAGAGAGAAGTTGTCCCATGCCTCTCTTCTAACTACTGATGGATCCCTGCAAGCTTTGACATTCCTTGGTTTGCAGTTGTGCTTGCCCCTTTTGTTACATGCAATTCTTTCTGTCTCACTCTCCAAGTCAGTTCTCTTCTTTTATAAGACATTACTCAGATGGGACTAAGACCTACCCTATCTCCAAACAAAGGCATGTTCACAGACACCGGGGCTTGGGACTCCAACATTTCTTTTTGGGGACATAATTCAATCCATAATAGGCATGATACGAAACTACAGAAAACTTAACAAAACTAGAACAGAGACAAAGGACCCAGAGAGGGTGCCCTGTGTGTATATGTGTGTGTATACCTATGTATGATTAGGTGGTTTGGGGAGAGAAGGTAGGACTTCACAAAACTCCCCTTATTCAGACTTCTCCACAGACGCTTAGAAGTTTGGAATGTTCTGCTTGTGTTTCTTTTACCTTTCCATCCCATGCTTAGGTCTTTTGAAATCCTAATCATAGCTGAAGACTCAGTTCACCTCATTTTTTAAGACTTCCATGGTGCCCGAGCTATGGGGCCCCCTAGCCCCTCCTGTGTGCATCTATCCCTTTAAACCTTGTGCTATAGCTATTTGCCTCCAAATCTTATATCCCCTATAAATCATGAGCTCCTGGAGCTAAAGACTAGGTGGGCCTCACTTATCCCTGTACGGGCCCAAAGAGGCACACAGCAGATTCCAATCAACGTGTGTGGAATAAATTAACAGGCTCTCTAAGAGACTCCAACATTAGAGAGGGGTTGTAAGGGGAACAGTGACTTTAAGGGATTCTTCCAAGCCAAATTTAGGGTTCCTAATTCCCTGTCCAAATCATGAAAGGCTTACAAGATACACCTTTGTCCTCAAAGAATGGTCTAATTAGAAGCAAAGTCAGCCTAGCTGAAAAAATGAAGTGAGGATAATGATAGACAACAGTTACATAGCTCTTTTGTAGGGCCAAGCATCATTCTAAGCATTTTATACATATTAATCTATTTAACCCTCACAACAACCCTATGAGGTAGGGACTATAATTAAATCCATTTTGCAGATGAGGAAACTGAAGCTCAGAAACTTCAGTAATATTCCCAAGGACCCCCAGCTAGTAAGTAGTGGAGCTGGGATATGAACCCAGGAAATCTTATTCCAAAATCTATGTGGCACTAAGTAGAGCCAAAAGAGTCCCCGTGATCCAGAAAAATCTGAGGTTACATCCTCTAGGCTCTCAGTAATCATTATTGGGCTCTAATTTCCCCATCAGAAGCTGGTTTCAGAACCACGTGTCTCGTCTTCACTGGGCCTTTTACACAAAGCAAAACATCAGCTGAAGGCATCAGTTTGCAGAAAGAAATAGGAAGAAGACTAGAACTGGGCCTGACTATAGGATGGGTTCTGGACCCTTGCCCATTTCTTTAAGGAAGTCTCATCTGTCTTCTATACACAGAGAGGCATCTGCTGAACTCTCCCATTATCACCTCTTCTCCCACCCATTGGACGAATAGTGGTGCAATATACCCATGCCCATGTTATCGAATTCCTCAATATAGTCCTTATTGCCTAACCATAAGCCTAATGTAGAGTCTTTTGTGGGGCTGGCTGTTGTCAACCTCTCCAACCCCTTTTCTGCACAATCTCCAGCCAGCACACTTAGGCCATCCAAACTGAATCCCTGTGATTCTTTGAAAATGTCTTTCTCACACATTATACCTTTGTGCATGCTAGATTTTTTTAGTCATGTATGTCCCTAGGTCATCCATCTCCTCTAGATCCCAGACATCCTTCAAGAATTAGCTCAGGCATTGCCTCCTCTAAGGTTTCCTTGAAGCCTCACCCCACATCCTTATCTGTCTTCCCGTATCTGTGATGACACAATATTGGCATCACCCCTTTGCTCCTTAGTTTCTCACTGGTCTATGGAGCTCCTAAGAATGGAGACTGTTCTTTTTTCTCTGTTTTTCCACAAACCTGGAATAGAGGTATTCAATAACTACTGCTGCATAAAGTACACAACTGCAATGTACACAACACTTTATAGGTTTCTCAGGCTTATGAGGAAAATAGCATAGATATTTGTAGGTATTTCTAACCCCACTTCAGAAATAAAGTTCTAACCCAAGCCACAAAGCCAAGAAATAACAAAGTAGACATCGAAGCCCAGATTTTGTATCCTTAAACTGTCTCCAAGGAAAGCCCGATAAATAGCACCCTTACCCTGCCTGGGTTTTGAACAAGTTGAAATATAAATAATAAAAAAGGGAGCAATCAAAGTGTCAAGTGCATTGCTGCTGCAGGCCAAGTTGGAGAACATGGCCTTAGGCACGTTAGTCATGTGGCTTGCAAATATTTGACCACAGAACTGGGCAAACATGCCCACCCAGTCTAAGGAACTAGATCACTGCCTTACCTGGAACACCGGTCCAGGTAAGACCTAAGAAATAAAGCAGAGTAAGTCCATGCTCTCTGTAGATAGGGCCTCTCTCAACAGAGAAAAGGAAGATGGATCTGAGCTGAGCATGCCCAGTCATTGTTCCAAAACTTATCCATCAGAAAAATTACTTTAATTCCCTCAAAGAGGTGTAAGGGACAAAGAAAGGCCAGGAGCATGAGAATATAAAATATCTTTTTTGCAGAAACCAGGATTGGAGAAAATGCTTGTCTGACTCAAACAACAACCAAGACAAGCTTTAGACCCAATTTGAAGAAAGGTTACGTTATTTCCCCAAATGAAATTTACCAGATCCATCCACGGACTCATAACTTTCCCAAATACTCTGAGTTTGAGATCCCTATGAGACATCTAAGCAATGATGTCTAAGAGGCAATCGAATCCATATATTCACAGCTCAGGAGTTAGGTCTCAGTTTAAGTTATCAGTGTAGGAGTCATTCATCTGTAGAGGTAATTAAAGACATAGGAACGATGAGACTACCCAGAGTGAACGGGTAGAGTGAGAATAGAAAAGAGTCTAAAACTCAGCCCTCCAGAGCACTACCATTTAAAGATTAAGAAAAGAAGAAAATCCTGTGTAAGACATTGAGGAGCAGTCAGAGATGTCTGGGGAGGAGGAGAGGGGAAGATACAAGGACTGACTATGTGACCCAAGGGAAGAGGAGGTTTAAATATGAGGTAGTAGTCACCAGTGTCGCATGTTGTTCAGAGGTCAGGCTTGAAATAGGATGTAAAAGTAGCGATTAGATCTGAAGTATACAGGTCAATGAGGAGTTATTGCAATAAAGTAATAAGGGCATAATCCAGAATGCATGGGGTTGAAAAGTGATTGGGAAAGATGAGCAACATTTGTAGACAACACCTTCAAAAAGTCAGGTGGAGAGGGAAGACAGAGACATAGGACAGTAGCTGGAGGTACAGGCTGAGTTGAAGAAGATAATTTTTCTTCCATTTCAAATACAAAGATACTTAAGCATGCCGATGGGAAGAACGAGCCAGTAGAGAAGAGAGAGATTAAGATACAGAGAGAGGTGATATCTGGTGAAGCAGGAAGGTGAGAACCAGAGTACAGGTGGAACGTTTGGGAACGTGGATTTGGAATCAGGTAGCTGGAGTTCAAATCCACTTCCTAGTGGCCTGACCTTAAACAAGCTATTTAGTTACTTCATCTGCAAATTGGGTATAATAAAAAATACTTGCCTGAAGTAGTCATTAGGGCTGCTAACAAATATTTCCTTCTCTCATTCTGGTCACCTGTTAGGATCATACTTCCTCACCCCAATTAAGATTAGGTAAGGACACCAGACTTTCTTCGTCCAGTGAAATATGAACAGAAGTGATGTGTCGCACTTCCAGACAGAAGCTTTGGAAGTCTGTGTGTACTTCACCACATTCTCTTTTCCCTCTGTCATGACAGCCTCAATGTTCCAGATAGTGTGTGGCCTGTCACTATAAGTTCTAGAATGAAGACAAAGATAACAGAGTAGAGTTACCTGTGGTGGACATGTATCAGGAACAAGAAATAAACTTCTGTTGTTTTAAACCACCTAGACTTTGAGAGTGCTTGTTACTGAAGCATAACCTAACCTATCTTTACTGTACAATTTCTGTAAGAATCACATGAGAAAACATGTAATATAGCACACAGAATAAGTTCAAATGGAAAATAGAAGGCACTTAATAACTTATGATTCCTTTCCCTTATTAGGAGCCATAAACAGGTCTGTTCAGTGGGTAAGAAATATATGAAGTTGTTTATCACATAGAAAAATAGGATGCAAAGTTGTTTTAGTAAATGATGATAGCCAACACTTACTGAACATTTACGCCAGATTCTGGGTAAAGAGAAAGTCCTTGCTCTTGCAGTTTCTTTTCGCTGTCATTTATCTTCTTTCTGCCCTTATCATTTCTGGCTATTCTTGTCAACCAACTAGGTATTGTACTTCTTGACTTTCACTGTAATAGGGAACCCCAGAAACCATCCAGCTCAATGTCTACCTAATGCCAGAGCTTCCTTTACAATTTCCCTGATACGTAGGCATCCAAATTTTGCTGAATCGCTCTCTGTGACATGTTGCACACTGCCTTATGAGACTGCTGCTGGGCTGTAAGTTCGAACATGTCAGGGCCCATATTTGTATTGTCCACCTGGAAATTTCTTGTGGCCAGCACATAGTCATTGTTGTTGTTAGGTGCATTCAAACCGGTTCTGACTCATAGTGACCCTAGATACAACAGAACGAAACCCTGCCTGATCCTGTGCCATCCTCACAATTGTTGCTATGTTTAAGCCCATTGTTGCAGCCACTGTGTCAATCCATCTTGTTGAGGGTCTTCCTCTCTTTCGCTGACCCTCTACTTTACCAAGCATGATGTCCTTCTCCAGGGACTGGTTCCTCTTGGTAACACATCTAAAGTATGTGAGACGAAGGCTCACCATCCTGCCTTCTAAGGAGCATTCTGGATGCACTTCTTCCAAGACCAATTTGTTCATTCTTCTGGCAGTCCATGGTATATTCAATATTCTTCGTCAACACCATAATTCAAGGGCATCAATTCTTCAGTCTTCCTTATTCATTGTCTGGTTTTCACATGTATATGATGTGATTGAAAATACCATGGTTTGAGTTAGGTGCACCTTAGTCCTCAGAGTGACATCTTTGCTTTTCAACACTTTGAAAAGGCCTTCTGCAGCAGATTTGCCCAATGCAATATGTCATTTGATTTCTTAACTGCTGCTTTCATGGGTGTTGATTGTGGATCCAAGTTAAATGAAATCCTTGACAATTTTGATGTTTTCTTCATTTATCATGAAATTGCTTATTGGTCCAGCTGCGAGGATTTTTGTTTTCTTTATGTTGAGGTATAATCCATACGGAAGTCTTTGATCTTCCTCAGTAAGTGCTTCAAGTCCTCTTCACTTTCAGCAAGCAGGGTTCTGCCATCTGCATACCACAGGTTGTTAATGAGTCTTCCTCCAATCCTGATACTGCATTCTTCATCATATAGTATAGCTTCTCAGATTATTTGCTCAGCATACAGATTGAATAAGTGTGGTGAAAGGACACAGCCTTGATGCACAACTTTCCTGATTTTGAACCATGCAGTAACTCCTTGTTCAGCTCGAACAACTGCCTCATGGTCTGTGTACAGGTTCCTCATGAGCACAATTAAGTGTTCTGGAATTCTCATTCTCCATAATGTTACCCATAATTTGTTATGATGTACACAGTCTTTGTAGTCAATAAAACAGCCTTTGCATAGTCAATAAAACACAGGTAAACATCTTTCTAGTATCGTCTGCTTTCAGCCAAGGTATATCTGACATCAGTAATGAAATCCCTCATTCCATGTCGTCTTCTGAGTCCAGCATGAATTTCTGGCAGTTCCCTGTTGATGTACTGCTGCAACTACCTTTGAATAATCTTTAGCATAATTTTCCTTGGATGTGATATTAATGATAAGATATTAATGATATTGTTCAGTAATTTCCATATTCCTTTGGATCCCCTTTCTTTGGAATGGGCAAGAATATGGATCTCTTCCAGTCAGTTGGCCAGATAGCTATCTTCCAACTGATTTGGCATAGGTGAGTGGGTGCTTCCAGCATTGCATTCATTTGTTGAAACATTTCAATTGTTATTGCTTCAATTCCTGGAGCCTGTTCTTCACCAATGCCTTCAGTGCAGCTTGGATTTCTTCCTTCAATACCATCAGTTGTTGATCGTATGCTTGCTATTTCTGAAATGGTTGAACATCAACTAATTCTTTTTGGTACAGTGATATACAATGTGTAGGGAAGGTGAAGGACAGAGTGATAAACAGAGGAAAAGAGAGAAAGTTGTAATTGAGTAGAGCTAGGTGAGGATACTTTATACACAGAATATATCATATAATCCTCAGAAAACCCCTGTAGGATGGAATGACAACATATTTTCTACTCAACAAACAAGTAAACTGAGGCTCAGAGAGATGGAATGGCTTGCCCGAGATCACACAATATGAAACTTCAGAGCTCATACTCAAACCCAGATTGGTCTAACCACAATGCCAAGGCTCTCTCTTTCTCCAGATGTGAACATATGAAGTCTCTTAGTTTAACCCTTCAAATTCTTTCATCTGGCTAGCTCCTTCCTCTAGTTGGTTGTATTCTGTTTCCCCTAGGAGTGGTAATCTTGTAAGTGGTTGTAACTCTCACTTCCATTGACATTGCATTACATGTCTCACACACAGGTATAATTATAAGCAGGTCTATTTCTTGCCCATTTTTATTGACTCCTCCAATCAAAACCATTGGTAAATTCTTCCACTTTGCACAAAGGGAAATTAGCAAGCTCTCTTTACAGTAGAGTCTGTGAATATCCTACTTGAAATAGCCCAAT
Organism: Elephas maximus indicus; assembly: GCF_024166365.1. NCBI lineage: Eukaryota > Metazoa > Chordata > Mammalia > Proboscidea > Elephantidae > Elephas > Elephas maximus. The sequence goes on from NC_064821.1 coordinate 102,435,070, forward strand.
ATCCCTCTCCCTCTGAGCCAAATCCCATCTACAGTTTGTCAGCAGTGTCCCCATCTTTTTGAATGGGAGAGAGGGGTAAGATCACGATCGTTGGGGGTGGAGTATAAATTTCCACATTGGGTTTAGCTTTACCTCTTCAATCCAGCTTGAGTTTCCAGCTTTGTGGGATAATAAAAAAAATTAGCTTCATTTGCGGTAGGTGATTTCGTCATAAATGATTCATATTTGCCTAATAGCTTGTACCCACCCCTCTCATCCAGGAGGCATGTATCAGCCATGGAGAGCCTACTACTGAATTTGACATTGACAGATGCTTGTTTTTGATCACTCCAATTTATAGGACTCTCTCTATATATCTACACACACATACACACACCACCAAGAATCCAGTACAATTCATAGGGAGAATTAATTAGTGCATATCAAATGTGAGCTTGACAAGGCTATGATTTAAATACAAAGATGCATGAAGAATTATGATTCAATATTTGAGCTCCACACTAGTCTGATGCTATTGTATCCACCTGAACAAATACAGCCTGGTATCCTACCTTCTCTGCAGCTGTTTGACTTTCTCCCTACAGGCTGGTGGGTCTGGAGGGGCCTCTTCTGTGGGGGAAGGAGGTGGGGAAGAATTCCACACACGGTTCAGCAAACTGTAAGGCAGCTGGGGGAAGGGACAGGCTCCTCCATTCGTCTCTTGCTGCCAGGAAATAGCAGTTCTATGAGTAGAACAAGAGCACCCCCTCCCCTGAGTGTCTGCAAGGAGGACTTCACCCATGATCTGACACCTATTAACTGTGGGACATCCGGTAAGTTCCTTTATCCCTTCAGAATCTCATTTCCTCATCTATAAAATAGAGATAATAATTCCTACTTCATAGGGTTATTGTGTTTTAATAACAGTTTACATGATTCAGGCACTCTCTTATGCCAGGCTCTGATCTAGCATTTGAATGCAATTTCTCTTTATCCAATCCTCAAAAGAAGCCTATGAATTCACGGATGAAAGAGTAAACTGGGGAGCACAGAGTTAGAGGACTTGGCCAGGGTTTCCCAGCAAGTGATGGAGTGGGGATTCAATTAGAGGTCCACTGTTATTATACCTCATCCTTTCAGTTGTCTTTTGGCTTTAAGTAGAAGCTATTCAGTTTAAGGTGATGTAAGTAGAAAAGGAAATTTATTGGCTATCACAAGTAAGAAGTTGAAGGAGTATCTAGCATTGGATCTTTCTGGTTTGAGATGTTCACACAATGTCATCAAGACTCTTTCTTTCTTTGCTCTTCTTCTCTTTGCAGGTTAGTCACAATTTTTCCTACTTCAGGGGCCTTTTCCCATGGAGTCAGAAAAAACAGCCACCAGCATCTCCATCTTACATCATCCTTATAGTTCATGTATAAAAGAAAAACAGTGTCTTTCCCAAAGGATCCCCTGGAAATGTTCCAGGGAGGCTTCACATGGCCTAGCTTGTCCCTCACTATGGTCAAGGAAGGAAGTACTATGATTGGTCCTGTTTAGTCAGGAGGGGGGTTAGGTGGGGTCATACTTTACTGAACCTTGTAGAATAAGGAGGGCTGGTTCTCAAAAGGAAGGTTGCTGAGCAAACCCTGCTACATATCTACTTCATAAAGATTAAATGAGCCTATAGCAAAAATCCAATATGCAATACCTCTTATTTAATCCAAAAATGAGACAATTTCTAAAACTGACTTTAAAAGAATCTTGTTTCATGCAGTCACATATGACATATTCAAATCATTCAAATTGGAACCCCATCTATTCCACTTTGCCTTAGATCTCTTCTCCAGCTTTCCACCTCCCAAAATCTCCTCCTGCAGTCCTTACCATTCCTGGTTTGTATGAGAGTTACTCATGGACAAATCTGTCCATCCAACTCCTCAGTTCCAACTAGAGTCTGATCTAGGCAGGAATCCAATTTTATTTACAATAAAGTTGAAAGTTTAGACTTTGCAGAGATCTAGATTTGAACCCTAGCTGTGCAACTTAGGAGCTATGTGATCTGTTGAATTACCTATTTATTCTGTTGGCATAGTGGTTCAGTGCTACAGCTGCTAACCAAAGGGTCGGCAGTTTGAATACACCAGGCACTCCTTGGAAACGCTATGGGGCAGTTCTACTCTGTTCTATATGGTCGCTATGAGTCGGAATCGACTCGACAGCACTGGGTTTTTTTTTTTTTTTTTTTGGATTCTGTTCTGCATCCCACTTTGGTGAGTGGTGTCTGGGGTCTTAAAAGTTTCTGAGAGGCCATCTAAGATGCATCAATTGGTCCCAACCCACTTGGAGCAACGGAGAATGAAGAACACCAGAGACACAAGAAAAATATTAGCCCAAGAGTCAAAAGGGCCACATAAACTAGAGACTCCATCAGCCTGAGACCAGAAGAACTAGATGGTGCCTAGCTACTACCTATCTATTCTGAACTTCACTTTCCTCATCTATAAATATGATGATAATAATATATACATGTTATTAAAAAATATATATTTCTTTACAGCCATACTTCAATTCCCAGTGGATTTAAGGCAGCTGATAACAGTGCATCCAATGAAGTATAAAAACAAAAATATTAGGGCCAGAGAAATTATAAATCAGACTAAAGGAAAGTAAGAACACAGATATACAGGTCTTCATAATTATTAGACTATAGTAGAGCATACATAATTATTAAAATTGAGCTATACATTTCCTGGGAGCCAATAGAAAACGGAAACACGAACAGTTAAGTGGCTTCCTTTGTACATGCAGACAAAACATTTTAGGTCCTCATAAAAGGAAAGCTTTTCCTGGCATTTATTTCTGAATACTCGCCCAAGAGGACATTTGAGGTGAATAAGATCTGAAGTAACATATGTAAAACCCCCAGTAGCTGATTCAAAACAGGTGCTTCCTAATGCAAACTCCCTTCTCTGTTCCTAGCAGAGTGCTTTTCACAAAACAAGAATGGATAAAATCAAGTTGGCGAGTTCTGGAAAAGCTACACAGAAAAGACACCTGAATTGCATCACGAAGGATGAGTAGACATTTGCAAAGCAGAGAACAAGCCGCCTTTGTAATGCATATGAGGGAGTAGTACATATCTTAACACCTCAGAGTCCAGGCATTTTGGTGTGAGCTGAGTGACAGAGACAGATGGCTGATGAAGCTGGAGAAAAGCAAGGTTTGACCACTCTGCTAAGGAAACTGGAATTTCACCTGGGGGGCGCTGAGAGTCTTATTACTCACAAAATGTATTGGAGTCATCAAAACTGTCACTTCTCAATGATTTGAGAACTGGTTATCAAGTGTGTAAATTATCCAAGTCTTGTCATTCTCTCCGTGTTGCTTTCTTTGTTCATTTCACTGATCACCAACATCATAAATCTCACAGAAATAAGAAATATTAGCGATAATGTAGATCATGAGACCTTGACTTGGGACTGTTACATAGAATGAGTTTTAGTGTGTGAATTCTACTTATTTCATGAGAGTGATTTTGTGCTCTGCCCAGTTTGCAGGCTTCCTGTATATACAGAAAGCATTCTTTGTTAGCTGAATGAGGGAGTGATGCAGAGACCTTTAAAGCCTATTCCTAGTACTTAAACTAGTATCACTTTCCCTGGGCAGAGTGGCTATTCAAATAAAAGCTTAGTTGGGATTTGGGAGTGAGGTTGAACTCAACAGGAACATCCTGACGATGGCAGAAAATTCCTGCACTGAGATGTTCCTATTGCCTCTGATGCACAGTTCCCAAAATATGGCACTAGCAAGGGGATCCTCAGACCCACCTGAATTCAATCCTCCCGTCTGTCATTTACTCATTCAGTCAATCCTTCCTGAGGGTTGGGCATTGCTCTGGGAATTCAGAGACAAACACAGCCTGATCCCTGCTCTGAAGGTACATGGTCTAGAAGAGACAGACAAATAAACTAAAAAATTATGCTCTTCCACCAGTATCACAAAGGTCATAAAAGGTGTGGTTCCAGACCCACCTCCTCTGTGATGTCTTCCTTGACCCTGTAGCCTGTGGTAGACTCTTTTTCCTCTGAGTTTCTAGAGTACTTTATTCTCCACACCACTAACTTGGCTCCTGTCACATTCTGCCCACTTTTACAGTCTTTTGGGTATATTCTGCAACCCATCACCTAGACTATGACCTCCCTGAAGTGACTTTCTCACAGCTACTCTTTCATCTCACATTGTCACATTTCCACGCATTTGCTCATGCTGTTCCTTTTGCCTTAACCTTTCCAGCCCTCCCTCTTCTCCTCCAGGTGAATTCCTATTCACTTTTGAAAACTCACCTCAAAGGTCTCCCTCCTATGGGAAGCTTTCCTTGATTTTCCAGGCAATCTTTGTGCCCACAGCAATCTGTTCCTACTTCTGTTGTATCATTTACTGTATTGTTTTGAAATTTATTCATTTACATGTTTCCCATTTCCACCAGGAATAGCCAAAACCATGCTTTCACCCATTACCAGGGATACAGAATCAGGCAATGCACTAGATAAGGTAAAGAAACTACTCTAACAGACAGAACCTTAAATCTCAGTGGTTTGACACATGTGAAGTCCAAACCAGGTTTCCTGATTAGTGACAGAGAGGGTTGGGAGTAAGGAGGCTGTGCTCCATGCTATCATTCAGGGGCCAATTTGACTGGAGTCCTGCCATCTTCATGGCTTCCAAGGTCTCCCTAGTGTCCACATCAAGTCAGCATGGGCAAAAAAGGAGTGAAGAAAGCACGGGCCTTCCAACCACTTCAGTTGAAGTGTGATCTCTGCTCATTTAAGAGAGTTGGGCATGTGGCCCCTCCTAGACACAAGAGGGACAGGAAACTCTAGTCCCTGCCAGGCAGCCAATTCCCAGTGGTAATTCTACACTATGGGGAAGGAGCAGAGATCTTTGGAGGACCTGATAGAGTGGAAAGACTATAGACTCTGGTGCCTCTGTCAAGGGTGACAGAAACAGGCTCTTCAGACACATGACCGACCTAGGCCAGGGATACTAGTGAGCTTTCAACTTGCAGCCTGCAGGGAGGTTAAGCATTTAGACACCGAAGGAGAAATTTAGTATGGGAAAAATTCTCAGATTCCTAAAAGGAATTTGGCAAGGAAAGCCTACAAACAATATGAGACAATAAAAGATAATGCCATTTAATATGGTCCTGTAATTATAGTTACTTCTTCCCAAAGAGCCAAGAATAAACACTCTAATTACTCTACAGGTTATATGAAGATTAATAAACCTGACTCCTTCCAATCTCTCCCTGCAGAAACACACATCTCATGAACACAAAGACCAGGAGTTGTCCTGACCAGTAATTAGAACCATCTCCCTGGGTGGAGAAAGAAAGTGATCATAAATTGAGCACCTAATTTTCTCTATGAATTATAATAAGCACTTCATGTAAGTCATTTAAATTAATCTCAAAGCTAACTTGTGAGCATAGTGTTATATAGTCCATTTGCATATGAGGAGACTAGGTTTTATAGAAATGGAGATATTTTCCCAAAGTGGCATGGGTGAGATTTGAGTCGAAGACACCTGAGTCCGTACTCTTTTCACTGCACCAGATCATTACAAGGGAAACCTAAAAGGGCTTTAGGAAAGTGCCTACCGCCGAATCCTACCCAAAGGAGGATCAATTGGTTGTAAGTATGCAGTTTCCAGTGCCTAGTTTCCCAAAGGGCAAATGTTGTCACTTCAGGTTTGGGCCCTGAGTTAACACTGTGGCTGTGGTGCAGAGGCTCCCCAGAGAGACTGACCTTCAAATGCCTCCTTCAAGCCCATCAGTCAAAGCCTTTGCTGTGACTTTGTGGATGGGGTCTGCTGAGCTCTCAGAGAAATGAGCACCTGGAATTGGACTCCTTCATGCATTTATATTGGCCTCATCAACGGGATGAATCCGGCAGATCAGGACCAACCGTCTGCACACCCGAGTGGGGGCTCCAGCAAGAAAAGGAATTACCTCAATCCACACTGCAGGAAGCGCGGAACGGGGAGGACAGGAAACATGGCTCAGGTAAGGGCATCTGCAATGTTAGCTCAAGAGAGAGATATCCTCTCTCTGAATGAAGCCTGCCCTCTAATGCAGGTGGAAGCTCACTACTCTTTCCCTTCCATTACGGCCTCCGCTAGCTACACTGCATTTGCTTCCTTCGATGAACTCTTGTCTTTTTCTGGGCACTTCGCAGTGGGGCTGCAGCAAGGTGTAGAAATAAGAATGGGGCAGCAAAGCATGCTGACTGAGAAAACGCTCTTCTGCGATGGATAGACCTGTGTTCTAGCTTTGGCTCAGCCACCCGAGACCAGGGCTTTGAACCAGTTTGCTCCAGTTACCCCTGCTGAGAATTTGCATTTCCACCCCAGATATACAGAATCAGAATCTACAGTTTAATAAGATCCACAGGTGATTCTCCTATAGGACAAATTTTGAGAACCACTGCTCTACTAGTGGAAACCCTGGTGTAGTGGTTAAGACTTTGGCTGGTAACCAAAAATTCAGCAGTTCAAATCCACCAGACACTCCTTAGAAACCCTATGGGGCAGTTCTACTCTGTCCTGTAGGGTTGCTATGAGTCAGAATCGACTCCGCAGCAATGGGTTTGGTTTGGGGTGGCTCTACTAGTGGTTCTTAGAATTGGTCCCTAACCAGCAGCATTAGCATCGCCTGGGAACTTGTTAGAAATGCAAAATCTCAGCAGGGGTTCGAACTGGTTCGAAGCCCTGCCTAAGGCTGGAAAAAAACCAGATTGTCTGTTTATATTCGGATGCAGGCCACACACCCAAGGAAAATCCCTCTCAATTGACTGGCTACTCATAGCAGATCCCATCATAGGAGTGATTACATATAAACACTGAGAACGATGGCCCAGCCAAGCTGACACACGATCTTAACCATCACAGATATTATTAGATTGAATTGTGTCTCCCAAAAATGTGTATCAAACTCCAGTGGTCTCACCCCTTTGGGAGCAAGGAAGAATGAAGAAAACTTAAGATACAAGGGAAAGGTTGGTCCAAAGGACTAATGGACCACATCTACCACAGCCTCCACCAGACTGAGTCCAGTAAAACTAGATGGTGCCTGGCTACCACCACTGACTACTCTGACAGGGATCACAACAGAGGGTTCCAGACAGAGCTGGAGAAAAAATGCAGAACAAAATTCTAACTCAAAAAGAAAGACCAGGTTTTCAGGCCTCACAGAGATGGAGAAACCCTGAGAGTATGGCCCCAGGCACCCTTTCAGCTCAGTAATGAGTCATTCCTGAGGTTCACCCTTCAGCTAAAGATTGAACAGGCCCATGGAACAAAACAAGACTAAAGCAGCACACCAGCCCCCGGTCAGGGACTGGAAGGCAGGAGGGAACAGGTAAGCTGGTAATAGGGATCCCAGGGTTGAGAAGGGAGAGTGTTGACATGTTGTGGGGTTGTTAACCAATGTCATAGAACAATGTGTGTACTAACTGTTTGATGAGAAACTAGTTTGTTCTGAAAACTTTCATCTAAAGTACAATAAATAAATAAAATAATGTGTATCAAAAAACAAACAAATAAAGCCCTGTCTAAGACCTTGGGCAAATCATTCCATTTCTCTGAGCTTTAGTTTCCTCATCTATAAAATAGGGATAACAGCAATGTCTGCCTGCTTCATAGGATTGTCATAAAGGGATAGATAGATAGATGGGTAGATGGATAGATGGATGGATGGACGGACGGACGGATGGATGGATGACGGATGGATGTCATCGAGTCGACTCTGACTCATGGTAACCTTATGTACCACAGAATGAAACGGTGCCTGGTCCTGTGTCACCCTCACAATTGCCTGCATGTTTGAGTCCATCATTGCACAAATGCATGTAAAATGCTGAGCTTAATGTTTGGCATAAAGTAAGCACCCAATCTCTGATAGGCTTGCTCAGTCCACAAATAAAAAGATGAGGCATTTAGAATTTCTAAATCCTACTTTAGGCACCTACCAGCTATGTCATGTTGGACAAGTCACTTACATACACATGGTCTCAATTTCTTCATTTGTAAGAGAGGGTAATAGTAACAATGATAATGATGATGACAATGTCTGCCCTCCTTACAGAATTCATGATGGCTTCAAATGAGGAAACACTGTGAAAGGCTTGCGGACAGTAAGTAGGGGTGGCAGTCAAGGAGCTCACTGTCTCCTTGCAGAATAAAGACTGAGAAAGATTTTACAATCTAATGTTGGGGGCAGAGAAGTTCAGAGACAAGAGATCCATGAGGACTACAAGGAGAGGAGGGAGTGGATAGGATGGGCCATGTCTTTAATGGTACCTCATTTATTGGTGAAACGGGCACAGCTTGTGTGTTGGGAAAGGTTAGCAGAGATGGAACTCCTCTGACTAAATCATTATCAGGCACAAAGGACCATAACTTGATAAAAGTAGGATGGGACCTCACCGTGGAAGGGAATTGGGGAAAGGGCAATGGAAGAAGACAGAAATTTTATTTCTGAGTTTTGACACGGGCATCTGTTGTCTTTGCCTATCTAGCATCCATTTACTCTGATTTTCCTTTAAGGAGTTCCACTTCCCACCTAATTCCAAGGCCTGAAATTGAAGTCTGTCTGACAGTCCACCCTGCAGCCAGAGTGGCTTTCCTAAAGTGCAGATGTCCCTGTCCTATTTAATACTTAGAATAGACTATAGACTCTAGAAACAGTCTGCTTACAAGCTTGCTGTATGATCTTGGATAAGTTATTTAACTTCTCTGTTTCTCAGTTTCTTCATTTGTAAAAATTTCTTCGTTTTTTAAAAATTAAATGAATTAATGTATGTAAAGCACTTAATGCTTGGAATATTCTCATTGTTTTTAATCATTACCATCATTGCCATCACCATCTCCACAACCACCATCATCTTCATCACCATTGTGTCTCATGCTCTTTTCCTCCTACTCTCTGCCTTAGCTATGTACTTCAATTCCTCCTAACCTGCCAAGCACTCTCTCCTCTAGAACTGTGTTATATTCTGACCCATCAACCTGGGAACTGACCCCTGATCCATACACCTTGATCCTTCGGCTTTCATGTTAAGCCTCTCTTCCTCAGAGAAGCCTTCCCTAACCACCTCAGGTGAATGAAGATGTCCATTATATTCTCCCATTGCACCTCGAGCTCTCCCGCTTTGTAACATTCTTCACAGTGGTAATCACATAGTCAATAGCTCTCTTCCCCGCTGGATATAAGCTCCTTAAGAGCAACAGCCCAGTATATCTCAGCCACCACCCCCTCTACCTGCCCCCTCTCCTCCACTCTACAAACTTCCACATAAAAGCCCTCATTCACCATGCTTCACACCCTTCCTTTCCCTTCCTTTCCCTATCCCCTCTCATTTCATTACTGGGAAGCATTCCTCCTGGTGGAAATAAGTTTTCTTGGCTTTATAGTACTGTTTCATTTGAAATTATTTTAAAACCTAACCAGAACATCGCATTTTAATCCAACTAGCTAAATCACGTGAAATATTTATAAGGGCCATTTTCAGCCTTTGTTTTAAAAAAAAGGGGTGAGGTAGGGAGCAGACTCTATCAACCACACATGATTTAGAACGAACAGAACGGAGGCTCTGAAGGACCATCAAAAAGCTGCCACTCTGCCCACTTGAAAGATGTTTCCCAAAATAAAAGACATGCCATCCACTGACACTTGCACAGTCTTGAAACCATGCGTGTTCAGCCTCGTGCCAAAATAGTTTGGGAGAAGAGAGAGCGGCTGCTCCTAGCTCTGTCGGCAGCCGCTTCTGAAGCTGCCATAGCAACAAGTATAGACTAAAAGCGATCCTTCCATATTAAGTGTGAACTGACTCCAGACAAGGAAAATAGCTTGCAGAGAAGAAGCCCAACTCTGCTTGGAAACTCGTAGGGAGTAATTTGCAGGTGACCCCTCCCCTCCCCTGCTTTCTACTTTTCGAATACCATGGGAGTACTAGTATTGAGGGTATTTTTGTTTTTGTTTTGTTTTTAACTTTCCATTCCTTCAAACACCCAGTCATACAACCTTGCTTGGTAAAATTGCACTTGCGTTCTCCCCACCCCCCCAAATCCCAGCACCCTCCCCTCTTGTTCTGATTCTTAGCTGCCTCGGTAGCCCATCCATCTGTCAATGCGCATATGGGTAAAAGAGGCAAGCCAGGAAGCAGACAGGGGGAGAAGGATTTGTATTTCATAAGCATGTTCTCAGCAGAGAAGAAGAAAATACCTTCTGCCAAAATTGAGAAAAGGGTGGTGGGGCTGGGATAGTATCTCCTAGCTTGGAATGACCCTTCAGATGTAGATAGTCCATATTGCTTGACTTCACTGTGAACCCATGTGGCTCCCTGCCTTGTGATGTTTCACACTGTTAACGCTACCTTTCTCAGTTCCTCCATCCTGGCTTTTTCAGTTTCACAAAGCCACAATTAGAGCTCTGCCATTTGGGTGCCAGTGGCAGAACTGCCACCTTCCCCACAGCATCTCCTTACGCTGACCACTCTACCACTTCCAGCCTCTCTCCCACCCAATAACAAGACCCTGTGTGGTACACTGGGTGGGTCCCAGCCCCTACATATGTCCTTGTCCAGGTTTTCTTCAGCATTGAAACAGCTCAGATTAGAACTTTGACACATGGTGACTGTGCAACCCTGAGCAAGTCACTTCATCTCTGAACATCAGTTTCCTGAGCTTTAAAGCAGGGCTGATAACATCACCAAAGTTGCAGGGGAATTGTAAAGATTAAATGAGATAATGCATGTTAACTTCTTAGCACAATGTCTGGCTCATGATAAATGATCAGTAATTGTTACCTTTTTTCCCACCCACAAACTTTGTCCAGCTCACGTTGGAGTTCTCTACAATTTCTAGTCTTGACAGAATTTGTCCTAGGAGGCAAGGACCTGCTGTTTTATTCATCTTTGTCTCACCAACATCTGTAGGCCCATCTACCTAACACATAGTATCTGGATCAATGTAGGTATTTTATAAATTTTTTGTGGTAAAAATGCACAAATGGATGGATGGGTAAATGGATGGATGGGTAGATGGGTGGATGCATGAATAATAAGGGGGGAAAACCTACCTTCTTGCAACATAAAATCAGGGACAATCTGGGTCTTTGGCAAGTCACTCAACTGGGCAAGTTGCCCAGCTGGGTTCACAACTTGTCCAGCCTTGAGATCTTTTCTGACCAGAAGCTGCTGCATGGACTTGGCTAAATGCTTCCTTTTCCATCCATATGGAAATTTGGGAATTTGGCTAACGTTCTGGTATTTTGTTTTGTTTCTCTTTCTTGTCTTGACACTAAGGCTTCTTTTCTTTCTCTCCTTGAGTGCCAGCACAGATGCCAGCTGGCCCACTGGCTCTGTTAACCCTTTCCAGCCTGCCCTTGAATGGCTCTGCCAATACTCCATATTGCTTGGCTTTGCTGTGAACCCACATGGCTCCCTGCCTTGTGATGTTCGCACCACTACCCTGCCTCTCTCAGTTCCTCCATCCTGGCTTCTTCAGTTTCACAAAGCCACAATCAGAAGAGCAGAGAGGAAGCACAGACCTGGAAGGAATGCAACTCATAAGGCCGTCAGATACTTTTCTCTCAGGCCAATGGCACCACTAAGACCATTTTATAAATGAGGAATCTGACATTCACTGAGGTTAATAACATCACACAGCTGGGACAATATGGAGCCAGGAATCAAACCCAGGCCTTCTGACAATAGAGCATGTATTAGTTTCACCAAGCCAAAAGCTTCTCATAGTTCTTCCAGTGAGATGGAGGGAGCTTTTCCTATCTCCACAGCTTGTGTTAGGTTCCTTGCCTCTTTATTATCCCTAATTTTACAGATGGAAAAACAGAGACTCAGAAGAAATAACAGATATGTACAATCATAAAATCTTATTATTGGAAAGGAAACAAAGGGCCATCCAGATGAAATCCTGGCCAAACCCACATAAGTAAAAGCATTAAAAGCTGGGCCTAGGGTAGATACCTGCTGACTGCTAGAGACTCAACCTAATGCTATAGCATCCCCTCTGCCTACCACTGCAATAGCACTTACTGTATATACTAAAGTCACCTGCTCATATATCTGCCTTCCAGTCTTTGACTGAGGCTTTCTTTATGACAGTGTTCCTGTTATTTGTTGCTACATGATTAATACCTCAAAACTTACAGGTTTAAAACAACAGCCTTTTTGTTATCTGTCACAGTTCTATGGGCTAACTGGGCTCAGCTGGGCGGTTCTTCTTTCTCAAATGTGGTTCTAGTCAGTGGCCAGAGCCAGAGTCATCTGAAGATTCAGTTGGGCTGCAAGTTCAAGACGGCCTATTCGCATGGCTGAAAGTTAATGCTGGCTGCTGGGTGAGCCTGGGCTGGGGCTATAAACCAGAGCACCCACACAAGACCTAATGATGGGACTGGGGCATTTCTCAGCATGACAACTGGGCTACAAGAACAAGTGCCTGATGAGGTGCAATCAGGAGCTGCAAGCCTTCTTATGAGCTAGCCTCAAAAATCTCAGTTTGCCACATCTGTGACATTCTATTGGTCAAGCAAGTCACTAAATTTAGCCAAGATTCAAAGGGAACAGCAAAGAGTCTTCTGTCATCTTTAATCCACCACAGAAAAAGTGGGTCTTTTAATCATCTCTGTGGTCTCTACACCTTGACTAGCAACTGGCAAACCTAAAGAATAAATATTTGTTGAACAGACTTAACCTGACAGACTGCAGGATGGAAGAGATTGAGCCTGCAACAGCTTTAATGGCCTCCACTTACTCTCTTAAGGAGTAGGAGCCTCATCCCAAGTAATCACTTACTGTCTTTTACTCAAAATGACATAAATGCATTTTTATATCTCTTCCAGCTCATCTGAAGTTTCTGTCTGTCTCTGTTTGGTATTCAGGAAGACATCAGCACAGTGGCATCAAGTGCCTGTTAGGAAAAGAAAACTGGTAACAATCCCAAGCCTCCGGGCCCCTTATCACCTAGGCTCTCTAACAATCTGCAGTTTAATACAATGGCTTCTCTAAAATGAGAAGAATCAGCCCTTAAAATACTCTTGTGCAGATAAGGATTTACTTCTTCAGCATTCTTCCACTCATCCATGCATAGTCACATAATATCAGTATGAAAAAGGCAGAGTATCATATTGGTTTAGTATCTGGGCTCTGGAGTCAGGCTGCCTAAGTTTGGTTTTTGCCTTCACCTCTTTCTAACTATGTGGCCTTATATGTGGTTAGGCTAAACTCTCTACGTTTCTATTTCCTCATCTATGTAATGGGGACAACAAAAACACTTACCTCCAGGGTTATTGTGAAAACTTCATCACTTGGGATAGTGCCTGGTACATAGTAAAGGTTCAATAAGTATTAGCTATTATTTCCAGTACATAAGTCACCCCTCTGATTTTTCCTCCCATTATAACTATTTTTACTTCCTATCCAGAAGACCCACTGCGTTTTGGTTCTAGAGAAACAAATTAACCTGGAATCCTGAAACAAAATAATTTTTAGGAATACTTTGCCTTAGCTTATTATAGTGAAAAGGAAATCTTTGTGCTGGTCATATTTTTGTGCCCCTTCAGTAATAACAACATAGAACAATGTAGCCTTATTCAGCCCAAAATAACTTCACGCAAAGACACTCTAAACTGGCTTTATCAGTGCCACTGCCCTCCCCCGGCCCCTACCTTTTAACCAATTTTAGTTTCCTTACCCATCCCTCCCATTAGACATAATAATTCTATGGACTCTGTAGAACTTTCTTTCTCTAGGCTTTCTCTGGGCTTTTTTCTCTTTTCTTACAACTACATCAAACAAACACCTCCTTGGCTTTTGTCATACACTTTTCCTTCCCTTTCATTTTTCAAGTACCATTCTCTGCATTTTCTAGGTATCACCTTTGTTACCATGCCTCGATGTATACAGACCTTTGCACTTTTCAAGATACTTTTGCATCAATTTAGTGAGATACCTTTGCATCAATTTAGTGTATTCTTTCAGCATTTTTAATAAAGAGAGCAGGATGGTTGTAACTATTCTGATTTTATAGATTCTTGAACAGAGTCTCAGAGACATGAGAGGATTTGTCCAGGAACATTTGTTGTTGTTGTTAGGTGCCATCGAGTTGATTCCCACTCATAGCAACCCGATGTACCACAGAACGAATGTCTATATAGTAAATATTCAGACCATGAATAGAATCAGTGTGCCCTGATTTAGATTCTAATTACATTCCCCACTAAACCACAGGGTCTCTAGTGATATCACTGAGAGTCAGATGACACATGACTTCAAAGTCTGAGGGAAATTGTTAGAGTCTGTACTTTTATAGACCTGATTAAAAAAAAAAAAGGTTAATGGTTAGCCCTACTGACCTATCAAAATGGACTTAAGCTTCCAGAACAATTTGAAAGGTAATTAGTTTTCCTGAAATAAGAGCAGCTGTTCTTGCCAATGGATATTAAATGACAAGTCTTGAGGTGATTTAGAATTTGCTAAGGATTCTTGGAAGCCAGAGCCATGATGATTTTGTAGCTAATTCATGGAGGCAGGTGCCCTCTCCTCTATGGATCTAATCCGTGTCTGTGTGAATTCTCTGGTTTGGAAAGAATCTATTTCAAAAGCATTAAGACAAATCATCTTGATGTGAATCCATCAGGGTCAAAGTATGCCCCCATAGCAAACTGAGTAAGCCTTACGAATATGTGGCGTTAGCAAAAGAAGGCATTCACAACAGTGGCCAATATAAAGGCCTTCCAATAAATTAGAAGTAGCACAATATTGGAAAAGAGCACTGGACTTGGGAGGAGAAAGGAATTCACACATATTAAGCCCCTATCATGTCAGTTCAAAACAACAAACAATGAACATCCATTTGGTGATTTAAAAAAAAAAATTTTTTTTTTTTTTATCATGCCACAGATGAAGACAAATGACCTTTTCTTTCAAATAGCTTGCAGTCTAGTAAGACAGAGACACCAAAAACTTCATGATCATGTGGTAGGTGTCTTGATGGAGAGGTATATAGAGTGATATGCATAGAGTGACATAGATCACCTGAGGAAGACACCTAACCCACATTGGAGGAGAGAGAGGGAAAAGACTGAGAAGACCTTCTGAAGGAGTTGTCAGCTGATCTAAATCGTGAGCAATGTGCAGGCGTTAAAATGGCAGACAAAGATTTGTAAGGGCACTACAGGCAGAAAAAACAGTACGAGCAAGGCATAAAGCAGCATGATGTGGGAAGAAGGAACTGTAAATTATTCCGTATTTCTAAAGCACAACATGTCAGGCAGGAAGCAGCAGGAGATAAGGCTGGTGAAGTAGGCATGAGGCAAACAGCATGCTAAGGACTTCTCACGCAATAGATAATCTATATAGTATAAAAATATATATATAGTATATAATATATATAGCAGTCATAAAAATGTGCATTTTCCCCCATTTTACAGATGAGGAAAATGAGGTCCCAGGAGGGTAAAGAATTTTCTAAGCTTATCTTTGAAACTCTTAATATGTCTCCAGAAAAGCTGGATTCTAACAAAAAATATACACCATCCATAGGGAAACCACTCTGCTCTCTGGGTTCTTAGCCCTCCTTTGTTGAAATAAAGGGAACTAGAGAGAATGCTTTCTCCAGCCACTTCCTGCTGCTGTGTATTAGGAGCCTACAGACTCCCTCAGCGGCCACTGCAGAGCTAGAACCATGTGCTTGTTTTCAGCACCATGGAGAGGTGGCGCATTGCTGAGAACTGCAGACCACAGGGCCAGCCAACGTGGAAGAAACCAGGAGACCCACAAATTTTCCTTTAAACAAGACATCAACAAAGACATAAGGGCAAAGAGAAGGAATATCAGGAGAGGGGAGAGAAAGAGAAATTGTCCATCACCACTGTTTTCTTGAATAGCAGCTGAGTGATATGCTGAGTGAGACAAAGTGAACTAAATAAAGGGAATAAATTGTAGCAGCAACATGTCCTCGACATCATAACACAGATGCTGTAATCATACAAGGCTAATAGTCTGAGTCACTCCACAGCCATCGAGAACAAAAAAAATTGATGGGAGAAGCCTTGTGGCTGCTCACAAAAACCAATAAATTAAAATTGCTTACCGTGGCCTGGAGACAGGGGGAGGCACAGTAAAATTATGTAGCTGGTATTTTATTTCTTGAATCACACACAGCCTTACCTTGTTCTTTCTCACCTTTCAGACAGCTGCTCTATGGCCTCATGTACCTTCCTGTCACCATCAAAACTTCCTCTCCAGAAAGGATCCACTAACTCATTTATACTAATGTGTCAGTGGATCCTAAACCTTAAAGAGCCATCTCTCATACGGAAATCCAAAGCTGAGGAGTTAATTCACTAAACTGTAAGATCCATGAGAGCAGGGAAGTTGTCGGTTTTTTTTTTTTTTTTTATTGTCTCAGCACCTATAATGATGTCTAACACAAAATAACAACAGCAATGATATTAACATTTATTGCGTGTTTACTATGTAGCAAGTGTTCTTTTTTCTGTTAAATTATTTGCTCCTTATAACAACTCTATGAGTTAAGTAATATTAACTACCCCAATTTTCAGATGGGGAGACTTGGATCTGGAGAAGTTATTAACTTCCTAAGGTCACGGACCTAGGGAATGCAGAGGCTGGATTCAAAGCCAAGGAATCTAAATTCAGGACCCACACTCTTAACTGTTGTACTACACTGGTGAGAGAAAAAGAAGGAGAAATGTACAGAGAAACTCAGAAAGAGAAAGAACAATACACACACAATAAATAATGAGAAATAAAATTTAGTCAAAGCTTTTTATAATCTTTTAAGAGCCCATGAGCCTATACTATGAGAATTAAGGGGAAAAAAATTATCAATTCCATTCAGCACACAGGCACTGTGCTAAGCACTGGGGTAGAGAAATAAAAGAGAACCCGTCCTCAACGTGTTCCAACCTAGTGAAGGGCAAGGACAAATAAATATACAGGATGCCAGAATGGTATGGTGAGTATTTAGATAGAGGTTAGTGCTCGTGCTATGGAAATTCAGGTGAAAGGCACTTTCTTCGGGTTAAGAGGTGGGAGTGTTGTCAGGGGTATATGCTGTCTGGGTAGATCCTAGTAACCCCCCCAGTTAAGAAGTTAATGAGGAACCTTAGGGGACAGTGAGTTTATGTTAATGAGGGAGGAACAACTCAGAAAAAGGAAGGTGAAAATGGTTGTACAACTCAAAGAATGTAATTAACATCATTAAATTGTACGTGTAGGAACTGTTGAATTGGTGTATGTTTTGCCGTGTATATTCCCAGCCACAACAACAAAATAAATTAAATTTAGGAAAAAAAGAAATTAATGGTATACAGGTCAAGAGGCTGGAGATAATTCTCAGGTGCCTGGACACAAAGAATGATGGATTATGATGGAACTTAACATCATTTAGTCTTACCTAAAACACTGCAGTCTGCTTATTCAACAAATATTTCTGGTCACCTATTAGGGTGTCAGACCTTGTGCTTAGCACTAGGGATGTAAAAGTAAAGGTATGGATATGTTTTCTACCTTCACTGAGATTATATTCCAAAAATATCTATTCGAGTGTGATGAAATTGAAACCCAGAGAGGCAGGGTACGTAAAATGGCACACAGTGAGGCCATGACAAAGCACACAAGGCTCCAGGCTTCTACTGCCCCCCAGAAAGTGCTCATTAAATGAATGAGTCAGTAGTAAACAAGAGTGTATGTAAAATTTCTTGGTCAGTATAGAAGAGTCACCTGGTTAGGTAGTTAGGTAGAAGTCATGGCTTGAGTCTGGTTAAACTATACAGATACCTTCACAACATCAGCTGGTGACCAGAGCAGCTTGCCTGAGTCCAAAACCTTTGACTTGGACATCAGCTTTCTCATTTTAGCTTCCCATCAGCCCCTTGTATTCCAAAGAGCCTGTGCTTTTTTTCCATTTGTTTTTTGTTTCTGCAAATCCTCTACCGAACTGAGGAAAATAAAAAATATAACTTACTGAAGCAGCCTCAGAAAGCCCCAGGAGAGATGGCAGCAGTCGTAAGAGGAGAAAATAACTCAGCAGAATATAAATAAAGCCTGCTCAGTGATGAAGAGGCAGAATCTCATAATCCCTCCCTCACTCACCATGGAAAACCATAGGCGAGCCTGGCACTGGCAGGGTAACCTTTCAATGACCAAGATGATGCTACATGGCCCAGATATACAGCGTGCTAGAGAACAGCACCTGGAGCTGGAGCCTGATACAAAGGATGGTTGTTTGGAGGTACCCAATTAGGTAGAGACCATGACCCTTTTTTGAGCTACATCATTTTCCCCCAAAGTGGTCAGTCTTAGAAAGACACAAGACAAATCAACTCAAAAATGCCCCAGTGGGAAGTAATCAATGGACATTTTGATCACATCTGGACAGGACTTTGGATAGCTACACACAGGGAAGACACACTCTAGGTAAAGGAAACAACAAAGACAAAATCTAGAATACTGGATAATGTACACTGGCTCTAAAGCATAAAAGGACAGGCTTTACCTGTAACACCATATGTGTAAAAACGTGTGCATATGTATGTGTGAGTGCACATGTGCAGTGCATGGTGATGACAAAGGTGTAAGACCGTAAGGGAGAACCCATGTCCATACTTGGTACTGTACCCATCAACAAGCACTTTACTGCTGTCGCTACATGTTCAAAGATCGCGTTCTCTGGGAAACCCTCCCTGACCAACAGTTGCTAACTCATGTGCCTCGTCTGGGCAACTACAGCCTCTTCAGTTTTGCACTGTGATTTTCTGTTGTCCTTCGTCTCCTCCCCTAGACTGTGAGACCCGTCAGGACAGTGACTGCCTTATTCACTGCTGAACTCCCATGGCAACAGGGTTTCTGGCACGCACTAGGCACTCAGAAGATATATGTTGAATTATTGAATTGTCCTTGCCTTTTGTGCCTTTGCCACAACTTCTCACACATGTGAGAAGTCTGATGCCTGGAGACATTAAATAATTGGTGTCAGCTGCAAGGCCACCCACAGTAAAGTGTATTCCCAGACCTCCTTGTTTCATGGGGGAATCTTTGTAACCATCTGTCAACTACAAAACTGGAGAGGCCATAATAGCTTTAGGAGTCATTGATCAAAATCTCCCCATCTGAAAGGCCTTTGCTGACCACTATCACTCCCCTCATTTTCTACCTTTTCTTCCTTTATTACTTTTCTCTATATAATTTATACCCCATATTCATTTTTTGTTTACCACTTTTCTTCTTATCTAATAAGAGAGTGGAGAAAAGGTTTTGTCTTTCATTTATTGCTGTATCCCAGCACTGAGAATATACCTTGCGTACAGGAGGGACTCTATAGATAGGTGTTGAATGAGTAAGAAGATGAACGCAACAAAATGTGAGGGATATGGATGCTACAGACAGGAGCGTGGATATCAAAAGTGAGATAGTCAACAAGCCTTGCAGTGTATTCACAGTGGAACAGAGCCTTCTGATGAACACTTGGTTAGAGAGTAATGGTTAGTTATGGTCCTGGATGAAGGAGCTGGTAGTATGATCAGCCAGCAGAGGCTGTACACAGAAACACCAAGATGGTGAGTGCCATGTGGAGGTAGGCAGCTGCAGGTCGGGGGTGGGGAGGACAAGGACAGCTGAAAAGTAAAGTAGAGGCCATGCAAGTACCAAAAATCAGGAATGCAGTAGAAAGCGTGAGAACCAAAGGGACTGAGGCTATTGCAAACATTAACAATTGAGCACTCAAGGGACATGTTCTGCTGGAGGCTCATGCATACATTGGCTGTCTCCTGCTTCTGTGCTTTTGCTTATGTTGTTCACTTAAGCTGATGTGCTCTCCCCAATGTCTGCCTGCTTAGCACCCAATCAAACCTCAAGAATGTGCTCAGGCATTATCTTTCATGGGAAGTTTCTCCTTCTAGCTCATTTCTACTCTACGTTCCTGCTCTCCTGAAGAGTGAAACCCACATTTGTGAAGCATCTTCTCTGGCTCGAGTACTGTACTAGGACATTTTACGTATGTCAGCTCATCTGTTCCTCTCAACAACCCTGCATGGTAGACAGTATTTTTCACTTCAATAAATTGAAGCTTAATAGGATGAGGAAAAGGTGAGCATTTAAGCTTCTTTATCAGTAAAAGAGGATTAATCAAGCATATCTCAGGGTTGTTTTGAGATTTAAGGGAGAACATATGTAATTTAGTAGTGGAAATGGAAACTAAGAAGAGTGTTCTAAATGACCTGCCACTTTATGTTATCTGAGTAGGTTGCTTCAAATTCAAATCAACATCAGGCCTGGGGATACAACGATGAGGACAAATATTCCCTGCCCTTGAAGAGCCCATGGTCTAGTCAGGAAATTGATACATTCTATATACCCTGGCACAAGGTGGATCATAATAAGTGTTAAAATGGTGATGCTAGCAGAGTGATAGAGAAACATGGTGGAGAAGAGAGTAAACCTGGCTAGTAGGACCAGGGAAGGCTTCCTGAGAAGGTGAGAGCTGAACTGGTCTTGAAGGATGGTTATGACTTCATGTGGAAGACATCTGAGGAACTAAGAACAGCTTGAACAAAATTTTACAGTTGGGTGAGTACCAGTCTCTTTGGAAATATTCAAGTGCGATTGTATAGAGTGCTTAGGAGAGGGAAGAGTTGAGAAGGAATATTGCTATAGTGGGAGACTAAGAGAATGACTCTTGTCTTTCAAGGCAGTTTCCCCCACTATCAGGTAGACCAGATGACCCTAAAAAGTCTCTTTAAATATTATGATTAAATAAATATTACATATTGTGCACCTCAATCAGTAAGGCATTTTTTTAGCCTTATAATTTTATTAGAGTTTTAAATAATTCTATGGCATATTAATTACTGCAAGGTTGTTAAGGCTACTATTCACTCTATCACACATTGTCCACTTTATATCTTCATGACAGTTCTAAGAAAAGCTATGCTTTTCCTTGACAACTGGTTTAACTTTCTCAGATGCATGCTATGAATATTATAAAACTAATATTGTTTCCCTGTTTGTTCTGGCTACTGATAAGCTCAAAACCAAATTTATGGCCACTTAAAACAGCTGTACAGGACCACATGTTAGTTTGTTTTCTGATTCTATCATTGACTTCATCTTATTTTCCTACCATTATTGTTCTTTTCCACTTTTGCTCATTGGTCTTATCATTTGACTTGTGTTACTTGTATCTCCAGCAGACACTTCAAATTCTGTCTTGCAGGGAGGAAGGGTATAAATAAATTACCAACACTAAACTCTTTATTGTAGCCCAAGGCCTTCAGCAAAGCAACCATGTGCGTGGCCTGCAGAAGGAACCTATTCCTCTTCAGCAGCTCTGTCATCCCTCAAAGCCTACAGCAGATGGTGGGGCAGGCATTCTGCAGGTCCAGGTGAAACTTGTCACTGCACACATGTTGAAGATGGTAAGGAAAGTTGGAAAGAGGGGTACAGTCAGAGGGCTAAGGCTAAACCAAATGAATGCTCTGATAGGGGACATCATCCAGAGCCAACGCCTGACTCTGAGAATGAGACAAGCCTAGAATAGGCAACAATGCACTACATCACCTTCTCCAGGAAGCTGCCCAGGCTGGAGTAGATGCCCTTGTCTGTGTTCCTAGACCCTTCAGTGTAGAACCTCTCATTACTTTACCCTCCATAATGCTATGTCACTACAATATTCACCAGCCTAATAAACCCTCCTACTTTTGAATGTAATGTTTAAGGTACCATTCTAAAAGATTTTGATCTTATGTCTAGAGTGAGGTTCAAGAATCACCATTGTCAACCAGCAGCCCAAGTGATCTGAAGATAGTAATACACAGATCCTGGGGAATTCTCTCTGGACTAAACCACTGTATTTTTACACAAATAATACAGGCCTTCTATACTTGTTCCCAGGGTATTTTAGTGAGAACACTATGCTAATCTTTTTACAGCAACACTTATGAAAATTCCTGGGATGGGGTGGGGGGACAGTTGGCAAACAAAGGCAGAAGGCACACATTCTTTGCGTAAAAATACAGTATTGACAAAGAGGTCTATACTGTACTTCTAAATATGGAGCACAAGGTCTGCCGCAGAGAATCATACTCCAAGGCCCAAGAGATTATATCACATACCAAAAATCTCCCAGTCAGAGATTGGGGAGTCCAGGATTAGAATCCAGTCCTACTTGATTCCAAAGCACATGTCCTTTCCACTGTTCCAAGCAAGGAGGTGTTATAGTTTAGCTCAGGGGTGCCTATTGGGATGTGCACTTCCCAAGAGGTGTGCAACAGGATCCACTGGGTGTGGGGAGAGCGTATTAGAGCTTCTATTCATATCTCTTTTAATACATCATTTCTCAGTTTTATTTTCACATGTTTCCCACATGTAAGCATAAGTAGAGAAGTTCATTATACAATGTATGCATAAACAAGCATGCATATTAGGGTACTTGCTCAAAAATGCCTTACTGATAGAGGTACACAGTCAAATCCTTTGGAGACCACCGGTTTAGCTGCCTTATACCTGTGATAGTACCACAGTGGTGCCCAAGCCCATGTACCTTAAAGACACCATGCATGGCATCTGACACACACTGCTGAGATTTCTCAGGGGGCAGAGCAAGAGATGGATGAGCATAATTACAAGAGGATTAAACAACTCTGTTCAGAATTTCTAGGGATTTTTTTATATATTTGTCTTTTTGCCTCCTGACAACTAATTGTGATGTACTGGGCTTGCAGGGACTGCCTTTATCTGTCAAGTAGCCAGGGCTATATATATATATATATATATTTTTTTATATTTGTCTTTTTGCCTCCTGACAACTAATTGTGATGTACTGGGCTTGCAGGGACTGCCTTTATCTGTCAAGTAGCCAGGGCCCGCCCAGCCACATGTTTCCTGGGGGCAGGAGACAAGCAACCCTCTGCAGGGCACAGGGGCATGAGCCCATGGGCCCGAGGATGGGGCAAAAGCCCTCCTGCCTCTCCCCTACGTCCTGCATCATTCATGGCTAAGCTCCATGGGACTCCTGGAAGAAAGGGCCACATTTAAAAAATGAACTTTATTGAAAAGAGAAGGCTAGGTTTAGGCAAAGAAGTGACTACTATGATGACTCATGGTAATGAAGAAAAATGGGTAGTGGCTGGGCATTGTTCAGGATGAGAGGCTGGCCTAGAAGGAAGTGGGGGTCCTGGGATATGTTTTCAAGGGTCTGAATATAAGCAAGAAGCTTAATTCTTAGAATTGAGGGCTTGGACTGTGGTGCAGCTTTAAGAGAATTAGCAAGGAGAGAAAGCTTAGAAGTAAGGCTGGGGTCATCAAGATGGCAGAGGCAGGGCCAATACACATGGTTGTGCAGTTGTGAACCGCACAAGGAGGATGGTCAAGGGGCAAGAGCAGAGGCTGGAATCCAGCTCACTATACTCCGTTTCCCAAGCTGGGTTTTTGGTGTGGTGCTGTGTTAACAAGGAAGGGGCAGATTTTTCTCATTTGTCTGCCCAGAAGGGGTTCTTTTTTTTTTTTTTTAATTGTGCTTTAGATGAAGGTTTACAAAGCAAACAAGTTTCTCATTAAATTAATACACATACTGTTTTGTGACATTGGTTGTCAACATGGCAAAACTCTCCCTTCTCGACCTTGGGTTCCCTATTACCAGCTTTCCTGTCTCCTCTTGCCTTCTCATCCTTGTCCCTGGGCTGGTGTGCCCTTTTAGTCTTATTTTGTTTTATGGACCTGTCTAATCTTTGGCTGAAGGGTGAATCTCAGGAGTGACTTCCTTACTGACCTATAAGGGTGTCCAGGGTCATACACTCAGGGTTTCTCCAGTCTCTGTCAGGCCAGTAAGTCTGGTCTTTTTTTGTGAGTTAGAATTTTATTCTACATTTTTCTCCAGCTCTGTCTGGGACCCTCTACTGTGATCCCTGTCACAGCAGTCAGTGGTGGTAGCTGGGCACTATCTAGTTGTTCTGGACTCAGTCTGGTGGAGGCTGTGGTAGTCGTGGTCCATTAGTCCAATGGACTAATCTTTCTCCTGCGTCTTTGGTTTTCTTCTTTCTCCCTTGCTCCCAATGGGGTGAGACCAGTGGAGTATTTTAGATGGCCACTCCCAAGATTTTAAGACCCCAGACACTATTCACCAAAGTAGAATGTAGAACATTTTCTTATAAACTATGCTATTCCAATTAAGCTAGATGTTCTCCTAGACCGTGGTCCCCAGAGCCCTCAGCCCAGTAATTTGGTCCCTCAGAGAGTGTAGATGTGTCTATGGAGCTTCCAGGACCTTGCCTTGGACAAGTCGCACCAGCTTCCAAGAGGATCCTTTTTCTAGTTGGTCCACAGGGGTGGGCAGTACCTTTATCTAATTTGCACAAAGACACAGTATGAGCTACTGGGGTCCATGGATGGAGGGCCTCACCCTCCATGATGTGACTCCACATCATAACTGAAAAACACTCAGGAAAACTGCAAACATCATGATGTGCAGGGAACTACTGAATTGCCCGTGGAAGCCTACAAAGTGTGCAGTTTTGTGCTCCGGTTGACATGTGTCAGTTTTAAGACTAACAGGAAAGCAGAAACAGAGGGGATCATGAAACAAACTAAGTCAGGAAGTCACAGACTTTCTGGGGAAGGCACTAGACTCTCACAAGCTATAAAACTGGTAGGCTTGAGCCAACCTCCGTCTCCAAGAAGGAGATGTCCATGGGATTTGCAGGTTTCTGTAGAGGCATTTGTTTTCTCCTCTTTTATATAGCACTGAAGTCCAGAGGGACCTCTGCATCTTTGATTCAGGAGCCAGGCTGCTTGAGTTTTGAGTCTGAATTCTGACTCTGCCACCTACTAGCTCTGTTAAAAAAAAAAAAATGCTGTAGAGTCAATTCTAACTCACAGTGACCCCATGTGTGACACAGCAGAACTGTTCCATTGAGTTTTCTTGACATTAATCTTTATAGAAGCAGATCACCAGGACCTTCTTCCGTGGTGCTGCTGGGTGGGGTTCAAATGGCCAATGTTTTGGTTATCAGCTGAGTGCAAACCATTTGTACTTCCCAGAGATATATTAGCTCTGCAACCTCGGGCAAATTAATTGATCTGATCGTGCCTCAAGGTCCTCATCTGTAAAATGGGGGTAATAAAATAAACTACATAATAAGGTTGTGTTAAGAACTCAGTGTATATGCCTGGCACATAGTAAGCACTATGGAAATATTAGCTGTTATTGTCATTTCCTTCCTATGCTCACCTCAACATAAAACAAAAACCTCACAACCGGACCAATAAGCAACATCATGATAAATGAAGAAAAGATTGAGGTTATTAAGGATTTCGTTTTACTTGGATCAACAATCAACACCCATGGAAGCAGCAGTCAAGAAATCATAAGATGCATTGCATTGGGCAAATCAGCTGCAAGAGATCTCCTTAAAGTGTTAAAAAGCAAAGATGTCACCTTGAGGACTAAGGTGAGCCTGACCCAAGCCATGGTGTTTTCAATCGCCTCATATGCATTCGAAAGCTGGACAATGAATAAGGAAGACCAAAAAAGAATTGACGCCTTTGAATTATGGTGTTGGTGAAGAATATTAAATATACCATGGACTGGCAAAAGAACAAACAAATCTGTCTTGGAAGAAGTACAACCAGAATGCTCCTTGGAAGCAAGGATGGTGAGACTGCGTCTTACATACTTTGGATATGTCAGGAGGGGTCAGTCCCTGGAGAAGGACATCATGCTTGGAAAAGTAGAGGGTTAGCAAAAAACAGGAAGACCCTCAACGAGGAGGATTGACACAGTAGCTAGAACAATGGGCTGAAGCATAGCAACAATTGTGAGGATGGTGCAGGACTTGGCAGTGTTTCGTTCTGTTGTGCATAGGGTCGCTATGAGTGGAAACTGACTTGAGAGCACCTAACAACAACAACAATGCTCTCATTTAATCTCCCCACCAGCTTGAAGATAGAGAAATAGGGTAGGGGGGAGGGGTATTCAGGGAATTCAGGTTCTCTTTGGGAACTAAGGGATAGTTTGAGACTGATGAATATTTAGGCCTTTGATGGGTATAGATAGCATTGAAAATGTCACAAAATTAATCTCTTCTCATTATGAACATTACAGTAAGACACAACGACAAGGGACTAACACATTTTCTCATTACAGCCCAAGGAAATCCAATGGCTCAATAAAGTTGTCTACATTAAGGGGAGAAATGGCCATAACACGCCAGTGAGGGATACTGGATGGTAGTAATGAACCCTAACCCAGGCCCTGGTCCAGGAATGAGGACCCTGAGAGGAGGGAGAGGAATGAGGGGTAGAGGAGAGTGAAGGATGAGCAGGGGGAATCTGAACTCAGGCTCAACTAGAAAACTGCTCACGCAATTTCCCTTTCCAAAGGTGGGAAAAATCAAGTAAAGTGTAAAAATTTCAATACATTTTTAACGTTTTCTATGTACCAGGCAGAAACCCTGGTGGCACAGTGGTTAAGTGCTGTGGCTGCTAAGCAAAAGATTGGCAGTTCGAATCCACCCGGCGCTCCTTGGAAACTCTATGGAGCACTTCTACTCTGTTCTATAGGGTCACTATGAGTCAGAGTCAACTCGATGGTGATGGGTTTGGTTTTTGTTTTGTTTTTTAATGTGCCAGGCATTGTGCTAGCAACCTATATGCATATCTCATTTAACATTCACAACAGTTCAGTAAGATAGGTAGTATTATTCGTTTTTCCAAGGTAAACCAAACCAAACCAAACGCTTTGCCGTCAAGTCGATTCCAACTCATAGGACCCTATGGGAAGGATTAGAACTGCCCCATAGGGTTTCCAAGGAGCGGCTGATGGGTTCAAACTGCTGACCTTTTGGTTAGCAGTCAAACTCTTAACCACTGCACCACCAGGACTCCCCTTTCCAAGGTAAAGAAGCTGGCAATTAGAGAAATTTCCAAAATTTTTTTCAAAGCCAACCAGCTACTGGGTAATGGCATGAGGCTTCCAACTTGGTAGGGTAGCTTAATGGTTAAGCACAGGGGCTTGGAAGCCAGGTTGCCCATGTCCAAGTACAAACACCACCACATTCTAGCTGTGTGGTCCAGGGACAATTATTTAACTTCTCTAAGTCTCCACTTCCTCATCTGTAAAAGAGAATATGATAAGAGGAAGTACTTCATAGAGCTGTTGTGAGCAATGGTTGAATTTGTGTAAAGTGCTTAGAACAAAAAGTGACCATAGTAAAAAAAAAAAAAAAATTTAAGTAACCGATAAATATTAGCTCTTTTAATTATTATTACTGTTTTTTGTTTGGTTATTTGTTTTGGTTTGGCTTTTTACTGATTTTATTCCTGACCCAGAAGGCTTTGCTATCACCCAGTTCTGAGTTCAAATTCCCATTTAATCAATTCCAGTTTCTCATGTGTCATGCTGGTCATGTCCATTTGCATCCAGGTCTGTTCCCTACCTTCCCTCTGCTCTGCTCTTGTCACTGAAGGGCTGAGCCCTGCAGTTATACGGTACTGCTAAGGAGCCCTGGTGGTGCAATGGTCAAGCTCTTGGCTGCTAACTGAAAGGTTGGCAGTTGGAACTTACCCAGCAGCTCGACAGGAAAAAGACCTGGTGATCTGCTCCCGCAAAGATTAAAAAAAAAAATTGGGGTGGAGTAGATCCTGACTTATAGCCACCCTGGAGGACAGAGTAGAACTGTCCCATAGGGTTTCCAAAGCTGTAAATCTTTTACGAAGCAAACTGTCACCTCTGTCTCCTGAGAAGCTGGTGCGTTCAACCAGCTGATTTTTAAGTTAGCAGCCGAACCCTTTAACCATTGCACCGCCAGGACTTCTACATAAAGATTACAGCCTAGAAAACCCTGTGGGGCAGTTCTATTCTGTCACATGGGGTTGCTATGAGTGGGAAGGCACTTGACAATAACAACAACGGTACGACTTAGACCCCAGTGTTACAAGTATGAGGAAATGAGCAGAACAGGTAAGAACAAAGCCAGGCCTGATCCTAAAGAGATGAGCAAGACAAGGACTCAGACTCTCCAGAGGCTAAAACAACAGCCTGATGATCAGGACTGAAACCTAAACGGGGAAGTCCAAACTGGAGCAAGGTGACAGCACACTGACACGTGGAGCACAGACGGAGTCCTATGTCCCACGACAGGACTGAGCCTCCAGGTGGATAGAGACCAAGAAGTTTTAGCAACAAGGAGAAAAGACAGAGAGCTAGACAAGGCCTGAGAAAGAGACTTCAGAGGGATGGGTGGAACCACATTTTGGTTAATTTAATTACATTGTAAATACCGTAGGAGAGCTCACAATTTAAAGGAGCCCAGTGGGGAATTCTTTTGTTCTGCAAATAATTAGCCCTCTAATTTATTTGCTTATGTTTAGATTTTCATATATTGGGTTTGTTTATTTATTTATTTATTTATACCCAGGAACAATAGGGCCCAGCTCAGCTGGGGATGAGCAGTTGCTTTGAATTAGGCACTGTTTGGAATAAACCACAATCAGTTTAGGAAAATTCTGATTATATTAGCCTTGCAAATAGGCTTGCCCAGGGAGAGTACCAATGCCTTCTGGGTAAGTAGGGGAGAAAAAAAAAATCATGATTCCAGGACATATAAAGGCTGGGAAGACTCTACAGCTGTCAGGTATAACCCCAAATACCTGATACTCAGATACTATTTAAAACATCTTAGCCAAGTGTTGCAAAGTGTAGCTTTGAAAGCTATCATTTGTCTAATGGCAATTTCCACTCACTGGTCATGGTTTTACCTGCTGGGACCACAGGAAACAAATTTCCTCCCCAAGACTAATTCTGTCTGTTTTTAGGATCTTTTTCTGTTGAACCAAAAAAATCCTGATTTCTTAAGCCATGCCTCCTGTGACTGCTTCTTCCAAAGCAGAGAAATGGTTAATGAGTTACAGTATAGACGCTAGAGAGAATAATACGGGGCCATTAAAATAATCACCATAAAGTATAGAAAAAAACTCTTGATGTGAAAAGACAAGAGCAGATTACAAAATTGGACGGAGGCCATTTCCATATTGCTGAACACTTAAGATTCTTTCGTGCTTTTGCATATTGTAATTGTACAAATAATCTGGCAACAGTACAAAACATTCATGATATAGAAAAAAGATCTCCAAGTTCCCTAACCACCATGGCTGCCCAATGCTGATCTCTGGATAAACTGTATTAGAATAATCAGAAACTTGTTACAATTAGAGATCGCAGGACCCCGCCTACTGGGACCCCTTTTCTCTAAGGGTGAAACCCAGGAACCTGTGTTTTTAACTTGCTCTCTGGGTTCTTCTGATGTGCAGCCGGGTGTAAGCGTTGCTCTATTTATCACACTAACAATGATTATTTCTGTATTCCCTTCCAGTCTTTTTTTTACATACGTATGTTTACTTAGTTGTAATGAAGGTGATTGTTCAATTTTGAACACAGATACTTTTACTTAGCACTGAAAATTAAGTGTTTTTTGAACTGAAATCTTTGCTTAGTATAAAAATAGAAAAGAGTCAGAAGAAAAAAAGATTTCCGATAATCAAAGCTACCTAAGACAATCACCATTAAAATTTATGTATGAATTTTATCTTTTTTCTAGGCCTCATTTTTATTTTGTTTATTGTAATGGTTCATTTTATGTGTCAACTTGATTAGGCTATAGAGTCCAGATGTTTGGTCAAACTCTAGATGTTGCTGTGAAGGTATTTACATGTGATTAACATTTAAATCCGTTGACCTTAAGTAAAGCAGGTTGTTCTTCTTCCAATTGGCTCTAACTCATAGCAACCCTATGTGATGTGGGGGGGTCTCATCCAATCAGATGAAGGCATAAAGGGCAAAAACTGAGGTTTATTGAGGGAGAAGGATTCTGCCTCAATTAGACACATATATCCCACTGGAGTTTCCAGCCTGCTGCCTGGCCTGCTGATACTGGACACAAGACTAATGGGCATTTCCAGCCTATCACCTGACCTACAGATTTTGGACTTGCCAGCCCTCAAAACTGTATGAGCCATTTCCTTAAAATCCATATGTATGTGGAGCCATGATGGCACAAAGGAAATCCTGGTGGCGTAGTGGTTAAGAACTACAACTACTAGCCAAAATATCAGTAGTTCAAATCCACCAGGTGCTCCTTGGCAACTCTATGTGGCAGTTCTACTCTGTCCTATAGGCTCGCTATGAGTTGCAATCGACTTGATAGCAACGGCTTTGGTTTTTCGATTTTGGTGGCACAAACAGTTTAGTGCTTCGCTGCTAATGGAAAGGTTGACTCTTTGAACCCACTCAGTGGATCTGTGGGAGAAAGACTTGGCAATGTGCTTCCATAAAGATTACAGTCTAGAAAAGCCTATATGGCAAATTCTACTCTGTCATGTGGGGTTGCTATGAGTTGAAATCGACCCTACAGCCCCTAACAACAACATACACACATATAGATCTAGATATCATATTGGTTCTGTTTCTCTGGAGGCTGCTAAGATATTATTTTCATTGGGGTGATAGAGCTACACATGCAATATTGAAACCTGTAGCTTTTTTTTTTTTTAAATAGTTTTTATTGTGCTTTAAGTGGAAGTTTACAAATCAAGTCAGTCTCTCACACAAAAACCCATATACACCTTGCTACACACTCCCAATTACTCTCCCCCTAATGAGAGAGCCTGCTTCCCCCTCCACTCTCCTTTTTCGTCAGCTTCTAACCCCCTCCACCCTCTCATCTCCCCTCCAGGCAGGAGGTGCCAACATAGTCTCAAGTGTCCACCTGATCCTAGAAGCTCACTCCTCACCAGCATCCCTCTCCAACCCATTGTCCAGTCCAATCCCCGTCTGAACAGTTGGCTTCAGGAATGGTTCCTGTCCTGGGCCAACAGAAAGTCTGGGAGCCATGACCACCAGGGTCCTTCCAGTCTCAGTCAGGCCATTAAGTCCAGTCATATGAGAATTTGGGGTCTGCATCCCACTGCTCTCCTGCTCCCTCAGGTGTTCTCTGTTGCGCTCCCTGTCAGGGCAGTCATTGGTTATAGCCAGGCACCATCTAGTTCTTCTGGTCTCAGGATAATGTAGTCCCTGGAAACCTGTAGTTTTTTCGAATATTGTAATGGCACAATTTTTTTTGGCACAATATTACAAACTCTTCATGAGATTTAACAACTGTCCTGTTGTTAGCCATTATTATACTTACAAATAATTTCTTGACAAACCTAACTGCATGTAAAGCATTTTCTATTTGGGGTATTTTAGAATAAAACCAAAAAAACCAAACTCGTTGCCATCAAGTCAATTCTAACTCATAGCGACCCTATAGGACAGAGTAGAACTGCATCATATGGTTTCCAAGGAGTACCTGGTGGATTCCAAGTGCCGACCATTTGGTTAGCAGCCATACCTCTTAACCACTATGCCACCAGGGTTTCCACTATTTTAGAATACATATCAAGAAATAAAGTTATTGGACCACAACATAAGAACATTAAGGTTTTCTTTTTTTCCAAAAAAAATTGTTCTTGTTGTTGTTAGGTGTCGACGAGTTGGTTCCAACTCATAGCGACCCTATGCACAACAGAATGAAACACTGCCCGGTCCTGCGCCATCCTTACAATCGTTGTTATGCTTGAGTTCATTGTTGCAGCCACTGTGTCAATCCACCTCGTTAAGGGTCTTCCTCTTTTCTGCTGACCCTGTGCTCTGCCAAGCATGATGCCCTTCTCCAGGGACTGATCCCTCCTGACAACACGTCCAAAATATGTAAGACCCAGTCTCGCCATCCTTGACTTTAAGGACCATTCTGGCCACACTTCTTCCAAGACAGATTTATTCATTGTTTTGGCAGTCCATGGTATATTCAACATTCTTCGCCAGCACCACAATTCAAAGGCGTCAACTCTTCTTTGGTCTTACTTATTCATTGTCCACCTTTCACATGCATATGATGTGATTGAAAATACCATGGCTTGGGTCAGGCACACCTTAGTCTTCAGGGTGACATCTTTGCTCTTCAACACTTTGAAGAGGTCCTTTGCAGAAGATTTGCCCAATGCAATGAGTCTTTTGATTTCTTGACTGCTGCTTCCATGGCTATTGATTGTGGATCCAAGTAAAATGAAATCCTTATAAACTTCAATCTTTTCTCCGTTTACCATGATGTTGCTCACTGGTCCAGTTGTGAGGATTTTTGTTTTCTTTACGTTGACGTGCAATCCATACTGAAGGCTGTGGTCTTTGATCTTCATTAGTAAGTGCTTCAAGTCCTCTTCACTTTCAGCAAGCAAGGTTGTGGCATCTGCATATCACAGGTTGTTAATGAGTCTTCCTCCAATCCTGATGCCCTGGTCTTCTTCATATAGTCCAGCTTCCTGTATTATTTGTTCAGCATACAGATTAAATAGGTATGGTGAAAGAACACAACCCTGATGCACACCTTTCCTGACTTTAAACCAGTCAGTATCCCCTTGTTCTGTCCGAACAACTGCCTCTTGATCTCTGTAAAGGTTCCTCATGAGCACAATTAAGTGTTCTGGAATTCCCATTCTTGGCAATGTTATCCATAGTTTATTATGATCCACACAGTTGAATGCCTTTGCATAGTCAATAAAACACAGGTAAACATCCTCTGGTATTCTCTGCTTTCAGCCAGGATCCACCTGACATCAGCAATGACATCCCTGGTTCCACGTCCTCTTCTGAAACTGGCCTGAATTTCTGGCAGTTCCCTGTCGATATACTGCTTGCAGCCGGTTTTGAATGATCTTCAGCAAAATTTTGCTTGCGTGTGATATTAATAATATTGTTCTATAATTTCCACATTCGGTTGGATCACCTTCCTTGGGAATAGGCATAAATATGGATCTCTTCCAGTCAGTTGGCCAGGAAGCTGTCTTCCATATTTCTTGGCATAGACGAGTGGGCACCTCCAGCGTTGCATCTGTTTGTTGAAACATCTCAGTTTGATATTCCAACAATTCCTGGAGCCTTGTTTTTCACCAATGCCTTCAGAGCAGCTTCGGCTTCTTCCTTCAGTACCATCAGTTCCTGATCATATGCCAGCACTTGAAATGATTGAATATTGACTAATTCTTTTTGGTATAATGACTCTGTGTATTCCTTCCATCTTCTTTTGATGCTTCCTGCGTCGTTTAATATTTTCCCCGTAGAATCTTTCACTATTGCAACTCGAGGCTTGAATTTTTTCTTCAGTTCTTTCAGCTTGAGAAACACTGAGCGTGTTCTTCCCTTTTGGTTTTCCATTTCCAGCTCTTTGCACAAGTCATTATAATACTTTACTTTGTCTTCTCGAGAGGCCCTCTGAAATCTTCTGTTCAGTTCTTTTACTTCATCAATTCTTCCTTTTGCTTTAGCTCCTCGATGCTCAAGAGCAAGTTTCAGAGTCTCCTCTGACATCCATCTTGGTCTTTTCTTTCTTTTCTTTCTTTTCATTGACCTCTTGCTTTCTTCATGGATGATGTCCTTGATGTCATTCCACAACTCATCCGTTCTTCGGTCACTAGTGTTCAATACGTCAACTCTGTTCTTCAGATGGTCTCTATAAATTCAGGTGGGATATACTCAAGGTCATATTTTGGCTCTCGTGGACTGCTCTGATTTTCTTCAGTTTCAGCTTGAACTTGCATATGAGCAATTGATGGTCTGTTCCACAGTCGGCCCCTGGCCTTGTTCTGACTGATGAATTGAGCTTTTCCATTGCCTCTTTCCACAGATGTAGTCAATTTGATTTCTGCTTGTTCCATCTGGCGAGTTCCATGTGTATAGTTGCTGTTTATGTTGGTGAAAGAAGGTATTTGCAATGAAGAAGTCGTTGGTCTTGCCAAATTCTATCATTCGATCTCTGGCATTGTTCCTATCACCAAGGCCGTATTTTCCAACTACTGCTCCTTCTTTGTTTCCAACTTTCGCATCCCACTTGCCAATAATTATCAATGCATACTGATTGCACGTTCGATCAATTTCAGGTTGCAGCGACTGATAAAAATCTTCTGTTTCTTCATCTTTGGCCCTAGTAGTTGGTACATAAATTTGAATAATAGTCGTATTAACTGGTCTTCCTTGTAGCTGTGTGGATATTAACCTAACACTCACAGCATTGTACTTCAGGATAGATCTTGAAACGTTCTTTTTTCACAATGAATCCAACACCATTCCTCTTCAAGTTGTCATTCCTAGAATAGTAGACTATATGATTGTCTGATTCAAAATGACCAATACCAGTCCATTTCAGCTCACTAATGCCTAGGATATCGATGTTTATGCGTTCCCTTTCATTTTTGATGATTTCCAATTTTCCTAGATTCATACTTTGTACATTCCAGGTTCCAATTATTAATGGATGTTTGCAGCTCTTTCTTTTCATTTTGAGTCATGCCACATCAGCAAATGAAGGTTCCGAAAGCTTTACTCCATCCATGTCATTAAGGTCGACTCTACTTTCAGGAGGCAGCTCTTCCCCAGTCATCTTTTGAGTGCCTTCCAACCTGGGGGGCTCATCTTCCAGCACTATATGAGACAATATTCTGCTGCTATTCATAAGGTTTTCACTGGTTAATGCTTTTCAGAAGTAGACTGCTGGGCCCTTCTTCCTAATCTGTCTTAGTCTGGAAGCTCAGCTGAAACCTGTCCTCCATGTGTGACCCTGCTGGTATCTGAATACCGGTGGCATATCTTCCAGCATCACAGCTACACGCAAGCCCCCACAGTACGTCAAACTGACAGACACGTGGGGGTCAAAAAGATTAGGCCATCATAATCACCTAAAAATTTCTATCAAGTAGGTCAGGCTATTCCCCAAACATCTCTGTTCCTGCAGTATCTAATTTTATGCTACAACATTAAAATTGACTTTGCTAAAATCTTAAAAATCACTTGTGTGCGAAGAATTCCTTGAACAAGCTACACTTAAACCTCATTATGAGGCTGAGTCTGAGGTGTCCTTGCAGTGTAGCTGACACAGAGGGAAATGCTTCATAATGAGGGTCTTTCTAGGTTTCCAGCGAATGTCTGGGCAGGGAAGGTCTATGACAGGAGCACCCCACTGTGGTCCTCTCTCCATGAGGAAAGACTCAGCACCCACAGTGCACCAGCACATGGTCAGGACTTGCCTGTGTGGGTCACGGGTGGGAAAGGAGCTGGCCCTTTGATAGAAACAGAACCCCGAGTGAGCACTCATTACTGGAGCTCTCAGATTCTCCTGGAGAAATAATGAGCGACACAGACACTCTGTGGGTTCCTCAAGGATCCTTTATGAGCAAAAGAAGCTGGGTTTGATTAGGCTACTTCAACTACAATAGTCCACCAGGGAGAGAAGGGAGGAAGGAAGGGAGAATTGGAAGGGGAAAGGTGATGTTTTTTGGGGAGGATACTAAAAATTTAAAGAAATATTACATTTTAAATACCTGACATTTAATTGTGTGCCAAGTTGGCAAAGCATCTTCCCTTGTAAATTTAGTTGATATTCCCAAGAATCCTGATAGCTGATAGACCAATGTTGTTCATGCCCTGCCCCATTTGCCCTCAGCCTGTCTCTGAGACAACCTGTACCTATGGTGGCCAGTTTCCCACATACTGTCTTCCCACCTCAAGCCTCTGCATCTCACTGCTTTTGTGCCTGAGGTTTTCTCTAACACCTACTGAGTCTGCTCAACTGCACAACAGAGGAAGTTAATAGCCCAGGGACAACCCTCAGCCAATGGAGGACAAGGGTAAGTGAAGCAATGGTCCAGCTTCTATCTTGTCTGTAGAGTCAGTTCTGAGGAACTTTCTACAGGGTTTCAGAGGGCGTCTGGGGCTGGGTGGGGGGTTGAGCCCACGTTGCTTACAGGAGCAACCCATCATTAATTCACATGTTACTGGCTTATCTCCTATAGTAGGCTCAATAATGGCTCCCAAAGATATCAGGTTCTAATTCCTGGAACCTACATAAATATTATATTATTTACAAAAAGGGTCTTTGCAGATGTCACTGAGTTAATTGTCGTGAGGAGATTATTTTGGATTATTTGGTTGAGCCCTAAATGCAATCACATGTATCCTTATAAGGGGGAGGTAGAGGAAGATTTCTCTCTCTCTCATACACACACACAAAAAGACACACACAAGAGAAGGTGATGTGAAGACAGAGCACAGAGAGTTTTGAAGATGACAACCTTAGAAATTGGAGTGATACGGCCACAAGCCAAGGAATGCTGGTAGCCACCAGATGCAGAAAAGGGAAGGAACAGACTTTCTCTAGAGCTTCTGGAGGGAGCACAGCCCTGCTGACACAGTGATTTCAGCCCAGTGGCAGGATTTTGAACTGCTAGCCTCCAGAGCTAAGATAATAGACTTCTGTTGTTTTAAGCCACCAAGTGTTTCACAAAAGAAAAAAAAAAAAAAAAGATTTTTATCTTTGTTTTATTGACTATGCTAAGGCATCCGACTGTGTGGATCACGATCATAACAAATTATGGATAACACCGCAGAGAATGGGAATTCCGGAACACTTAATTGTGCTCATGCATAATCTGTACACAGATCTAGAGGCAGTCATTCAAACAGAACAAGAAGATACGGCAAGGTTTAAAGTCAGGAGAGGTATGCATCAGGCTTGTATTCTTTCACCGTACCTATTCAATCTGTATGCTAAGCAAATAATGTGAGAAGCTGGACTATATGAAGAATGCAGCATCAGGATTGGAAGAAGACACATTAACAGCCTGCGTTATGCAAATGACACAATCTTGCTTGCTGAAAGTGAAGAGGACTTGAAGCGCTTACTGATGAAGATCAAAGACTACAGCCTTCGGTATGGATTGCACCTCAACATAAAGAAAATACAAAAATCTTCACAACTGGACCAATAAGCGACATCATGATAAGTGGAGAAAAGTTTGAAATTGTAGAGGATTTCATTTTACTTGGATCCACTATGAACACCCACGGAAGCAGAAGCCAAGAAATCAAAGTACACATTGCACTGGGCAAATCAGCTGCAAAAGACCTCTTTCAAGTGTTGAAAAGCAAAGATGTCACCTTGAGGACTAAGATCAGCCTGACACAAGTCATGGTGTTTCCAACCTCTTCCTATGCATGCGAAAGCTGGACAATGAATAAGAAAGACTGAAGAAGAATTGATGCCTTTGAATTGCGGTGTTGGTGAGGAATAATGAATATACCAGGGTCTGCCAAAGGAACAAACAAATCTGTTTTGGAAGAAATATAACCAGAATGCTCCTTAGAAGCAAGGATGGTGAGATTACATTTCACATACTTTGAACATGTTATCAGGAAGGATCAGTCCCTGGAGGACATCATCCTTGGTAAAGAAGAGGGTTAGTGAAAACGAGGAAGACTGTCAATGAGATGGACTGACACAGTGGCTGCAACAATGGGCTCAAGCATAGCAACAACTGTGAAGATGGTGCAGGACCAGGGAGTGTTTCATTCTGTTGTGCATAGGGTCACTATGAGTTGGAACTGACTTGATGGCACATAACAATAACAACAACAAAGTGGTAATTCATTACAGCAGCCACAGGAGACTAATATGTCGCCTTTCCCGGTCTTACTTTGCCTATTTCCTCATCTGTGCTTCCCAAGACCATGTTCCAAAAAAAAACTATATGTACCCAATGCCTTGTCCTAGACTCTACTTTTGAGAGAATGAAACTGAGATAGTAGAGGGTTGTTATGTCCATTTGGCAGATTAGAAGACTGGGTTTCAAAGAGCTCCAGTGACTTATCCAAGGCCACCAATTGCCATGTTGCAGTATGAGAACCGTAAGTTGACTCTTCAACTAGTGTTCCCCCCATTCTACAAAGAAGCCTATTTTAAAAACCAAATTAATAACAGTTTATTGAACATCTGTAAGGCCCTGAGTGGGGTACTGGGAGCTTTAAGTCCAGTGAAAGAGAGAAAATTGCTCACCATAATGCTATGTCTTAAGAGTAGCAATCATCTAGTTCAGTTCCATTATTTATTCAGCACTTTTTCTCAGGGCCTACTACATGCTAAGCAATTTGCTAGATACTAGGAGCCTAATTTTTTTTTTAGGAGCCTAAAGATGAATGAAATCCCCCGACCCTGCCCTTTAAAGATTTAGAATCTAGTAGTGGAGATGTGGAAGAAGGAGGAGGTGAGGACTCAGACCCAACACAGACCAGAAGATGCATGTCAGAGAAAATGCTTCCTAGAGACAATTCATTCATGAATGCACGCAACCAGCATTCCCCAAGTTTCTACTACATGCCAGGGGACATGCCAGGAGCTTAGATTACACTGGTGAATCATACAGTAGTAGTCTCTGCCTCTGGTCGGAGAACAGTCTTGAAAAATGCCTGAAAGTTAGCCAGAAGTAGAGAGGTGTGGGGAAGTCCTCCCATCTGAAGGGAACAGCACACATAAAGCATGGAAAGCATGAAACAGTATTTGGGGGCAGAGGGTTTTCCCTGTGTGTGAGAAGGGGGGAATAGCACTGTGAGAGCAGAAATAAGGAGACTGTGGTACCAGAAATAAGATGCAGAGCTAGCCAGGAACACGTCAGGTGGGGCTTAGGATTACTGTAGGAACACAAAGAAAGAATTGTTGTTGCTGTTGTTGGGTGCTGTAGAGTCAATTCCAATTCATAGCGACCCCACGTGACGAAGTAGAACTGCCCCATGGGGCAGATTTTTTTTTTGTAATTTTATTGTGCTTTAGGTGAAAATTTACAGAGCAAATTAGTTCCTCATTCAATAATTTATACACAGATTTATTCAGCACTCTTCCCCTTTCCACCCTGGGTTCCCCATGTCCATTCATTCAGTTTTCTTGTCCTTTCCTGCCTTCTTGTCTTTGCTTTTGGACAGATGTTGCCCAACTGGTCTCATATACTCGATTGAACTAAGAAGCACCTTCCTCACATATGTTATTATTTGTTTTATAGGCCTGACTAATCTTTGGGACTTTGGGAGTGGCTTCAGTTCTGAGTTAGCAGGGTGTCAGGGGGCCATAGCCTCAGGGGTTCCTCCAGTCTCTGACAGACCAGTAAGTCTGGTCTTTTTTTGTGTGTGTGAATTTGAATTTTGGTCAACATTTTTCTCCAGCTCTGTCTGGGACCCCCTATTGTGATCCCTGTCAGAGCAGTTGGTGGTGGTAGCTGACAATATCTAGTTCTTCTGGGCTCAAGCGGGTGGAGGCTGTGGTTCATGTGGTCCATTTTGATGAATATTTTGGACTAATATTTTCCTTGTGTCTTTGGTTTTTTATCATTCTCCTTTGCTCCGGACAGCATGGGACCAAGAGATGTGTCTTAGATGGCTGCTCCCATGTTTTTAAGATTCTACTTATTAAAGTAGGATGTACATTTTTTTTTAATGAACTGTGTTATGCCAATTGACCCAGATGTCCCCTGAGACTATGGTCCCCAGCCCTTAGCCCCAGTATCTCGGCCCCTCAAGGTATTTAGATATGTCTAGGAAGCTTCTATGACTTTGCCTTGGTCAAGTAGTGCTGCCTTCCTCTATGTTGTGTATTGTCTTTCCCTTCACCACAGTTAATACTTCTCTACTATCTAGTTAGTGATTTCCCCTCCCCACATCCCCCTCGCCCCCTAACCATCAAATGTTTTTTTTTTTTTCTGTGTGTAAAAAACCTTTTCTTGGGTTTTTATAATAGTGGTCTTGTAGAGTATTTGGCTATGTTTTTGTTGGTTTTATCTGTGTTTTCCATGATTTTGTCTATTTTTTCCTTGGTTTTGTCTGTGTTTTCCCCAATCTCTTTCCTAATCTCTTGGACAATCCTAAATATTAGTCTTTTGAATTCCATATCTGGTAGTTCCAAAGTGTTTTGTTTTTCTGGAAGGTTATCTGATTATTTTGGTCACTTGCAAGGGTCATCTTGTCCTAGTTTTTTTTAATATGTTTTAATATTGTCTGCTGTCTCTGAGACATTTAGGTATTATTTTCTTTATTGATTGATTGTTCATTTGTTTTATCCTGCCCTTTTTTTTTTTTTTGATACATCAGTGTGGGTAGGCCAGGCATGCTTTGCTGCTTGCTCATCTATGGGCACAAGAACTCTCATCTCCTTGTCCGGTGGGCAGGGCAGCAGCAGGCAGAATGAGCGTGCATTGCTGTATACTGGTTTGGTGAGGTGGCTGAGGGCAGACTGGGCAAGTGCTATCTGCCTGCCTCCTGATGTTGGTCCAGCAGTGTGGGAGTGTTCAGAGCCTCTCACCAGGTGGATGGGGATGTCAGATGGGGAGTGGTATGGGATCATTTCCCACCAATCGGCAACTGTTCCAGTGGCAAGAGGGAAGGGCAGCGTGAGCTTGGTGTAGTGGTAGGCCTGAGAGCCAGGGGCACTCTAGCGGAAGCAGTGCGGTAGGAGCCGGTGGGAAGGGAGGGAGGTGGGGTACGAGGCTATGTGGGAAAAAGAAAGAAAACCAAGAAAGAAAGCAAAAAGATGCCACACAGCAGGAGGGGGAAGGGCAGGTCTGGGGCGTGGGGGATCGAGGCTAAATCTCTGGGAATGGAGGAGGGCATCAGGCAGAGAGCTTCACACAGGCAGTGGCATTGGTGCTGGATTTTGAATAATGTGAGGAATTTAGCAACATGTAGAATGAGAAAAGGACATTCAGGGAAGATCTGGCTCATTCTGCAGTTTAAATCCTGTTCACTGTGTGCATACAGAGTGACATCCCTGTGAATTTTCTTCCAGGAAATAGGTTCTGCCGGGGTGAGATTCAGGGCTGCCATTGATAGTTGTGCAGAGCTCCATATACATAGCTAAACAGTGGCCATAGTGTGATTTGGGAATTGCTGGAAAGGCCGGTCCTCAGAGGGTATCTCCCTCATCCTTTTATCCAAGCATCTGAAAAAGAATCCAATTAGATACTGTCATAGATTGAATTGTGCCCCCCCCCTCCAAAATATGTGTCAATTTGACTAGGCCATGATTCCCAGTATTGTGTGTCTGTCCACCATTTTGTCATCTGATGTGATTTTCCTATGTGTTGTAAATCCTACCTGTATGATGTTAATGAGGCAGGATTAGAGGCAGTTATGTTAATGAGGCAGGACTCAGACTACAAGATTAGGTTCTGTCTTAAGTCAATCTCTTTTGAGGTATAAAAGAAAGAACCAAGCAGAGAGACATGGGAACCTCATTACCACCAAGCAAGAAGAGCCAGGAGTGTGCATCCTTTGGACCCAGGGTCCCTGGGTTGAGAAGCTCCCAGACCAGGGAAAGATTGATAACAGGACCTTTCCCAAGAGTCAACAAAGAGGGAAAGGCTTCCATTGGAGTTAACACCCTGAATTCAGACTTCTAGCCTCCAAAACTGTGAGAAAATAATTTTTTTTTTCATTAAACCCATCCACTTGTGGTATTTCTGTTATAGCAGCATTAGATAGTTAAGACTGATACTCATTCCTTTGGATGGAGCTCCTTCCTCTATGGTGAGGCTTTTTAATTGCAAATGTCCCAGGTGTGTGTGGGGGGTATGGGGGGCAGGGGGTGACACCTGACTTTACAACACTTATGTGTGAATGATGGTAGTAAATGCCTGGATGAAAAAGGAGACCCAGAGTTAGGGACCCAAATTACCTCCTGATATTCTACTCTCTCCTTCTACAATTGAGGCCACCTGACTCTCACCTACAGGCCTAAGTAAGCACTCAGCTCCCAGAATGTATTTGGGTCTCAAGCAAGAACGATTTTAGCAAATGTACTCAGTACCCAACCACCGTAACTGTCTGAAAAGATTCCCTTGCCTGGATTACCAAGCTTCAACTTACTGTGACTACCTGATCCTCAAATTGTCCCCGCCCGGACTCATGGATTATAGGTGGGCCCTACTAGTTAGTCTTGGACCACTCTTGCTGCAAAATTTCCTAGCCTCTGTGCATAAATTTCTAGATTACTTGGCCATGTGTCTTGCCCAATGGGAGATATCCTCCTTTGCCACCTATAGCAAGAAAAGGACCTATTTCATACACTGAGTCCCAAGCATTTCACACATTCCAGGGTCTGCCTAGTAAATACCTGGATAGAAAAATAGCACTTATTTCCTCATTTATTTCTCAAGCACCTACTATGTTCACAGCTTCCAAGAGTACCTCAGAGATCTTGCAGTCAGGTAGGTGAGTGAATAATTGTCGTGCAGTGGGAAATGGGAGAGATTAGAACTGAGCTGAATAAGGCGAGAAGGTGATGGTAGGAAAAATCTTAGGCTTAGATTCTTTTTGAGCATTAGTTTAGTTTTTTAGCTGTAAAATTCAGATTATTATATTATTTCCTTGCAGGGTAGTTGTAAGGATTTGAGAGAATGTTATATAACACAACCAGCAGATAGTCAGTGTTCAATAAATGATTGAATCTTGTGTTGTTATTACTAGTTATGACCAGTTTGTTGAAGGGTCCTATGTATCATGTAATAAACTGTAAAAGCTTCCTTTATTGGGCCTGAAATTTTGGTATTTAGCATCTTACTCCTTCCTTGGGGTGCTTGCATCTTAATAGAACAACTATTCCCAACTGATGTACCACAAATGGATTATAGGTGTGTCCAGATATTGAGATTCTCATTCCTGAAGGTGACTGTGAGAGATGTGGGGAGGGAGGGCAGGAAGAATGTAGACCCCCAGGTAAGTTGTCTCTTGGTGCACTAAATGCTCACCTATTTACTCTTGTGTGCAATTCAAGTATTATCATTTTCTAACTGTGTCAAGACAAGAAAGGTGTTGGGAGGCTCTCTAATAAAAAACCACAAAGAGAAAATGATATTAATTAACATAAAGAAATTAATCACTAAAGGCAGAATCTGATCCAAGGGGCTATGTAAACTTAAAACCATAGTATTTAACCAGGAGGTGGTTCTTCTGCAAGTCAGAGTTTTTATCTGCCAGCAACAGAAGAAATAAAAATATGAAAAGATATTGGTCACCTCACAGAACTGTTGGAAGAACTGGAAAATCAGGCTAAGATTCTAGGAATGTTGTCCCAAGACATACCACAGAAAAGGCCTCAAGGGCAAATTGCTGTAGCTGTTGCTACCTCATTGAGTATTAAACAAGCTACCTCCAGCACCAGCACAACATGCCACTCCACAATACCACTTATACAACAGATACTAGATTACTGCAAACACTACTCACATTGGAAGAAGCATGCTGCAGCCACCACCCTTGCCATATGAACCCTCTTCTCTAGTTGCTGACTTCCAATCCATGTCTCTAGGATAAGTCTGATGGTCAGAGGCAAGGTCACATATCTGAGCCCTAGTTGGGGAACAAACTTCTCAGATTCTACCCTGAGGAGCCTGTATGCCTAAGGCTGAAATATTCCAAATTTTGTAAAAGTGTACAAACTGTGCTGGATTGCCAGAAATCATGACAAATAGCTATCAGAGTTCTTACACATATCACCTATCTCAATGCTTTTAAACTTTTTAATTTCATTTTCATATATTTGTTCATATTTACAACTGATGACTTTTTTCAGAGATAACTTTACATGAAACCATAGTATATAAAAAAGTGAAAAACAGAGATGCTCAAGTCAAAATAGAAAAGGAGGCCAAGGACCCTTCAAACTTAATGTCTTTCACAATGATCCCTAGGGACTATTTGAGGAACTCTTATTTTTAGGGTTCCATGGAACAAAGTATGAAAACGATTGTTCTACCGATTTTAGCAGGCAGAAGAATCAAGGAACTTGAAGATAGTTAAATTGAAATTACCTAGTCTGAGGAAAAGAATGAAGAAAAATAAACAGAGCCTATGAGATCTGTGGGACACCATCAAGCATACCAACATATGCATAACTGGAGTCTCAAAAGGAGAGGAATGAGAGGAAGAGGCACAGAGAATATTTGAGGAAAATAATGAGTAGAAATTTCCCAAATTTGGTAAAAGACATGAATCTACACATTCAAGATCCTCAATGAACCCCAAGGAGGATAAATTCAAAGAGAAACAAAACGAAAC
Organism: Elephas maximus indicus; assembly: GCF_024166365.1. NCBI lineage: Eukaryota > Metazoa > Chordata > Mammalia > Proboscidea > Elephantidae > Elephas > Elephas maximus. Next base: position 102,479,080 of record NC_064821.1, read on the forward strand.
ACATTATAACCAAACTGCCTAAAGCCAAGAACAAAAAGAGGCTCTTTAATGTCATCTTTTACATACTGATGTCTCTGTTTCCCCATGTTCAGCATTTTAGCTTTGATTTATTTGTGACTTCTCTATCTTGGTTGATATGTGGTTGTTCTGTCCTGTGTTCTAGTCTTGGGTTGTTATCTGATGTTATTGATATTCTAACTGGAGGACTCCCTTCAGTATTTCTTGTAATTTTGGTTTGGTTTTTACAAATTCCTTAAGCTTCTGTTTATCTGGAAATGCCCTAATTTCACCATATTTGAGAGACAGTTTTGCTGGATATATAATTCTTGGCAGGCAATTTTTTTCCTCCTTGCCTTCAAGGTTTCTGCTGAGTAGACAGAGTTTAGTCTTTCTGACTTTCCTTTGTAGATGACATTTCATTTATCCCTAGCCACTCTTAAAATCCTCTCTTTATCTTTGGTTTTGGCAAGTTCAATTATAAAATGTCTTGGTGACTTTCTTTTGGGATCTACTTTGTGTGGGGTCCAATGAGTTTCTTGGATATCTTCTCGTCTTTCACGATATCAGGGAAGTTTTCTGCCAACAAATCTTCAAGAATTCTCTCTGTATTTTCTGTTACCCCCCCCCCCGTTCTGGTACTCCAATCACTCATAGATTATTCCTCTTGATAGAGTCCCACATAATTCTTAGGGTTTCTTGATTTTTTTTTAATTCTTTTATCTAATTTTCCTCAGATAAGTTGGTGTCAAGTGCTTTATTTTCAGTGTCACTAATTCTGACTTCCATTGCCTCTGTTCTGCTCCTATGACTTTCTACTGAGTTGTCTAATTCTGAAATTTTACTGTTAATCTTTTGGATTTCTGTTTGCTGTCTCTCTATGGATTCTTGCAGCCTGTTAAATCTGTCATTTTGCTCTTGTATAACCTTCTTAAATTCCTCTATTGCTTTGTCTGTGTGTTCTTTGACTTGTTCTGCATTTTGCCTGATCTCTTGAAGAACACTGTATATTAATCTTCTGAATTCTACCTCCAGTAATTCCAAGAAATTCACTTCCTCCGGAAGATTTCTTGATTCTTTGTTTTGGTGGCTTACTGAAGCCATCATGGTCTGCCTCTTTATGTGATTTGATATTGACTGTTGTCTCTGAGCCATCAATAGGTTATTGTATTTATTTATGTTTGCTTACAGTGTCCTAGCTTTTTGATTTGTTTTGACATGCCTGAATAGGCTGGTTGTGTGAGCTAATTTGATTACTGGAATCTTTGAAGCTCTCACACCCTGTCACAGGTGGTTAGAGCTGTTACTAGGTATGTGAGCCCAGGAGTCTGTTTACTTTTCTTGTATGGATTCAGCTAATGTATCCAGGTAGTCGGTCACCAAGTGTGTGGTGCAGGCTCTCACCTACAGTCCTAGACAGGCAGCAGTGACTGGAGTAGGCACAGGTATCTGGCTGAAATAGGGGGTCATGAGCTGACCAAGGCAGGGGGCTGAAAGCTGCCCTGGAGTGTCTGGGAGGGAAACGTGTCCCTGTTCCCTAAAGAACCTAGGTGGGTGGGTTTTGCAGCCGGATTATGGGTACCTGATGCTGTTGACTGTAAGGACTGGGAGGCACCACTTAGTCTTGGACCTCTGTTGGTGATGGCTAGGTGGCGTGGGTGGAGCCACCAGTCCTCAGGCCCCTGATGTGGGTAGGTGAGGACCCTGGTTAATGGGCATACCTGTGTCAAATGTCATAAATCTGCCACTCCACCTTATAGCTGATACAGTCGAAAATAGGCTTCAGCTATATACCCTGCTGTACCGTCCTAATGAGAACCTACACTGCTGAAATGGGCCCACACAGGTCTATGCAGTAGTGAGAGGCATTCAAAGTTCGTGAACCCCTTATGCCTGTGCCTAGGCAAAGGGGCTGTGCCTGCCCTGAGTTCCTGACATAGGGGAGCTGGCAGATTATTTTTTCCTGTTTGTTAATTTGTTCCCTCTCCAAAGCCCGGAAAATGGCTGAGGGCACATAACAGGTCCTACTTCCAGCCCAGGGGATGCAGCAATCACTGAAGCCAGGCCAGGACCTGGTGCAGAGCATGGAGAGAGCAGGTAAATGGGTGAGAGACTCTTCCCAAAGGGGCATTTTTTAAAAATTTGTATTGTGCTTTAAGTGAAAGTTTACAAATCAAGTCAGTTTCTCATACAAAAATTTATACACACCTTGATATATACTCCTAATTGCTCTCCCCCTAATGAGATAGCACACTCCTTGCCTCCACTCTCTCTTTTCGTGTCCATTCGGCCAACTTCTGACCCCCTCCGCCCTCCTGTCTCCCCTCCAGATAGGAGATGCCAACATAGTCTCATATGTCTACCCGATCCAAAAAGCTCACTCTTCACCAGTATCATTTTCTATCCCATTGTCCAGTCTTATCCCTGTCTGAAGAGTTGGCTTTGGGAATGGTTCCTGTCTTGGGCTAACAGAAGGTCTGGGGACCATGACCACCGGGGTCCTTCTAGTCTCATCAAAGGGGGTGTTTTTTGATCCAGGCAGTAGGTTAGATGCATGGACTTATCTTTTGCTGATTGAGCACCATTTTTCACTGGTTCTGGAGGCTTGAGTAGACTCTCTGCCCCTCGGTGTCTCCCAACATGGAAAACACATCCTGAGCACCACTGCTTGCCTCACCATGCACACCAGCCAATCCAGCCTGCAGGGTGCCGGTTCCCACTATGTCAGGTATGGCAACTCCTGGCTGCTTCTGAACCATCTCTCCCTCCCACTGCTGCTCAGTCTGATTCCTCAACTTTGCCTTTGATGCCTAGATTGTCATATATAATCAATTCATTTGTTTTTTCAGGTCTTTTTTGTAAGAGGGGCCACAGGAAGCATCTGACTACTCCACTACCTTGGCTCAACCCCCCAAAAAGAATCTTGAAAGCAGCAATAGAGAAGTGACTTGTCACATACAAGGAATCCTCAATAAGATTAATAGTCAATTTTTTATCAGGAACCATAGAGGCCAAGAGGGAGCGTGATGACATTTTTAAAGTGATGAAAGAAAAACACTGTCAACCAAGATTTTATATCTGTTGAAACTCTCCTTCAAAATGAAGGCTAAATTAAAACATTCCCAGATATACAAAAGCTGAGGGAGTTTATAAACACTAGATCTGCTCTACAGGAAATGCTAAGGGAAGTCCTTGAGGCTGAAATGAAAGGACACTAGACAGTAACTTGAAGCCGAATGAAGAAATAAAGAACTCTGGTAAAGGTAAATACATAGATAAATATAAAAGGCAGCTTAATGTATTTTTGGTTTGTTACACGTCTTTTTTTTTTTTATTTTTTGACATGATTTAAAAGATAAACTTAAAAGGTCACACAGTGTATAAAGATATAATTTCTGACAACAATAACATAAGGTAGTTCAGGACAAAGCTCCGTGGGGTAGAGTTTTTATACATTATTGAAGTTAAGGTGGTATCAATTCAGACTAGATTGTCCTAAATTTAGTTTGTATTCCCTATGGTAACCATTAAGAAAATATCTTTAAAATATACACAAAAGGAAATTATAGGGAAAGTAAAATGGTGCATTACAAAAAATCAATTAAACAAAAAAAGAAGGGTGTAATGGAGGAATAAAAGATGTATAAGACATACAGAAATCAAATACCAAATATTTTTGGTTTAAAGTTTAAAGATTATCTCAGGGCAATAGTTTCAGGGGTTCATTCAGTCTCCATGGCTCCTGAAAGTCTAGATTCCATGAGAATTTGAAATTCTATTCTGCATTTTTTCCTTTTGATCCTAGAATCTTTGGTCAAAAGCTTTCAGTAACTGTACTTGGGTACTATGCATTTCTTCTGTGTCTCATGGCAAAGGAGGCAGTTGTTCATGGTGGCAATTAGATATATATTCCAGTTCCTTCTCTAATTCCTAGTCTTCTTTCTTCCTCTGCTGCTCCAGGCAAATAGAGACCAATTGTTTTACCTTGGATGGCTTGCTCTCAAGCTTTTAAGACCCCAGGCACTACACAGTGAACTAGGAGGTAGAACAGAAGCACTGTAATCAATATTAGGCCAATTGTTGAGAATATCCCACAAAACCATGACCCTAAACCTCTGCACAAGAAAACAAATTCCATAAAGTATTTGATTGTACATAGGCAGTATGAGCAGCAGCCTTTTTTGTAGAAATATAAATACCATGACATTTGCCAATTCAACCTTTTTCAGGTGTATAGCTCAGTGTTATCAATTATATTAATCATGTCGTGCAACCATCTCCCTTAATCGACGCTAAATTTCCCTTCACCATAAACAGAAACTCACTACTTCCCAAACAATCACTCCCTCTCTCTCCCTCTTTCCTGCCCCTGGTAACCACTAATAAACTTTAGTCTCTACATGTTTGCCTATTTTTGTCATTTCATACAAGTGAAATAATACAATATTTGTCCTTTTGTGATTGACTTATTCACTCAGTATAATGCCCTGAAGTTTCATCCATGTTGTAATGTGTATCAGAACTTTATTTCTCTTTATGGCTAAGTAGTATTTCATTGTAAGCATTTGCCACATTTTATCAGTTCATCCATTGACGTACATTTGGGTTGTTTCTACCTTTTGGCTATTGTGAATAGTGCTGCAATAAACACTGGTGCACATATGTTTGTTACTGCTTTTAAGTCCCTGGGGTATATACCTAGGTATTAATGGAGTCTTAGCTAAGGTTCATCTCACAGTGGGTCCAATGGGTCCCTGAACCCCCCAGAATGTATAATTGGAATAAACATACTCAGCAACTGGTAGAACCCCCACAATGAATCCCTGACAAGTGGAGGAAGGGCTGTTATGGTAGGAAAGGCCATGTAGAAGCCAATAGAACTTCCCCTACCTAAGAAAATAGTAAACCAAAAGCAATACTACATTCCTGGAGGGATTGCATAGATTAGTGTCACCATCAAGGACTTGAAAGATGCAAGAGTGGTGATTCTCATTACATTCCCATTTAGCTCAACCATTTGGCCTGTGCAGAAAACAGACAGATCTTGGAAAATGACAGTGGATTATCATAAATTTAACCAGGAGGTGACTCCAATTGGAGCTGCTTTGCAAAATGTGATTTCATCGTGTGAGCAAATTAATACCTCTTCTGGTACTTGGTATGCAGCTATTGATCTAACCAATGCCTTTTTCTTGATTCCTGTTTCTAAAGACCATCAGAAGTAGTTTGTCTTCAGTTGGCAAGGCCAGCAATACACCTTCACTTCCCTGCCTCAGAGGTCAATGCTCAGGAAGATATAATAAGCATATATTTACCAAATAAGCAAACCAAAACAAAACTCGTTGCCGTAGAGTCCATTCCAACTCATAGCAACCCTCTAGTGATGCTATAGGACAGCCACATAGGGTTTCCAAGGAGGACCTGGTGGATTCAAACTGCTGACCTTTTGGTTAGCAGTTGTAGGTCTTAACCACTGTGCCACCAGGGTTTTCTACCAAATAACAGAGCTCCAAAATATATGAAGCAAACATGACAAAACTGAAGGGAGAACTAGAGAGTTCTGCAATAATAGTTGGAGACTTCACTACCCTACTTTCAATAATGTATAGAACATATAGACCAATCAATAAGGAAGTGGAGGATTGAACAACACTATAAGCCAACTAGATCTATCAGACATCTATAGAAAACTTCCCAAACTACAGCAGAATATATAGTCCTCTCAAGTATACATGGAACATTCTCCAGGATCGACCATATATTAAAAACCAAAAAAACCAAACCCACTGCCATCAAGTCGATTCCGACTCATAGCGACACTATAGGACAGAGTAGAACTGCCCCACAGAGTTCTCAAGGAGCACCTGGTGGATTCGAACTGCCGACATTTTGGTTAGAAGCTGTAGCACTTAACCTCTATGCCACCAGGGGTTTCCCTACCATATGTTAGGCCACAAAAAAACTCAATAAATTTAAAAGGATTGAAATCACACGAACTATCTTTTCTAGCCTCAAAGGAATGAAGCTAGGAATCAATAACAGAAGCAACACTGAAAAATCCACAAATATGTAGAATTTAAACAACACACTTTTAAACAACCAAGGAATCAAAGAAGAAATCACGAGGGAAATTAGAAGATACTTAGAGAGGAATGAAAATGAAACATAACATACTAAAACCTACGAGATACACTGAAGGCAGTACTCAGAATTTATAGCAGTAATGGTCTATATTAAGAAAGAAGGAACCTTTCAAATCAATCCCAAATTTTATACTTTAAGGAACCAGGAAAAAAAAAAAAAGAAGAGCAAAGTAAACTCAAAGCTACAAAACAGAAAAAAATAATGAAGAGTAGAGTGAAGATAAATGGAATAGAATAGAGAAAAATAGTAGAATTAATAAAAGCAAAAATGGGTTCATTGAAAAGATCAACAAAATTGGCAAACCTTTAGCTAGAGTGACAAGGAATAAAAAGAGAAGCAAATGGCTACTTTTAGAAATTAAAATGGGGACATTACTACTGACCTTACAGAAATAAAAAGGATTATAAGAAAATGCTGCAAACAATTGTACGCCTACAAAATTTTGCTGTTGCTGTTACGTGCGATCAAGTTGGTTCCAACTTACAGTGACCCCTACGTACAACAGAATGAAATACTGTCCAGTCCTGCACTGTCCTCAGAATCGTTGTTATGTTTGAGCCCACTGTTACAGCCACTGTGTCAATCCATCTCGTTGAGGTTTTTCTCTCTTTTGCTGACCCTCTACTTTACCAAGCATAATGTCCTTCACCAGGGACTGGTCTCTCCTGATACTGTGTCCAAAGTATGTGAGATGAAGTCTTGCCATCCTTGCCTCTAAGGAGCATTCTGGCTGTACTTCTTCCAAGACAGATTTATTTGTTTTTTTTGGCAGTCCACAGTACATTCAATATTCTTCACCAACACCACAGTTCAAAGACATCCATTCTTCTTCAGTCTTCCTTATTCATTGTCCAGCTTTCACATGCATATGATGCGATTGGAAACACCATGGCTTGGAAAACACTTTAGTCCTTAAAGTAACATCTTTTCTTTTTAACACTTTAAAGAGGTCTTTTTACACCAGATTTTCCCAATGCAATATGTCATTTGATTTCTTGACTATGCTTCCATGGGTATTGATTGTGGGTCCAACTAAAATGAAATTCTTGACAACTTCATTCTTTTCTCTGTTTATCATGATGGCACTTATTGGTCCAGTTGTGAGGATTTTTGTTTTCTTTATGTTGAGGTGTCATCCATACTGAAGTCTTTATCCTTGATTTTCATCAGTAAGTGCTTCAGGTCCTCTTCACTGTGAGCAAGCAAGGTTGTGTCATCTGCATAATGCAGGATGTTAATGAGTCTTCCTCCAATCCTGATGTCCTGTCCTTCTTCATACAGTCCAACTTCTGGGATTATTTGCTCAACATACAGATTGAATAGATATGGTGAAAGGATACAACCCTGATGCACACTGTTCCTGACTACAAACCACTCAGTATCGCCTTGTTCTGTTCAAACGACTGCCTACAAAATAGATAACCTAAATGAAATGGACTGAAAGCTTTCTCTCCAAGATCAGGAAAAAGACAAGGATGCTGCTTTCAAAACTGGAAATATAGTACACCAGCATACCACATTATATTGGAAGTTCAAGCCAGAGACTAGGCAAGAAAATAAATAAAAGACATCTTAGTTATCTAGTGCTGCTATAACAGAAATACTACAAATGGATGGCTTTAACAAAGACAAATTTATTCTCTCATGGTTTAGGAGGTTAGAAGTCTAAAATCATGGTGCTGGCTCCAGAGGAAGGCTTTCTCTCATTGTTGGCTCTGGGGGAAGGTCCTTGTGATCAATCTTCCCCTTGTTGAGGAGAGCTGGGACCCTGGGGCCAAAGGGTATACTCTTCTCCTAGTGCTAATTTCTTGGTGGAAGGAACTTCCCCTGTATCTCTGCTAGATTCTCTCTTTCACATCTCAAAAGAGATTGACTTAAATCACAACCTAATCTTGTAGATTGAGTCCTGCCTCATCAACATAACTGCCTGTAATCCTGGCTCATTAACATCACAGAGGCAGGATTTACAACACATAGGAAACTCACACCAGATGATGAAATGGTACACAATCACACAATACTGGGAATCAGGGCTTAGCTAAATTGACAGATATTTTGGGGGGGGGGCACAATTCAATTCATGACAGCATCCAAATTGGAAAGGCAGAAGTAAAATTATCTCTATTCACAGAAGACATAATCCTGTATGTAGAAAATCCTAAAGAATCCACCAATAGAGTTATAGTTAATATACGACTTCAGCAAAGTTGCAGATACAAAATCAACACACAAAAAAGCAGTTGTGTCTCCATATACTAACAATGAACAATCTGGAAAAAAAAAAAGTTATGAAAGCAATTTAATTTACAATATCATCCAAAAGAATAAAATATCTAGGAAGTAGGTTTAACCAAGCAGGAGAAACTTGTACACTGAAAGTATGCTGTAAGAAATTAAAGAAGACTTAAAGAAATGGAAATGTATCATGTATCCACAGATTAGAAGACTTAATACTGTTAAAATGGCAATACTATTCAAAGCTATCTCCAGATTCAATGCAATTCTTACCAAAATTTTAATGGCCTTTTGTACAGAAATGGAAAAGCCAACCTTTAAATTCATATGGAATCTCAAGGGACCCTGAATAGCCACAACAACTTTGAAAAATAAGAACAAAGTCAGAGGACCCACACATCCCAATTTCAAAACTTACTAGTAATCTACAATATCAAAACAGTGTGTTACTGGCATAAGGATCGATATATACAGTAAAGGGATAGAAATCAGAGCCCAGTAATAAAGCCATATATCCATGACCAACTGATTTTTGACAAAGGTGCAAAGTTCATTCAATGGAAAAGGAATAGTCTCTTCAACAAATGGTGCTGGGATAACGGAATAGCCACATTCAAAATAATGAAGTTGGTCCCTAATTCACACTATACACAAAATTAACTCAAAGTGTATCAATCCTAAAGATAGGAGCTAAAACTTGGAATGTACAAAGTAAGAATCTAGGAAAATTGGAAGTCTTTGAAAATGAAATGGAATGCATAAACATTGATATCCTAGGTATTCCACCACCACCATCACCCACTGCCGTCGAGTCAATTCTGACTCATAGCGACCCTATGGGAGAGAGTAGAACTGCCTATAGAGTTTCCAAGGAGCACCTGGCGATTTGAACTGCTGACCTCTTGGTTAGCAGCCGTAGCACTTAACCACTACGCCACCAGGGTTTCCATCCTAGGTATTAGTGAGCTGAAATGGACTGGTATTGGCCATTTTGAATGGAACAATCATATGATCTACTATCCTGGCAACAACAACTTGAAGAGGAGTGGCATTGCATTCATTGTCAAAAAGAACCTTTCAAAATCTATCATTAAGTTCAATGCTGTCAGTGATAGGATAATATCCACACACCTACAAGGAAGATCAGTTAATTCGACTATTCAAATTTATGCACCAACCACTAAGGCCAAAGATGAAGAAATCGAAGATTTTTACCACCTTCTACAATCTGAAACTGATCGAACTTGCAATCAGGATGCATTGATAATTACTGGGGATTGGAAACAAAGAAGAAAGATTGGTAGTTGGAAAATATGGCCTTGGTGATAGAAACAATACTGGAGATTGCATAACAGAATTTTACAAGACCAACAACTTCTTTACAGCAAATATCTTTTTTCACCAACATAAATGATGACTATACACATGGATCTCCCCATATGGAATATACAAGAATCAGATCAACTACATCTGTGGGAAGAAATGATGGAAAAGCTCAATAAGAACAAGGCCCTGAGTGGACTGGGACATAGACCATCAATTGTTCATATGCACGTTCAAGTTGAAACCGAAGAAAATAAGAACAAGTCGACGAGAGCCAAAGTACAAACTTGAGTATTGTTGTTTTTAGGTGTTGTCAAGAGTTGGTTCCTAATCATAGCGACCCCACGCACAACAGAATGAAACACCGCCTGGCCTGCACCATCGTTACAATCGTTGTTATGCTTGAGTCCATTGTTGCAGCCACTGTGTCAATCCACCTCATTGAGGGTCTTCCTCTTTTCCGCTGACTCGGTACTCTGCCAAGCTTGATGTCCTTCTCCAGGGACTGATCCCTCCTGACAACATGTCCAAGGTATGTAAGACGCAGACTTGCCATCCTTGCCTCTAAGGAGCATTCTGGCTGCACTTCTTCCGAGACAGATTGTTCGTTCTTTTGGCAGCCCGTGCTATAGTCAATATTCTTCGCCAACACAATTCAAAGGCGTCAACTCTTCTTCGGTCTTTCTTATTCATTGTCCACTTTTCACATGCATATGATGTGATTGAAAATACCATGGCTTGGGTCAGGCGCACCTTAGTCTTCAAGGTGACATCTTTGCTCTTCAACACTTTGAAGAGGTCCTTTGCAGAAGATTTGCCCAATGCAATGAGTCTTTTGATTTCTTGACTGCTGCTTCCATGGCTATTGATTGTGGAACCAAGTAAAATGAAATCCTTGACAACTTCAATCTTTTCTCTGTTTACCAGGATGTTGCTCATTGGTCCAGTTGTGAGGATTTTTGTTTTCTTTATGTTGAGGCGTAATCCATAGTGTAGGCTGTGGTCTTTGATCTTCATTAGTAAGTGCTTCAAGTCCTCTTCATTTTCAGCAAGCAAGGTTGTATCGTCTGCATAACGCAGGTTGTTAATGAGTCTTCCTCCAATCCTGATGCCCTGGTCTTCTTCATATAGTCCAGCTTCTTGTATTATTTGTTCAGCATACAGATTAAATAGGTATGGTGAAAGAACACAACCCTGATACACACTTTTCCTGACTTTAAACCAGTCAGTATCCCCTTGTTCTGTCCGAACAACTGCCTCTTGATCTATGTAAAGGATCCTCACGAGCACAATTAAATGTTCTGGAATTCCCATTCTTCGCAATGTTATCCATAATTTGTTATGATCCATACAGTCGAATGCCTTTGCATAGTCAATAAAACACAGGTAAACATCCTTCTGGTATTCTCTGCTTTCACCCAGGATCCACCTGACATCAGCAGTGATATTCCTGGTTCCACATCCTCTTCTGAAACCGGCCTGAATTTCTGGCAGTTCCCTGTTGATATACTGCTTGCAGCCGGTTTTGAATGATCTTCAGCAAAATTATGTTTGTGTGTGATATTAATGATATTGTTCTACAATTTCCATATTCGGTTGGATCACCTTTCTTGGGAATAGGCATAAATATGGATCTCTTCCAGTCAGTTGGCCAGGAAGCTGTCCTCCACATTTCTTGGCATAGACGAGTGAGCAATTCCAGCGTTGCATCCGTTTGTTGAAACATCTCAATTGATATTCCATCAATTCCTGGAGCCTTGTTTTTCGCCAATGCCTTCAGAGCAGCCTGGACTTCTTCCTTCAGTACCATTGGTTCCTGATCATATGCCACCTCCTGAAATGGTTGAACACCAACTAATTCTTTTTGGTATAATGACTCTGTGTATTCTTCCATCTTCTTTTGATGCTTCCTGTGTCGTTTAATATTTTCCCCATGGAATCCTTCACTATTGCAACTCAAGGCTTGAATTTTTTCTTCAGTTTTTTCAGCTTGAGAAACGCCGAGCGTGTTCTTCCTTTTTGGTTTTCCATTTCCAGCTCTTTGCACATGTCATTATAATACTTTACTTTGTCTTCTCGAGAGGCCCTCTGAAATCTTCCGTTCAGTTCTTTTACTTCATCAATTCTTCCTTTTGCTTTAGCTCCTCGACACTCAAGAGCAAGTTTCAGAGTCTCCTCTGACATCCATCTTGGTCTTTTCTTTCTTTCCTGTCTTTTCAGTGACCTCTTGCTTTCTTCATGGATGATGTCCTTGATGTCATTCCACAACTCATCCGGTCTTAGGTCACTAGTGTTCAATGCGTCAAATCTATTCTTGAGATGGTCTCTAAATTCAGGTGGGATATACTCAAGGTCATTTTTTGGCTCTCGTAGACTTGCTCTGATTTTTTTCAGTTTCAGCTTGAACTTGCGTAAGAGCAATTGATGGTCTGTTCCACAGTTGGCCCCTGGCCTTGTTCTGACTGATGAATTGAGCTTTTCCATTGCCTCTTTCCACAGATGTAGTCAATTTGATTTCTGCTTGTTCCATCTGGCGAGTTCCATGTGTATAGTTGCCGTTTATGTTGGTGAAAGAAGGTATTTGCAATGAAGAAGTCACTGGTGTTGCAAAACTCTATCATTCGATTGCTGGCATTTTTTCTATCACCAAGGCCATATTTTCCCACTACTGATCCTTCTTCTTTGTTTCCAACTTTTGCATTCCAATCGCCAGTAATTATCAATGCATCTTGATTGCATGTCCGATCAATTTCAGACTGCAGCAGCTGATAAAAATCTTCTATTTGTTCATCTTTGGCTCTAGTGTTTGGTGCATAAATTTGAATAATAGTTGTATTACCTGGTCTTCCTTGTAGGTGTATGGATATTATCCTACCACTGACAGCGTTGTACTTCAGGATAGATCTTGAAACGTTCTTTTTGACGATGAATGCAACACCATTCCTCTTCAAGTTGTCATTCACAGCATAGTAGACTATATGATTGTCTGATTCAAAATGGCCAATATCAGTCCATTTCAGCTCACTAAAGCCTAGGATATCGATGTTTATGTGTTCCATTTCATTTTTGACGATTTCCAATTTTCCTAGATTCATACTTCGTACATTCCAGGTTCCGATTATTAATGGATGTTTGCAGCTCTTTCTTCTCATTTTGAGTGGTGCCACATCAGCAAATGAAGGTCCCGAAAGCTTGACTCCATCCATGTCATTAAGGCTGACTTTACTTTCAGGAGGCAGCTCTTCCCCAGTCATCTTTTGAGTGCCTTCCAACCTGGGGGTTCATCTTCCAGCAGTATATCAGACAGTGTTCTGCCGCTATTCATAAGGTTTTCACTGGCTAGTACTTTTCAGAAGTAGACTGCCAGGTCCTTCTTCCTAGTCTGTCTTAATCTGGAAGCTCAGCTGAAACCTGTCCTCCATGGGTGACCCTGCTGGTGTCTGAATACCGGTGGCATAGGTTCCAGTATCACAACAACACGCAAGCCCCCACAGTACAACAAACTGACAGACACATGGGGGGACCTTGAGTATATCCCACCTGCATTTAGAGACCGTCTCGAGAATAGATTTGACGCTTTGAACAGATTTGACGCGATAACCAGATGAGTTGTGGAATGACATCAAGGACATCATACATGAACAATGCAAGAGATCATTAAATAGACAGGAGAGAAAGAAAAGACCAAAAGGGATGTCAGAGGAGACTTTGAAACTTGCTCTTGAATGTCGAGTAATTAAAGTAAATGGAAGAAATGATGAAGTAAAAGAGTTGAACAGAAGACTTCAAGGGGTGGTTCCAGACGACAAAGTAAAGTATTATAATGACACGTGCAAAGACCTATCATTAAGGAAGAACACACTCGGCATTTCTCGAGCTGAAAGAACTGAAGAAAAATTCAAGCCTCAAGTTGCAATATTGAAGGATTTTATAGGGAAAATGTTAAATGACTCAGGAAGCATCAAAAGAAGATGCATGGAATACACAGAGTCATTATACCAAAAAGAACCTGTCGACATTCAACCATTTTAAGAGATAGTATATAATCAGGAACTAATGATACTGAAGGAAGAAGCCCAAGGTGCACTGAAAGCATTGGCAATAAACAAGGCTCCAGAAATTGATGGAATACCAACTGAAATGTTTCAACAAACAGATGCTGTACTGGAAGTGCTTACTAGTCTATGCCAAGAAATTTGGAAGACAGCTACCTGGCCAACTGACTGGAAGAGATCCATATTTATGCCCATTTCCAAGAAAGGTGATCCAGCCAAGTGTTGAAATTATGCAACAACATTATTAATATCACATGCAAGTAAAATTTTCCTGAAGATCATTCAAAGGAATTTGCAGCAGTACATTGTCAGGGAACTTCCAGAAATTCAGCAGAAGAGGATGTGAAACCAGGGATATCATTGCTGATGTCGAATGGACCCTGGCTGAAAGCAAGAAATACCAGAAGGATGTTTACCTGTGTTTTATTGACTATACAAAGGCATTCGACTGTGTGGATCATAACAAATTATGGATAACACTGAGAAGAATGGGAATTCCACAACACTTAATTATGCTCATGAGGAAACTGTACATAGACCAAGAGGCAGTAGTCTGGACAGAACAAGGTGATACTGCATGGTTTAAAGTTAGGAATGATGTGAGTCAGGGTTACATCCTTTCACCATACCCATTCAATTTGCATGCTGAGCAAATAATCTGAGAAGCTGGACTATACGAAGAAGAATGCAGCATCAGGATTAGAAGGAGACTCATTAACAACCTGCATTATACAGATGACAGAACCTTGCTTGCTAAAAGTGAAGAGGGCTTGAAGCACTTATTGATGGAGATCAAAGACCTCAGTCTTCAGCATGGATTACACCTCAACATGAAGAAAACAAAAATCCTTACAAATGGACCAAAAAGCAACATCATGATAAATGGAGAAAATATTTAAGTTGTCAGGGATTTCATTTTACTTGGATCCACAATCAACACCCATGGAAGCAGCAGTCAAGAAACCAAAAGAGGCATCGCATTGGTCAAATCTGCTGCAAAAGACCTCTTCAAAGTGTTAAAAATCAAAGATGTCAGCTTGAAGACTAAGGTACACCTGACCCATGCCATGGTGTTTTCAATCGCCTCATATGCATGCAACAGCTGGACAATGAAGAGGAAGACCGAAGAGAATTAACGCCTTTGAATTACAGTGTTGGTGAAGAATATTGCATATACCATGGACTGCCAAAAGAACAAGCAAATCTGTGTTGGAAGAAGTATAGCCAGTATGTTCCTTAGAGGCAACGATGGCGAGACTTTGTCTCAGATACTTTGGACATGTTATCAGGAGGGATCAGTCCCTGGAGAAGGACGTCATAATTGCTAAAGTAGAGGTTCAGTGAAAAAGAGGAAGACCTTCAATGAGATGGATTGACACAGTGGCTGAAACAATGGGCTCAAATATAACGAGGATCATGAGAATGATGCAGGACTGGCCAGTATTTTGCTCTGTTGTACATAGTTGCTATGAGTTGGAACCCATTTGATGGCACCTAACAGCAACAACATATAGATATTTATACCTTTTACTGGTTTTGCTTCTTTAGAGAACCCAGCGTAAGTTGCCAATTAATTTAACTATTATCAAAAAATAACTTGTGTTGGTGAAGATGTGGAGAAATTGGAACCCTTGTGTACTCCGGTTGGGAATGTAAAACGATTCAGACACTGTGGGAAGCCAGTTCAAAAGAAAAAAAAGTTGCTGTTGAGTTGATTCCAATTCATAGCGACCCTAAAGGACAGAGTAGAACTGTCCCATAGTGTTTCCAAGGAGCACCTGGTGGATTCAAACTGCCAAACTTTCGGTTATCAGCCATAGCTCTTAACCACTATGCCACCAGGGTTTCCCTGTGGAAGTTTGGCATTTCTTCAAAACTTAAACATTGAATTAACACATGACCCAGCAATTACATTCCTAGGTATATACATACCCAAAAGAACTGAAAACAGGTACTCCAACATGCATGTTTATAGCAGAACTGTTCATAGAGGCCGAAAGGTGGAAACAGCCTAAATGTCTATCAATGGATGAATGGATAACAAATTGTAGTATGTACAGCAATGGAATGTTATTCATCCATAAAAAGGAATGAAGTACTGACACATGCTACAATGTAGATAAACCTCAAAAACATTATGCTAAGTGAAAGAAGCCAGACACGACAGGTCACATATTATATGATTCCCTTTATATTGAATGTCCAGAATAGGTAAATCCATAGAAAAAGAATACAGATTGGTGGTTGCCAGAGAATTGAGAGGGGGGAGGGATGGGGAGCAACTGTTTAATGAGTATAGGATTTCCTTCTGGGGTGATGAAAATGTTTTGGAACTAGATACAGGTGGTGGTTGAATGAAATTGTGGATGTACTAAGTGTAACTGAATTGTTCACTTTAAAATGGTTACTTTTGTGTTATGTGAATTTCAACTCAATTAAATAAGTTAATCAAAACATTATTCCAGGATAAGCCACACCCCCCAATCCCTCCTTAGTTTTCATAAACGAGGAATCTAAGGTGCAAACAGGTCCAATAACCTGTCCTGGGCTACATAGCTACTATTATAGCATGTATTCAAACCCAGATCTTCCAACTACAAGTCCACTCCTTTCTCCTTTTTCCTTGCTGCATCTCTTTTTCTATACAGGTGTAGATATCAATACTGGGTGAAGTGAACATTACCCTGCAATAGGGTTCTTTCCCAGCAATGGTGAAGGCCCTGCAATTGACCCAGGAGTACTGATGACTGCTTTAATAAATGTTCTAAGCCTCTTCAGAGACCTGTATGGAGATGGACAGAAGTAGGCCTGCAACTGACCGGAGAGGTAACGTACTTCAAAGTGACCAACTCAGCAAAAATAGGAAAATGGCAGCTCGCACTAGAGACTAATAAAATAAGGTTGTAGAATAGGCAGAGAGTTGGAGCAATTTCGATCTTGATGATTCCTGTCCAGATCTTGCTTAAATATTTCCAATAGCTTGATTTCAAAAATAATGTGCTTTTGCCCCCTGGGATAATTTTGACCAAGGCAATTAGTCAAATGACTACTTGGCTGATGACTATCAGTCTATTGAAACACACACACACACACACACACACACACACACATCAGCCAAAGAGAACGTAGCACCAGGCTGGGGTCAGGAATTTGAAGTCCAATTTCTGATTTTTCTGTGTTCTTACTCTCTGACCCTGAAGAAAACACGTGACCTCTCTGACCTATTCCTCACTATATGAATTAGAGAGCGAATATATTAAAAATATTTGTTTCAATACAATCTGATACAGAAGAGTATTCAGAATAAAGTTGGAGTGTAATTGATACTATTTAAAGAAATTTATGTGGGGAGGTTAAGCTTGTCCCTACAGGACAACATTATAGGAATGGACAATGTGTGTAAAATTTTCAAAATTCTGAATTGTTTGGAGAAAAGTTAAATTTAGAATTAAAAGGTTAGATGTTAGAGATTTGGACCCTTTTGACCCAACATTGTCTGTAGCTCCTTTGAGCATATTGTATACAATGTGTCTTTTCCAGGCATCCCCACTCAAATGCATATGGTTGCCAGGTTTCTCCTATACGCAGTTGTTCAACACTGAATTCAGGCCCATGGAGACTCAGTTGCAAATCAAGAGAGACCCAAGAGGCACACCTACAGGCTGCCCGCAGATGCTATCCGGGTACACCAGGAGCTGCTCCTGCACACCTACAGGCTGCCCGCAGATGCTATCCGGGTACACCAGGAGCTGCTCCTGCACACCTACAGGCTGCCCGCAGATGCTATCCGGGTACACCAGGAGCTGCTCCTGCACACCTACAGGCTGCCCGCAGATGCTATCCGGGTACACCAGGAGCTGCTCCTGCACACCTACAGGCTGCCCGCAGATGCTATCCGGGTACACCAGGAGCTGCTCCTGCACACCTACAGGCTGCCCGCAGATGCTATCCGGGTACACCAGGAGCTGCTCCTGACCATCAGTTTCACTTCAGTAACTCCAAGCCTTACGTGCTGATATTTTACTCATATAATCATTCCATGGAGTCCCTGGGTGGTGCAAACAGTTAATGTCCTTGGCTGCTAACCAAAAGGTTGGAGGTTCAAGTCTACCCAGAGGCACTTTGGAAGAAAGGCCTGGAGATCTACTTCCAAAAAACTACCGAATAAAAAAACCCAGGGAGCACGATTCTACTCTGACAGACGTGGGATCACCACGAATTAGAACCAAGTCAATGATAACTTGTTACTCATTCCGTAAACCCTCCCTGAATCCCTACTGTGCATCAAGTGCTGGGCTCAGGTGGAGGTTGGCTAAAAAGATGACCAAAGCATGGCTGCTACTCCTGAGGAGCTGTTTGTCTAGGAGAGGTGACAGGCATGCTAAATATAGTACAAGGCACAATAACACTAGTTTCCATTTCTTGGGCTCCTAATAAAAGTACTGATGCCAGAAGCTAACATTTATTGAACTGTGCTCAGCACTTTACGGGCCTGGTCATTTCTGCCCAATGCGGGAATCCCCTATGGGCAATATTTCTGTCAGAGTTCCCCGTTGTTCTGGCAGAGCCTTTCTCAGAACTGAGTCGCAGTCTGAGGATCTTCCTACCTAACCCTCCTTCCTTCTTCCTCTCTTTCACATGCGTCAGACCTACATTGCAGTTTGCAGGCTCTCCCTGATCACTCTTGCTCCCTTCTACCTTTATCTTTCACAGGAATTAGCCCCAACAAATCTCTTATACTTCTAATCCCACATCAGCCTCTACTTCTTAGAGGACCTGAACTGACAAGTACACATTACCTGATTTAATCTTTACAAAAACCTTTTTAGATGGATACTAATATTATACCCATTTATAGATAAAGGAATTGAGACACACAGAGGTTAGGCAATGCCATTAAATACCAAAGCAGGGATTCAAACCAAGTATAATTGACTGTAATAAGAAAATTAACACCTAACCACTGTTGTGACCAATGTGAAATAAAAGAAGCAAGCAAATGCTCCAATCAGACACATTTTCCCTGTGATCACTAGTTGAGAAAGCTAGTGGACTTATGGATGGACTCTAGGAGCTACCACGTAGACATACCTTTGCTCTGGGTGTGGCTGTAAGAAAGAAAGATGGCACAAGAGGGCTGGGAGATACAAAGCATACAGTTCTGATGCTACCACAGTGATGGACTATTTCTAATTCCTAACTGTTTTCACGTCCTCATTTGCCCTACTCACTATCATGGATTTGCCCAACACTGCCTCTTTAAATCAGACTGATCCGCCCCCAGTTTATGCAAACATAACACAATAAGATGGCACTAGTTTTTTTTTTTTTTTTTTTGGATATAAGCCCTGGAGCTTCTGTATTAGGGTCTCAGCAGAAAACAGATGGTACATCCAATTAGGGTAATAGAACTATTTACAGAGTTGTGGGCAGAATGTAGAGAAACAACAGGGTAAAGTATGGTACCCTGGGACTAGAAATAGGTGGGGCTCCCTGTCATCTCTAGGTCTGAAGGGCAAAGGGAAAGAATAGTTACCAGAACCTAGAGATAGAAAACGCTGCTTGGAAAGGGCTACCTAACAGGGTCAAAGACCTGAGGTCGAGATGCGGACCTCCCACACTGGCCTGAAGGAGGAACCTGAGGGAACAAATCCCTTGACCTCCCTCTCTTCCATCCCTGCAGTTTCCTGCCTGTCCTCCCATTGGCTGAACCCATCCAGAACCCAGAGATAAGAGATACATTCACTGTTTTGTTAGTCTGTCTCCAGGGACACAGAGCAGGGTGAAGAACAGAGAGTAGATCTAAAACGACAAACAGAAGTTCCCAGCATAAACTGTAACCTCATACCCCAGTTTGTTATTTGCTTCTTGTTTTATTCTTGACTTTTCATGGTTCCTGAACTGTTGGCTTTTTCTGCCAGTTTCAGCCTTAATATCACTTCTTGGACCTAATTACAGATGGGTCCACTGGTTGTATTCTTGGTAATATCTTTTGAATATGGTGTCTGTTCTACCCCATCCTATTTAACTTTGCCTCATGCCTATATCCCAAGCCTCAGTAAGTACTTACAGCAAGCCGCAAGCCATGCTGTCTGTTTTGTTCACATTATTATCTGCCTGATCCTAGAAACTTCATTCTGTTCTCTTACTTTGACTTCTGCCTTTAGTACCTTTGATTTGTTCTTTGTTCTGTTCAGTTGGCCATGCATTTGGCTTTAGATATTGGCTACTCAAATGGTCCCAGAGACTGCTGGGGATTCTTCAGCCTTCATGCTCCCCTTTGGTTTACATGGAAACTCTCTGCAATCTTGAAACTCCCAACTACTGAGATGGAGTCCACAACCCTGGGCAGCCTTTGTATCATCTTCTTTGACCTACATAATCTTTGAGGTGGAGATCAGGTAGGGTTCATATTAGGTTTTTTTTTTTTTTTTTAAAAATATGCTCTTTCTCTTCTTCCCATTCCCTTCTCTTTCCTTCATTTTCCCTCCCTTGCCCTTCCTTTCTCCTCTTCTTCTCTTCTCCTTCTTTCCCACTGTTCCTCTTCTCTTCCCTTTCTTTTCCTTTTTTCCTTCCCTCCTTTCTCCTCTTGTTTGATTAGATGCTGTTCTGTCCCCCCCTTGACATATTTCTAGAGATCGTACTTTAAAAGAGATACAGACAAACTAAGGAAATACTGAAGAAAAAGCTGAAGCCTCAAGTTGCAATACTGAAGCATTCTATGGGGTAAGATAATGAATGATTCAGGAAGCATCAAAAGAAGATGGAGGGATACACAGAGTCACTGTACCAAAAAGAAGTAGTCAATGTTCAGTCATTTCAGAAGGTAGCATATGATCAAGAACAAATGGCACTAAAGGAAGAAGTCCAAACTGCACTGAAGTCACTGGCAAAAAACAAGAAGGAATACCAGTTGAGATGTTTCAACAAACAAATGCAGTCTTGGAGGTGCTCACTAGTCTATGCCAAGAAATTTGGAAGACAGCTACCTGGCCAACTAATTGGAAGAGATCCATATTTATATCTATTCCAAAGAAAGGTAATGTGGAAATCATTGAACAATATCATTAATATCAGATGCAAGTAAAATTTTGCTGAAGATTATTCAAAGGTGGTTGCAGCAGTACATTAGCAGGGAACTGCCAGAAATTCAAGCCGGATTACGAAGAGGAAGTGGAACGAGGAATATCATTGCTGATGTCAGATGGATCCTGGCTGAAAGCAAGGAATACCAGAAAGATGCTTACTTGTGTTTTATTGACTATGCAAAGGCATTCGACTGTGTGGATCATAACGAACTAAGGATAACACTGAGAAGAATGGGAATTCCAGTACAATTAATTGTGCTCATGAGGAAACTGTGCATAGACCAAGATGCAGTCGTCTGGACAGAACAAGGGGATGCTACATTGTTTAAAGTCAGGAAAGGTGTGAACCAGGGTAATACCCTTTCACCGTACCTATTTGATTTCCATGCTGAGCAAATAATCTGAGAAGCTGGACTATATGAAGAAGAACGGAGCATCAGGATTGGAAGAAGACTCATTAACAACTTGCATTATGCAGATGACACAACCTTGCTTGCTGAAAGTGAAGACGACTTGAAGCACTTATTGATGAAGATAAAGGATTACAGCTTTTACTATGGATTACACTTCAACATAAAGACAACGAAAATCCTCACGACTGAACCAATAAGCGACATCATGATAAAAACTGAAAAGATGGAAGTTGTCAAAGATTTCATTTTACTTGGATCCACAAACAACATGAAAGCAGAAGTCAAGAGATTAAGTGAGGTACTGCATTGGGCGAATCTGTTACAAAAGACCTCTTGAAAGTGTTAAAAAGTGAAGATGTCATTTTAAGGACTAAGGTGCACCTGACCCAAGTTACGGTCTTTTCAATCACCTCATACGCATGCAATGCTAGACAATGAATAAGGGAAACCGAAGAATTGACACCTTCAAATTATGGTGTTGGAAAAGAATATTGAATATATCGTGGGCTGTCAGAAGAATGAACAAATCTGTCCTGGAAGAAGTACAGCCAGAATGTTCCTTAGAGGCAAGGATGATGAGACTTCATCTCAAATACTTGGGACATATTATCAGGAGGGACCAGTCCCTGGAGAAAGACATCATTCTTGGTAAAGTAGAGGGTCAGCGAAAAAGAGGAAGAACCTCAATGAGATGGGTTGACACAGTGGCTGCAACAATGGGTTCAAGCATAACAACAATTGTGAGGATGGTGCAGAACCAGGCAGTGTTTCTTCTGTTGTACATAGGGTTGCTATGTACAACACAGGGTTGCAAAGAATGGGAATTCCAGAACACTTAATTGTGCTAATGGGGAAACTGTACATGAACCAAAAGAAAGTCATCCAGACAGAACAAGGGGATACTACATGGTCTAACGTCAGGAAAGGTGTGAGTCAGGGTTATATTCTTTCACCATACCTATTAAATTTGCATGGTGAGCAAATAATCTGAGAAGCTAGAACCGACTAGATGGCACCTAACAACAACAAAAACAACATAGAAAATGTCCAAAAGAGGGGATTCACCTGGGGAGAGGGCTCCTCAGGCACAGGGCAACAAATATCAGAACATTTTAGTTAACAGAATTTTTTTGTTCCATTCAAGTGATGAAGAGAGTCTGGAAGGTACAGATTAGATACAGAAATATTGGAATTTCAGCAGATAATAAACCAAAAAAAAAAAAAAAAAACCAAACCCAGTGCCGTCGAGTCAATTCCAACTCATAGCGACCCTACAGGACAGAGTAGAACTGCCCCATAGAGTTCCCAAGAAGCACCTGGCAGATTCGAACTGCCGAACCTTTGGTTAGCAGCCGTAGCACTTAACCACTACGCCACCAGGGTTTCCAGCAGTTAATAAAAAAAAAAAAAATTTTTTTTATAAAAAACTGGAAATTGGATCTGTCTCGATACACATAAAGTTAACTCCACCACCTCATGCTTATTAATTACAAATTGAATCTGAGGTCATATTGGAAGAGATGGGTACTCCTGGCAGATCCACAAGGATCTTTGAGGCATCACTTTTATGCCTTTGCTGAGGTTGCACACTGAGTTAACAACCCACAGATGCTTAGACTTCTGCAATTGCCATGAAGCCTGGGAAAGAATTTCAATTTTATTTGCAGGCCTAGTCAAAGAAACATCCCAGGAAATGAGGGTGTGGTGGCCCTAAGACTATCTTCAGTTGATCATGATCCAGATCCAAGGCCATGCTCCTGGCCCCTGTGTAACATTCAGACACATCGAATCAACAAATGTGAGAACTGGGAGAACTCAGAGACCCTGTAGACCAACTGGCATATTTTACAGAAGAGGAAATTGAGGTACAGAGGGGAGAAATAACTTGCCTCTGCCCAAAGATTAAATTAGTATGAGAGCTAGGTCTATATCCCCAGGCTCTGATCCCAAACTAGCACCTTTCTACCAGTCACTGCCTCCCAGCATCCATTTGATTAATGGCCTCAGGCTCTTACTCCTCCCTTGGTAATCGAGATCTTTACTCACCTCAAAATTTAAGACCTGAAAGGCAAAAAGAATGAATTTTTAGCTAATCCAAGCATGCATTGTAAATCTTTGTCCGCTTTCTGACAGGTTGAATGTGACCCTCTCTGCAGCTAACAGACATTTGGCATCTTTCCATGGTGATAGTGTTGGTGCTAGAAGAACAATACTCTTACAGCCACAGAGCAGGTCACTGAGAGACAACAAATTTGCAAGTAAAGAAGGTTTTGGAGTCAGAGAAAAGTGTGCTGGGTGTTCTTTTGGGTCACAGGCACTTGTGGGGGAATAGGGAAGAGAATGCTTCTAGGATTATTAACCAAAACAAAACAGCCCAACAAACTCATTGCCGTTGTGTAAATTCTGACTCATGGCGGCCCCATGTGTTACAAAGTAGAAGTGTTCCATAGGGTATTCGTGGCTGTAATCTTTACTGAAGTAAATTGCCAAGCCTTTCTTCCATGGCACTGCTGGGTAGGTTTGAACCGTCCACTTTTGATTAGCTGAGCACATACCATTTATGCCACCCAAGGACCCTTAGGATTCTCAACTGATTATTAATTTTGAGCTACAAGGGAGACAAAAGAAGAGATGGCACACAATTTATTTAGGTGTCAGCTAGAGCATCTCCATTTAAACACAGTGAAGTTCATTTGACTTTCTCCAAAACCTTCAAAGACTCTACACTGCCTACTGAATAAAGTCACAAGGCTATATCCTGGCATTCAAGGCTATCAATATTTAAATCTCAAATTATTTCTGCTTCATCTTCCATTTTCACATCCCTTTTGGATTGGGATGTTTCTGTTTGCACATAACAGAAATGAAACTTAAATTAACATAAACTAACCCTTTGCCATCCAGTCAATTACAACTCATAGCAAACCTACAGGACAGAGCACACCTGCCCCATAGGGTTTCGAAGGATATAAATATTTATGGAAGCTGACTTTCTCATCTTTCTACCTCGGAGCAGCTGGTGGAAGCCAACCACTGTCCTTTTGTTTAGCAGCCAAGCCCTTATCCATTGTACCACTGGGGCTCCTCATATAAGCTAAAGGGGGGCTTTATAATAAAACTACTGTCATGATTAAAGGAATCCATGGACAATAAATATGGCAGGGACAATTTGAACTGGGGCCTCAAATACTTTCAGAACCCTTTCTCCCTTCCTCCTCTCCACTCCTCTCTGTACATCTCCTTTTTCTTTTTTTCTTTTCTCTGTTTTGTGATTTCTCTCTAAGTCACAAAGAGGAAAAGGATGGCTGACAGCAGCTTCAGTCACTGGCAAGTGATTGGCTTCTTTTACAAATTCCCTGTTCTAAAATTCCAAGGGGTCAAAACTGATTGGCCACAGTTAGGTCTCATATCCTTCACTGGGGCAATAAACTGAGAACAGGATCCAGGGTCTCTTCATATAAGTGTGGTGGCTGAAGCGGTAACCATTTGGATGGGGGCAGTTTCTAGGAAAGAGATGCTGAGTAGACTTCCAATAAATGGCCATTATCTTTCTCCCAACTTGCTCTAGCCAATTCTAATATTCCATTCATAATTCCACCATCTACTACTGTTCACAGGCTCACTGCATTGTTTGGGATTGGCTTGGAAACCAGGAGAAGATGCCTTTAATTAAGTTGTTGTTGTTGGGTGCCATTGACTTGATTTTTAACTCATAGTGACCCCACATGACAGAGTAGGCCCGCCCAATAGGGTTTTCTAGACTGTAATCTTTATGAAAGCAGATTGCCAGGTCTTTTCTTCCACAGAACTTTTGGGTGGGTTCGAACCACCAACCTTTTGGTTAGCAGCTGAGTGCTTTAACCATTGCACCACCAAGACTCCCTCTTTAATGAAGAAGGGGCTGAAAAGGGAAAATTGCCATGATTGGACAAGTTGTTAATCTTACTTTTAGTGAGTGAATGATAGCAATCATTCATTCAACAAGCATTGCTGAGTTTACACTTTGCAAAGCACTATGTCAGGTATGATATGGAGAAAGTGATAGACCTGGTTCCTGCCTGCAAGGAGCACACAGTTTAATGAAGGAAATGGAGTATAAACAAATAATTCTAACATGTACCCTGATGAAGGTACACGTAGAGTGCCTTGGGGACATAGGAAGGGCATCATGGAAAGGCCTCTCATGGCAGTGATGATATTTAAGTTGAATCCTGAAAGGTAGGTAGGCTCTGCTGAAAGGGAGAGCAGTGGGAGTGTGAAGTTAAGGCTAATCATCTTCGAGTGACCAGGGACTGAGCTCTTCACTGAGCTATGCGTTTTACGTTCATTTTCTCACTTAATCTTCACAACCACTCTGAGGTAGCAACGACCATTTTAGAGATGGAGAAACTGAGCCTCAGAAAAATGGGAAAACTTGCCCAAGGACTCAGCGTGGCTTAAGTAGCAGTGCTGGGTTTAAACTCAGATCTGTTTGCAACCAAAACCCATTCTTAAGCACCTTAGAGAGCGTCAGAAGCTTAAGGCATTTTCCAGGAATGCCTGTGAAAACGAAGCCAGATGTAGGCCTCTCCAGAATCCTTCAAAGCCTGACCAAGTTCAGCACGGGTATGCCAGATTGCTATTTTCCCCTGTGTCAGTCCTGGGCCTTTACCTGCAGATCCAGTCCTCATTTTTTTTCCTGCAATTTGCTATATCTCAGGGAGTGCTGAGACTTGAGACTGTATTTCCCAGACTCCTGTATCAGCTAATTTCAAATGGGCTCAGCCAATGGGAAGCCAGAGATTGGAAGGTGGAGAAGGGAAAAGCCTGCTGTATCTTGCCCTCTCTCTCCCCCAGGGCAGCATCTCTGGCAGTGGATGCATCCCCTCCATGGCTTGAGCTCCCACCTGATACGATTCCTGCTCCTCCCAGGGGACCGCAGCTATAGAGACAATTCCCTACAGTAAATAACCTCTGATTTATATATATATATCTGTTTTCCAGGCTGGACACTGACTGATATGGCTACCTCCTCCTTGTTACAGCACTGTGTGCTTTTCGGAGGTCTCTCATAGCCATCGTGTTCCTGCCCTTTGTCACAATCTGGCGAGGCAGGCATTATAGACATTATGATTCTCTCCCCACCCCACCACCTGGGTTTCTTAAACCAAAACCAACTGCCATTGAGTCAGCTCTGACTCATGGTGGCCACACATATGTCAGAGTAGAACTATACCCTACAGGGTTTTCAATGGTTGATTTTTTGGAACCAGTTCACCAGGCCTTTCTTCCAAGGCATTTCTGGGTGGACTCAAACCTCCAACATTTTGATTACTAGCTGAGCATGTTAGCCATTTGCACCAGGAATTATAAGTTGCTATTTCCAAAATACTTAACTGTCTGCATCTATGCCTGTACTCCTTTTAATATTCTGAGTCTTATATTTGTATCTAGGCAGATCACCAGGAAGCTGTATTTGTTGTTGTTAGCTGCCATCGAGTTGATCTCCGACTCATGGCAACCCCATGAACAATGGAATTGGACCATTGTGACCTACAGCATTTTCATTGGCTGATTTTTTTTTGGCAATAGATCACTGGGCCTTTCTTCCTAGGCTTTGTCTAGAAGCTTTGCTGAAACCTGTTCAGCATCAGAGCAACATGCAAGCCTTCACAGACAGACAGGTGGTGGCTGTGCTTGAGGTGCATTGACTAGTAACCTAACTTGCGTCTCCTGCATGGAAGGTGGGAATTCTACCACTGAACTACCACTTCCCTCAGAAACTGCAGAGTTGGTATAAATTAGCTTAAAAACGAAAACAAAAAAACAGTTGCTGTTGTGTCGATTCCAACTCATAGCGACCCTATAGGACAGAGTAGAACTGTGCCATAGGGTTTCCAAGCAGTGGCTGGTGGATTCGAACTGCTGACCTTTTGGTTAGCAACTGAACGCTTAACCACTGAGCTACCAGGGCTCCCCTGTTAGCTTAGACACCTACAAAACAGCTTCCCTATGAGAGACTGTAATGCCACTCTATCTTGAACAGCCTCTCTAATCCTCCACATCTGCATCAATCCCTATACAAATGAAATACATTCAACAAGCTCTTTCTTGCACATCTAGTATGTGCCATGCTCTCTACCAGGTGTCAGAGATCCTAAGACGAGTAAGACTCACTCACTACCCTCAGGAAGCTGACTGTTCAAGTTCTTTTGGAAATTAATAACAGTAAAAAATGCGTATTTCCAGGCTTTCTTCTTTTTATCTGGCAATGCTAACATGCACCCATTATGATCTCCATTTGTCTTGTCTGCTGGGAAGTTTAGACAGATAATGTCTAATTCTATTTTAACAGCCTTGTTGTATATGTATCTTTGGTGGTAGGTCCCCTAAATATCTTCAAAATAATTTGAATAGTCTGGGAGAAATAGACTGAAAACATATTATAAACAATACATAATTATCTGTGTAAAAATACCTAGTATATAGGTATATAGTACATGCTCAGTAAAGAACTAATTTATTGGCATGTTCAGATGGCAATCTAGACCATAATCTAATGCAATTGCTAACCTATTTATAGCAGTTGCTTTCACCAATATCCACAGGTCTCAAAGCTCTTGATTTTTTCTCATCATATTAAAAAAGAGGAGGGGAGGCTCTCATTTCCTGTTGCCAATTAAGCCATCTCAATTGCTTCTTGAGAAGACTAATTGTCTCACTTTTTATGTCCAACATGGTACTCAGCAATTGGACCCCCATCAGGCCATCCCCAGCTGAGTGAGCATAATTTGAATCACCCTCATCATGCTTAGAAAAGGAGCCACTCTCTGGCCTCTTAATATTCAATCTGGAAAAAAAAATCCTATCTAAAGGTTTTATTTTTCTTACTCTGCTTTTCTGTTTCAAGACACCTGTCTATTGGCTGATCATGTCTAAATGTTAAAATGAAGCATCTTAGAATCCCTTGAAGAAAGAGAATGTGGTTAAGTGCTGGGCATGTTGCCTGTGCATGCTGGGGACTCCTACAGAATTCAGTTGTTTCAACCTGAGTCACATTAGACTGTATCCCTGTATACTCATTGCTGTCATCGATTGAATTGTGTCCCCCAAGAATAATCTGTCAACTTGGTTAGGCCATGATTCCCAGTATTGTGTGGTTGTCCTTCATTTTGTGATTGTAATTTTCCCATCCCCCCATGTGTCTGTCAGTTTGTCCTACTGTGGGGCCTTGCATGTTGCTGTGATGCTGGAAGCTATGCCACCGGTATCCAGATACCAGCAGGGTCATCCACGGAGGACAGGTTTCAGCTGAGCTTCCAGACTAAGACAGATTAGGAAGAAGGACCTGGCAGTCTACTTCTGAAAAGTACTAGCCAGTGAAAACCTTACGAATAGCGGCGGAACATTGTCTGATATAGTGCTGGAAGATGAGCCCCCAGGTTGGAAGGCACTCAAAAGATGACTGGGGAAGAGCTGCCTCCTCAAAGTAAAGTTGACCTTAATGACATGGATGGAGTAAAGCTTTCGGGACCTTCATTTGCTGATGTCATACTACTCAAAATGAGAAGAAAGAGCTGCAAACATCCATTAATAATCAGAACCTGTAATGTACGAAGTATGAATCTAGGAAAATTAGAAATCATCAGAAATGAAATGGAACACATAAATATCGATATCCTAAGCATTATTGATGGAAATGGACAGCTATTGGCCATTTTGAATCAGACAATCATATAGTCTACTATGACAGGAATGACAACTTGAAGAGGAATGGTGTTGCATTCATTGTGAAAAAAGAACATTTCAAGATCTATCCTGAAGTACAATGCTATCAGTGATAGGATAATATCCATATGCCTACAAGGAAAACCAGTTAATACGACTATTATTCAAATATATGCACCAACCACCACGGCCAAAGATGAGGAAATAGAAGGTTTTTATCAGCTGCTGCAGCCTGAAATTGACCGAACATGCAATCAGGATACATTGATAATTACTGGTGATTTTAATGTGAAAGTTGGAAACTAAGAAGAGGGATCAGTAGTTGGAAAATATGGCCTTGGGGATAGAAACAATGCCAGAGATCGAATGATAGAATTTTGCAAGACCAACGACTTCTTCATTGCAAATACCTTCTTTCACCAACATAAACAGTGACTATACATATGGACCTCGCCAGATGGAACACACAGAAATCAAATTGACTATATCTGTGGAAAGAGATGATGGAAAAGCTCAATATCATCAGTCAGAACAAGGCCAGGGGACGACTGTGGATCAGACCATCAATTGCTCACATGCAAGTTCAAGCTGAAACTGAAGAAAATCAGAGCAAGTCCGGGAGAGCCAAAATATGACCTTCAGTATATTGCACCTGAATTTAGAGACCATCTGAAGAACAGCTTTGATGCACTGAACACCGGTGACTGAAGACCAGAAGAGTTGTGGAGTGACATCAAGGACATCATCCATGAAGAAAGCAAGAGGTCACTGAAAAGACAGGAAAGAAAGAAAAGACCAAGATGTATGTCGGAGAAGACTCTGAAACTTGCTCTCAAATGTTGAGCAGCTAAAGCAAAAGGAAGAATTGATGAAGTAAAAGAACTGAACAGAAGGTTTCAAAGGGCGTCTCGAGAAGACAAAGTAAAGTATTATAATGACATGTGCAAAGAGCTGGAAATGGAAAACCAAAAGGGAAGAACACGCTTGGTGTTTCTCAAGCTGAAAGAACTGAAGAAAAAATTCAAGCCTCGAGTTGCAATAGTGAAGGATTCCATGGGGAAAATATTAAATGATGCAGGAAGCATCAAAAGAAGATGGAAGAAATACACAGAGTCATTATACCAAAAAGAATTAGCTGATATTCAACCATTTCAAGAGGTGGCATATGATCAGGAACCAATGGTACTGAAGGAAGAAGTCCAAGCTGCTCTGAAGGCATTGGCGAAAAACAAGGCTCCAGGAATTGATGGAATATCAATTAAGATGTTTCAACAAACAGATGCAACGCTGGAGGTGCTCACTCTTCTATGCCAAGAAATATGGAAGACAGCTTCCTGGCCAACTGACTGGAAGAGATCCATATTTATGCCTATTCCCAAGAAAGGTGATCAAACCGAATGTGGAAATTATAGAATAATATCATTAATATCACACACAAGCAAAATTTTGCTGAAGATCATTCAAAACCGGCTGCAAGCAGTATATCGACAGGGAACTGCCAGAAATTCAGGCCGGTTTCAGAAGAGGATGTGGAACCAGGAATATCACTGCTGATGTCAGGTGGATCCTGGCTGAAAGCAGAGAATACCAGAAGGATGTTTACCTGTGTTTTATTGACTATGCAAAGACATTCGACTGTGTGGATCATAATAAACTATGGATAACATTGCCAAGAATGGGAATTCCAGAACACTTAATTGTACTCATGAGGAACCTTTGCATATATCAAGAGCCAGTTGTTTGGATAGAACAAGGGGATATTGCATGGTTTAAAGTCAGGAAAGGTGTACGCCAGGGTTGTATTCTTTCACCATACCTATTCAATCTGTATCCCCAGCAAATTATCCGAGAAGCTGGACTATATGAAGAAGAATGGGGCATCAGGATTAGAGGAAGACTCATTAATATCCTGCATTATGCAGATGACACAACCTTGCTTGCTGAAAGTGAAGAGGACTTGAAGCACTTACTAATGAAGATCAAAGACCACAGCCTTCAGTATGGATTGCACCACAACATAAAGAAAACAAATATCCTCACAACTGGACCAGTGAGTAACATCATGATAAATGGAGAAAAGATTGAAGTTGTCAAGGATTTCATTTTACTTGGATCCACAATCAACAGCCATGGAAGCAACAGTCAAGAAATCAAAAGACACAATGCATTGGGTAAATCTGCTGCAAAGGTCCTCTTTAAAGTGTTGAAGAGCAAAGATCTCACTTTGAAGACTAAGGTGCGCCTGACTCAAGGCATGGTATTTTCAGTCGCATCATATGCATGTGAAAGCTGGATAATGAATAAGGAAGACTGAAGAATTGATGCCTTTGAATTGTGGTGTTGGTGAAGAATGTTGAATATAGTATGGATTACCAGAAGAACGAACAAATCTGTCTTGGAAAAAGTACAACCTTAGAAGGATGGCGAGACTGCGTCTTACATACTTTGGACAAGTTGTAAGGAGGAATGAGCCTCTGGAGAAGGATATCATGCTTGGCAGAGTACAGGGTCAGCGGAAAAGAGGAAGACCCTTAATGAGGTGGATTGACACAGTGGCTGCAACAATGGACTCAAGCATAACAAGGATTGTAAGGATGGCTCAGGACCAGGCGCTGTTTCGTTCTGTTGTGCATAGGGTCGCTATGAGTCAGAACTAACTCGGCGGCACTTAACAACAACAACAATTTTCCCATGTGTTGTAAATCCTAATTTCTGCCTGTGGCTAATGAGGTAAGATTAGATTAAATTAAAGAGGATTAGGGTGGGATTGTAACACCCTGATTAAGGTCACATCCCTGATCCAAAATAAAGGGAGTTTTCCTGGGGTGTGGCCTGCACTACCTTTCATCTTACAAGAGATAAAAGGAAAGGGAAGTGAGCAGAGAGTGTGGGACCTCCTACCACCAAGAAAGCAGTACCAGGAGCAGAGCTCGTCATTTGGACCTGGGGATCCTCTGCAGAGAAGCTCCTAGGCCAGGGGAAGATTGATGACAAGAACCTTCCTTCAGAGCTGACAGAGAGAGAAAGCCTTCCCCTAGAGCTGACACCCTGAATTTGGACTTCTAGCCTTCTAGACCGTGAGAGAATAAATATCTCTTTGTTAAAGCCAACCCCTTGTGGTATTTTCTGTTATAGCAGCACTAGATGACTAAGACAATTGCCCCAATAGAAACTAGAGGAGTAGCTGGAATAAGCAGAATGTAAAGCAGGCATAGCCAGTACCCGGCATATTTGTCACCGTTCCACCATGGTGTGGCATGCTAGACATCAATAACCAACCTGTCACTCTTTTCTACTAAGCCTTAATGTGGCCTCTTTCTTATCCCAAAACTCCAGGCAGCCACTACCAGTGGGTCATATTTAGCACATGAAAGACACGTGGTGTCTTCTCTCTGCTTGTGGCGCTTAGGCCAGAGTCTCTGATCAGCATCTCAATCCTCAGAGGCACCAGATGACAAATCCCAGGCCTAAGGGAGTCAGTTCAAAGGAGACTGGGGAGCAGGGTGCAGACGCTGCACTTCAACCAAGCCTCCTGCTTAAGGAGGACTATTTATCCCATGGGAGCTATGTGCTCTTTGAATTTCATCATGCTGGTGGGTTTGTCTGTTTTTATCAGAGCTGGTATTTCTTTAGAGTCCTTGGGTGGCGCAAATGGTTAAGCACTCAGCTACTAACTTAAAGGGTGGTAGCTCAAATTCACCCAGAGGCAACTCAGGTGAAAGGTCTGGTCTTCTACTTCCAAAAACCCACAGCCACAGAAAACCCTGTGGAGCACAGTTCTACCCCGACACTCACGGGCTCACCAGGAGTTAGAATCCACTTGAGGGCAGCTGGTAGTATTTCTTTGTAATCATTTTCTCTGTCCTCATTTTACCATTATCTTTGACCTCAGATTGGACCACTCCCCATGTGGTGACCTTGGATGAATCACTTTACCTCTCTAAGCCAGGGCCTCTTCTTCTTTAAGAACATGCCATCTTCCATAGGCTTACTGAGATGATTAAACAACATAATCCATGCAAATCAGCATAGTAAAGGAATTAACAGCCCAAACTTTGGAGCTAGGAGTATATCAAGTACATTAAGCTCTGATCTGCCAATTTTTAGCTGTAAGATTTAGGAAAGTTACTTAACCTCTCAGAGCCTCAGTTTCCTCATCCCCAAAAATTAAAATAATAGGACTGACCACAGAGGACCATTCTAAGGATCAATGTGATGCTGTATGTAAAGGGAACACAACCACGTGGAAAGTACTCCATAAATTCAGTTGCTATTATTGTTTTAACACCTGGCTCCTAGCAAGCAGGCACCAAATTTTAGTTCCCCTAACTATTCAATTTCTTTGCGAAATAATCGCATCTCCTTTTTTAACTTCGAGGCTTAAAGGGAGAGGGGGAAGCATCCTTTGAACCAAACGCAAGCAGAAACCTATCAGCCAGAGAAGAGACAGTACCACCAAGGAGGCTGCCAAGCCCTGCCCTCCAAGGTCCCCCTGGTTCCAGCAAGCTTCCGGATTTGTACTCTGCCATTCAGCTGGCCCACCAACGCCCCCCCCACCCCCTCCCCCCACCCCCAGGCGGTGGCAGGCTCTTTGGGAAGGGAAACTGCTCCTTCACGTGTCTCCAGGAGACAATGTATTCAGCTCCGTAATTACGTGCTTCTCTCCAATCACGTAGCATTATACACCACATCACCACGCTGCCGAAAAAAGCCCCAAATGCTAATTAGGCCTCAAATTATCATTGATTTGATTTAATGTTGAATAAGCTTTGCCGTTTATATTTAGTTAAGAACTTCAGATTCAAGATGCGCTCTCTTGGTTTGGGTTTTAAATAACTCGATGGGGCCTGTCTTCCCTGTTCAGTGTGTTTATGTCAAGAAATCAGACGGGCTGCTCTCCCTGGCCGCAGATGAATGCCAGGTTGATTGAGTACAAGGCAGGAATTATCCTCTCAGCCAGTGTTCACAGCCCAGTGCTCACAGCCTGAAGCCTCTGAAGGCAGAAATCCCCTTTCTTGCAGGAGGGTGGGAGGAGGAGAAAGGTGAGAGGAGAGGAAAGAGAAGAGATTGTCTCAAATTATAAACACCTGAGGACGAAGGAACTCTGTCTCTCATTTACATTCAGCTTACTTCCTCAGGGAAACCCTGGTGGCGTAGCGGTTAAGTGCTACATGGCTGCTAACCTTTGAATCCGCCAGGCGCTCCTTGGAAACTCTATGGGGCAGTTCTACTCTGTCCTACAGGGTCGCTGTGAGTC
This sequence comes from Elephas maximus indicus, assembly GCF_024166365.1. Taxonomy (NCBI): domain Eukaryota; kingdom Metazoa; phylum Chordata; class Mammalia; order Proboscidea; family Elephantidae; genus Elephas; species Elephas maximus. The sequence continues at coordinate 102,513,299 of NC_064821.1, forward strand.
GGAATCGTCTCGACGGCACTGGGTTTGGTTTTTTTGTTTGTTTGTTTACTTCCTGGGAGCACCTATCAAGAGTCAAGAGCTCTCATAGGGAGAATCTTCCTTAATTCTTACAACAACTGCACAACGTGGGTGTTTTTATTAGTCCCACTGTGTAACTGAAGAACTCAAAACATGAAGTGGAAAAAAAACAAAACGTGAAGTGGTTTCACTGACCACAGAGCAAGGGAGTGAGGAGGGATGCTGAAGTTTACTGACAAGTCCTTTAAAGGGTGTTTCATTGTGAGTAGTCCGGGGTCTGAAGGAAGGATAAAGGCCTGCTTTTTCTCCAGTGGCCTGCACTACAGACCATGCCTCAGCCCACAATGGGGATCTGAGGCCTTTTGCCCAGGAAGCCACGCTCCCTCTGAGCACAAGTCCTTGAACATTTCAGGCACTTCCCACTTTATGATCATTCTCTTGCCTTCTTTTTAGCTAGACCAATTTTTGCTCCTGTTTCAAAGACTAACTCAAACATCACCTCCTCTGAGAGGCCCTACTAGGCAGATATAGTTATTCCCTGTCTGTATAAGCCTTGTCTTTGGATTCAGTAAGTAGTGCTGTGTGTATTTGGTTGTTTTTGGCCTATTTCTTCTATGGCCAACTTCAGGGTCTGGATTATGTCTATTTCTAGAAATATATTATCTTTGTGTATTTGTCTTACTACAAAAGCCATATAGATTAAATGTAGAAAATTCAGAAAATGCAAATAAGCAAAGCAATAAAATAAAAGTTGCCCATAAACCTCACCATCACTATTAACCACCATTTAAATTTAGCTATGCATCCTTTCAGCCTTTTTGCTCTGCATACATGATCTGTTTTGATTTCTACAATAAAAATTTACCCTCATTTTTTTAAAAACAATAATATTCCAACAGTTTTCATTATTTAAATATTCCTTTTACAATATCATTTTTAGGGCTACTAGTTTTCCATTTGATGGATGTACTATCATTTATTTAATCTTGTTTGTGTTTTATTCATCTTTTTATTCCCAACACCTAACATAGTATCTGAAATATAATACATGCTCGGTAAATGCTTATTGATTTTGTCTCATCCATATGAAGAAGGAAACAAATTAAACCTCTTTTTTAACAAAGAGCAACTACCGACTATAAGTTTATCCTTTGTATTTGCTTTACTGTCAAGTGTCCTAAGAGCACACTCACAGTTCTGGACGTCCTCAGTTCCCGTTCACTCCTGAATCCATGTCAGCTGTTTTCTGCACCCACCGTTCATCTGTACTTGCTGCATACTGAAGTCATCAATGATCTCCTCATAGCTAAATCCAATATACTTTGATCCCCATGTTGCCTAATTCTTTCAGAAGGATTTAATAATACTGTAGACTACATTTTACTTCTCAAAACGCTCCTCTCCAAATCATCTATGACCCACCTCCTCCTGGTTTTCCTCCTACTTCTTCTGTCAGGGTCCTTCTTATCCCTGCCCATCACTGAAATACGTATTTATGTTCCCTAAGGGTTTATTCTTTAGGTCTCTTTTCTTCAAGGACAATATTTTAAGTGCCACTCTGCCAAAGAAGTATTTGGCTGCAAGGAGGAGAAATACAGCTTAAGCTACCTTTGGCCAAGCAAGGGGGAATTTATTATTCACAGAATCCAAGAAAAGGATGAACAATCAAATACAATCAGGACAGAAATATGGCTAGACATCAAGATCAATTGGGTATGGGGTTTACAAACTACTCATAGTGTGTGTGTGTGTGTGTGTGTATGGCTGCATGCAGTCATCTTTTCCCTGTCGGTGTGTTAGCTTGATTTTTCTCTCATTCAGACTGCCCTTCTTCCTTCAGACTAGGAAATGTGGAGATCTAAAACATCTTAGGCTCACATTACCCATTTTTTCTCACAGAGAGGGGACTTGACTAGTTATCCCAATCTCAGTTCTAAAAATCTAAGATAATAGGTCTTATTGGCCAGGCTTAAACCAGTTGCCCACCATGAACCCATCGACAGTGGTCCTGGGTGGACACATATGAGAAAATGATGGTTCTTGCAGGCCATGTAGCCAGAGTAGGGGAGAGGGAGGTGGTTCTGGTTCTAGTCCCAGAAAAATGGGAGGGATGTTGTTAATAAATAAATGTACAGGTGTTGACGAAAGCCTTGATAGAGGATGTTAGCTGAAAAGGAGTTATAAATGAAGTCTAGGAGCAAAGATGCAAAAGAGCATGAACATATCCAGGCATCACCAAGACGAGGTATGTGTGTATAGAAGATTACCTACCTACCCACCCACCCACCTACCTACCTACTTACCTACCCACCAACCCACCCACCTACCTACCTACCTGAGAGACATTGAAAGATTGTGTGTGGTTACTGGTTGTAATCATTAAGATTGTGTGTCCACCTGGCTGGGCCATGATTCTCAGTGGTTTGGTAGTTATGATGTAGTCTGGAAGCTGTATGATGATGTGATCACTTCCATGATGAGATTTGATATAACATAATCACCTCTACGATGGGATCTGCTGGGAGTAGCCAATTAGTTGAAAGGAGTTTTCTTGGGCGTGTGGCCTGCATCGAATATAAGTGGATTTTCTGGAAAGGCTCCTGAGCTTTTGCTCACTCTGGATCCTGCAGCTGGCTCTGGTTCATCTGACCTCCAGTTCTTGGGACCTGAGCTAGCAGTTTACCTGCTGTCTTGCCTGCCAATCTTGGGATTCATCATCTTCACAGCCTGTAAGCAAAAGCCCAGCTTTCTGACCTGCCCATCTTGGGCTCACCAGCCTCTGTGGCTATGTGAATCAGAAGAAGCCTCTATCTTGACCCACGGACTTGAGCTATTCCAGCCTCTACAATCGCATGAGCCATTTCCTTGATATAAATCTCTCTATGTTTTTTTTTTTATATGTGTATTTATACGCTTTGCTGGTTTTGCTTCTCTCGACCCAGCCTAAGACACATGGGAAAGCTGGACAATAAGGAAGACCGAAGAAGAATTGATGTCTTTGAATTACAGTGTTGTCGAAGAATATCGAATATACTACGAACTGCCAAGGGAATGAAAAGTCTGTCTTGGAAGAAATACAGCCAGAGTTCTCCTTGGAAGCATGGATGGTGACACTTCAACTCACATACTTTGGACATGTTATCAGGAGGGACCAGTCCCTGGAGAAGGACATCATGCTTGATAAGATAGAGGGTCAATGAAAAAGAGGAAGACCCTCAATGAAATGGATTGACACAGTGGCTGCAACAATTGTGAGGATGGTGCAGGGCTAGGCCGTGCTTCATTCTGTTGTACATGGGGTCACCGTAAGTCAGAACTGACTTAATGGCACCTAAGAACAACAAGGAGTCCCTAGGTGGCACAAATGGTTAAGTACATGTCTATTAACTGAAAGGTTGGCAGTTTGAACCCACCCAGAGGTGGCTCAAAAGAAAGGCCTGGCAATCTGCTTCCAAAAAGTCACAGCTTTAGAAACCCTATGGAGTGTACTTCTACTCTGTAACACATGGGGTTGCCATGTGTCAGAATCGACTTGAAGCAAATGGTTTGAGTTTTTTTTTTTTAATAATGCTGAGCAACTTTTTCCTTCCCCAAATTTTTTAACCTTAAGACCAGATCAACCTCCCTCAAAGAAGTCGAAGTTACAGCAAGAAACTCTGGAGATGTTGGCAGCCATGTTTTCTGCCATGAGAAAAAGCCAGATTGTAGTTAGTGAGAAAGGAGGCTGGCATGTAGAAAGACATTAATGAAGGAAAGAGAAGCCTGATGGAGTTTGAGTTCCTGTTCTAATTCGTACTGAGGACTAGCTTGACCCTTGCCTTTCCTGTGGCTCAGTTGTTCAATCCTTCCTTAGATTCTTTGCACAAAAAAATTATTTTTGTTTAGCCTTCTTCCTTTTGGATCTTGTTATGGATTGAATTGTGTCCCCCCAAAATGTGTGTCAACTTGGCTAGGCCATCATTCCCAGTATTGAGTGGTTGTCCTCCATTTTATGATCTGATGTAATTATCCTATGTGTTGTAAATCCTAACCTCTCTGATGTTAATGAGGCAGGATTAGAGGCAGTTATGTTAATGAGGCAGGACACAATCTACAAGATTAGGTTGTATCTTGAGTCAATCACTTTTGAGATATAAAAGAGAGAAGTGAGCAGAGAGGAGGGGACCTCATTACCACCAAGAAGGAAGAGCCAGGAGCATGTGTCCTTTACACCCAAGATCCTTGTGCCTAAAAGCTCCTAGACCCAGGGAAGATTGATGACAAGGACTTTTCCCCAGAACCAACAGAGAAAGAAAGTCTTCCCCTAGAGATGGTATCCTGAATTTGGACTTCTAGCCTCCTAGACTGTGAGAGAATAAGTATCTCTTTGTTAAAGCCATCCACTTGTGGTATTTCTGTTACAGCAGCTCTAGATAGCTAAGACACCGGTAATCTGCTAATTTAAAATGAAGAGTTAATTGCAGAACAGACAAAGCTTATCAGAGACAAACACAGACACAGCCTGGATAAACACTCTGACAAGATATTTTAACTCTCTTTTTGCTAATGCCTTGCTCACCAAGGCTAATTTGGCTTCCCAAGATGCTATGGAAAAAGATAATCTGGACAGTGTACCCAAGATTTTGGCTGCTAAAATATGTATAGCTCCAATTGCAAACAAATGATCTAACAGCTGGTTTTCACATCAGTGTTATATAATGTTTATCTCAGTTTCCCCAGTGCCTAGCAAAGAATAAGTTTTCAAAGTCTGCTGACTAAATGCATGAGAATGCATAAATGACGTCCCTCTGAAGCCATCCACTGATGGTAGAAATAATAACATTGCCCATCCAAGTTTTCCAATGGAAAGACAGACCCTAAACCATAGTGATCCTCTACTGTCAAGATATCCAAAGAGGATTTTATTATTTTTGCCTTATCGACCCCATTTTTTGAAATATGTTATTTTCCACAATAGATTATTTTTCTAACTATTCCCTCCTGCCTTGTAATAGAATTATATATGACATGCCTGTATAAATAAGGGAGGGGTATATATCCCTACCTTGTTGACTTTGAGCTTGGCCATGAGTCATACATTGATCAATGAGATACTGGATATATGTGAGACCTGTCATATCCAATCAGAAGCTTTAAATGTGTTTGTGTGGTCTGGAGAACTGGTGGTGTAGTGGTTAACCACTTGGTTGCTAACCAAAAGGTCGGCCGTTTGAATCCACCACTTTCTACTTGGAAACCCTATGGGGCAGTTCTACCCTGTTGTATGGGGTCTCTATGAGTCAGAATCGACTCGGCAGCAGTGGGTTCATTTTTTTTTTTTTTTGGTTTGTGTGGTTTGGCTTGATCCCTCTTGCTTCCATGTCTACAACAACATATTTATTTCTTGATCACATCACATGAGGGTTATGGCTCAGTTGGGCTCAATTCAGCTCATGAATCTTCTCATTCTACAACTGGTTTACGGGATGCGAATACACGAGTTGTTGTTAGCTTTTGAGATACTAGGGTTGTTTATTATTGCAGCAAAAGCTAACAAGCTCCCAAAATAAATTCCATGCATTGTCATAATTAAGTCATTTTCCAGTTTTCTAAAAATATCATCAATTGCCAAGTATAGGCACTGACCAGCACGAGTTAAGTAGGTGATAATATGCTAGATTGGAAAGTTAATGTGCTAATTAACTTTACATTAAAATTAATTGGAAAGATAATATGCTAGATTGGAAAGTCAATCAAACTTCAGTGCCTATTACATGGGTCTGATTCTTCATCTCCACAAAACTCTGTTAACTCATTGTAAAACGGAGATAGCATTATTATGAGGGTGAAAGGAGAGGATGTTTGTGGTGCCACAATGGTTAAGCACTCAGGTGCTAACCAAAAATCATTCACACTAGGTTAGTGAATGATTAGTGAATGGTTGTCCCATGAAGGAAGGAAGAACGGAATACTTGAACAAATGAGTGAATTCCAAATTCCATTCATTCAGCCTCTAAATATTTATTGAACACTTATTATTCACTAGCTCTTCTGGTAACACAGTGGTAAATAAAATGGACAAATCTCTACCCTCATGAAGATTGCATGCTCATGAAAAAGAAAACCAAATAAACAAGTAAACATGAAACGTACTGTAGAATAACTGCTGTAGAGAAAAATAAGGCAGGGTAAGTATGAAAATATCAAATTAAATGATAGGGTAGTCAGGAAAGTCCTCTCTGAGAAAGAACATTTGAGCAAAGGTTTGTCCAAAATGAGGGCACAAGCATACAAATACGTGGGAGGAATAGCATTCCAGGTAAAGGGAACAGCAAGGTCAAAGGCCCCAAGGCAGGAACGTACTTGGGGTGGTTGAAGAAAGGCAAGGAGGCTATTGTGGCTAGGAGAGAGTGCAAGAGAGAAAATGTGATCTGAAGCCAGATCCTGTGGCATCTTATAGGACTTCAATCAAGCATGCAAGTAAGTACTGGAGAGTTCTGAGCAAAGCCGGTGATGTGCTTTGATTTAAATTTTAAAGTCTGCTGGACCAGAGTAGACTGGGAGAGGAAGTACATCCCAACCCCACGGGTGGTCCTACATTCCAGATAATGTGAATGATGTCCCTGGGGTTGTGGTGTACACAATACGTGTGGTCGTAGGCAGTGGCCTGAGGAAGGGTGGAAGCAGGGGGTCAATCAGGAAGCCAGCACAATGGAATAGGAAAGAGCTTTTGGTGTTTGGGACTAGGGAGATAGTAGAAGGTAGGGGTGGGGGAATGAGAAGTGACAGGATTGGGACTATGTTTTGAAGGTAAAGCTAGTGATATTTGCTGATGAATTGGATTATAGGTTGGTGAAAAAATAAAAACAGAGGTTGTGGATTCCTCCAAATTTGGTCTAAGCAGCTGGATAAAAAATTGTGGCGCCATTTACTGAAATGAGAAACAATGGTGGCAGCATAGGTTTATGGAGGGTGGGAGGGCAGCAAGTCCAGAGGTCCATTTTGACTCTGTTACTTCCAAGGTCTTCACATCTAAGATAACATGGAAAACAGGCAGATGGAGATGAATCTGAAGACCAGAGGACAAGGTGGGTGGAACTGAAGAAATAAATTTGGTAGTCATCAACATGTAGATGTATTAAAAGCCACGGAACTGAATAAAACCCTCCCAGGAATGTGGACAAGAAGTGATCTAAGGACTTCCACCCATGTGTCGTTGTGTTTCCTACAGTGACTCTGCAAGGTCTCCTGACTAGTCCACTGTTGTTGCTATTGTTGTTGGGTGTTGTTGAGTGGATTTCAACTAACAGCTACCCTATGTGACAGAGTAGCACTGCCCCATAGAGTTTCCTAGGCTATAATCTTCATGTGGGAAACCCTGGTCACGTAGTGGTTAAGTGCTACGGCTGCTAATCAAAGGGTCAGCAGTTTGAATCCCCCAGGCGCTCCTCGGAAACTCTGTGAGGCAGATCTACTCCATCCTATAGGGTTGCTATGAGTCGGAATCGACTCGACAGCACTGAGGTTTTGACTGGGAATCTTCATGTGAGCAGATCGCCAGGTCTTTTCTCCCATGTAGCTGCTGGTGGGTTCAAACCACTGATCTTTTGGCTAGCAGCTGAATGCTTAACCATTGTGCCACCAGGGCTCCTGACTAATCCACTAATCTGCTGCTAGTATACAGTGGCTAGCACGGGACCAGGCATTTATTGGATGCTCAATAAATGACTGCTAAATTGGATGTAAACGCTTTGGACCAGAAAGGAGAATGAGATGCTGAGGCAAATACAAATGGCCTCGGAATTCTGGGGTCTAGGCTTTTAGACGCATCTTGTTCCTCATAGTTGTCGTGTTCTGTTTTACTGTTTGAGGATGATTATCGAGTTCTAACCTTAAAAGAAGTCTACGCCCAGCCAGCATTCACCTCAGGCATTTTGTCTGCATACTTAGATCTCTTAATCTGTGAGGTTAGGATTTTAAATTTTGAAATAATATTTACAGTAATAATAGCAGCTTCTATTTATTGAGCTCTTACTATGTATCAGAAGCTTTATAAATATCCTCAGAAGAAACTAATGAGGTCAATATTATCCTCATTTTGCAACAAGGAAACCAAGCCCATACTGTTAGAAAGCAGCAGAAAGTGGATTGTTACTTAACTATATTTCACATCAAAGTCTGAGCTTTTCTGTGTTTTCGAACTGCAAGAATTATAAAGAGTTATGGTGTCCAACTATATAGCATTGGCTCAAATGAATAAAGTGTTCTTTATTTATATTTAGGCTAATAATAATAATGACAATACCTGCCATTTATGAAGTGTTTGCTACAGGCCAGAGAATATGCTAACCATTTTTGATGCATTATCTCATTTAGTCCTCAATACAACAGTATGTCAGGTCCCTGGTGGTGCAAATGGTTTGCACTCTACTGCTAATCTAAAGGTCCATGGTTTGGTTTGAGTCTTCAGTGCTGCAGAAGAAAGGACTGGCGATCTGCTCACATAAAGATTATAGCCAATAAAACCCTACAGAGCGGTTCTACGCTGTAATACATGGGTCAGCGTGAGCCAAAATCAACGCAACTGAAACAGGTTTGGGTTTTTTTTTTTTGTTTTGTTCTGTACAATGGTATGAGGTAGGTACTATCATAATCCCCATTTTACAGATGAGGCCATTAAAACTTAGAGACGCTAAATGACTTCAGCAAGGTCATATAACTAATTTAGTAGAAAATCCAGAATTTAAACTCAAATCTAGCTCCAATATCTTAAAAAAAATATCTTATCTTAGCACTTATCAAATACAACAGCTAAGGCTTGCAAATTAATCATTCTCAGAACAATAAATGAGAACTAAATTAGAAAAAAATAATTTGGATTGGGGGGTGTAAAGAAAAAAAGCAATTTATGTGGTGAAGTGTATTTTTGTTTTGTTTTGTTTTTGTTTCAATATTTTGAACCAGAGCAGTGGGGTTTACTACGTGAGCATTTTTTTTCTCTTTTCCAAGTAACCCAAGAGAAAGCACTAAAGTCACTCTGCAATGTTATTTGGAATGAATCATTGGTACCATAATACAGTGGTGAAGAGCAGGGACTTTTTAAGCAGAGCATTTGGGTTCAAAAATCGACTTCGAATGTTAGCTCTGCCACTTACTAGTTCTGTGTCCTTGGATAAACCACTTATGTTGCCTTGACCTTGCTTTTCTCATTTGTAAAATGAGAATAATAGTTTGAGAGAGGATCAAATAATGAGATAAAGAGGAAAGAACCTTACAAACTGAAAGCATTATAAAAATACATGCATAAATTATTATCATGTATGTAAATGGACACAGTGCCCCAATGCCAGCACAAACGGGCCAATTACCCACAGAGACAATGGTTTGCTTTCTTTGTAGGTATTTAATAAATGTTTACTTAAAAATCATGATTAAGTTTTGAAGATGACTCTCCATTTCAAGCATATTTCTAAAAGCCAAAGTCGACCAGAACATCTGGGGAACACCTTCAGAATTCCACACAAAAGAAACTTTTGTTTCAGAAATAAACCTTGATGTTGGAAAATGAAAGACAAAAAGCTGTTTCCTGGGGGCAGAGAGGACTTCTTTCAGCTGCTTGAGACGCATATAACAACCTGAGAGCTACTCTATCCACTTCATCTGAGCCTCCCTGGCTCCCAGCTCACCCTGCCCCAGCCCCTGTATATTCCGCTCCCCTGCTTTCCCACCTCTCTCTGCTGCTTCCTCTTCCTGGGTCCTGACAGAGTCCTTTGTTCCCACCCTCAGGACCTTCCTCTCCCCTACAGCTAGCCTTAATAGGAATTGAGGCACAGATATTCTTTCATATGTGTGGCATTATTGAATTTTTAAAGGCTGTGCTTTCCTTGTTATTTAGGAAATTTCAATCCTGCAACTGTAATTAGAAATTTGAGATTTGAACATTTTATATTCAGTCATTCATTGAACAAACATTTCCTAGACCCCAGCTGGGGCTGGGGATATATCGGTGAACAAGACCAACTCAGTCCCTGACCTCCTGGACCTCATGGTTTTGTTGGGAAGACAGATTAGAAAAGAGGCAATGAAAATATGACCTGAAAAGTACAGTAATATAGGAAGTACGAGATGAGACTTGTTTAGAATAAGTTTTTTGGAGGAAATGCCCTCTACATGTGGAGTCCCTGGGTAGTACACACGGTTAACACAGTCAGCTCCTAGCCAAAAGGTTGGTAGAGTCTACCCAAAGGCACCTTGGAAGAAAGGCCTGGAGATCTTCCTCCAACTCGAATCAACTTGAGTGGCAACTCGTTTTTTCTACATGAGAGGTCCTGTTCTAGGGCTGGGTATACAGCGAAGACGGTTGGCAAAATCCCTGCTCTCACGGACTTTACATTTGGGAGCGGGGAGGAACATGGGGAAAGGTGAGCAAAAATATAATAAAAAATAATTATATTAGAAAGTGATAAGTGTTATGGAAGAAATAGAGTAAGGAGAGCAGCTTAGGCTGACTCAGGAGAGAATGTTAGGATACGCAGAAATTATCCAGACAGAAAGGGAGAGGCAATTATATATTCAAAGGCCCGGGGGAAAAAGACAGCCTGACATTTTCACTAAAACTCATAAAATTTCTTTCTACTTATATATGGACCTCATGTGATTGCTGCTATCCTGAGCCAGCCTAACCTCTCTCTCCTAATCCTTACCTCTGTTAACGTTACCTATCAAGTTAAAAAACTAATGTTAATCTTAGCATGTTCCTGTTCTGTAAGACCTTAAGACAATTTCCCAAACAAATGTTTTAGTTGTTTTTCACTGAAGATTTTTGTGCTATTACTCAGATTAATAATATGCCATCTGAAATTAATATTTAAAATTTAAATACAGGATTTTATAAGACATTCTGCAATCTTAAGAATAATTTTGTTATATCCCGGGCCAATGTTTTTTTCCTCTAGAATACTTCTCCAATTTTATTATTTAAGAGGGAAGAATAAGATTTGCTTTATAGAAATTCCCATCACAGCTAATTTTTCAAGAATATTTCTACTCCATGAAATAAACATTGTTTTTTTTTTTTTTTTTTTTTTACTGACTCTGCAGTAAAGGCTGCAAAAAATAAGGAGGGAACTGACCAGTAGAAAAAGACATCTCTGACCAAATACATTTTGATGTTTTCTATAAGGACTGTTTTCCTTTTATGCATTTGTCAGAGAATCTTAACAGAGTTTATCACCCCCTGCTATAACCATTTTCTCTCTGTCCTTTCTCAACCCACCCACAAAGTCCATCTCTCTCTACTGTTCCTTAGTAGGTGCTGGGGACATTCCAGGGCTTCGAACCCATTCATTCAGGTTCCAACACCTGCTGATAATTTGCAGTTCTAACAAATTCCCAGGTGATGCTAATAGTGCTGGTTAGGGACCAAATATGAGAACCACTAGTATTATACATAAGAATCACCTGGGGATCTTATTAAACTGTAGGTTCTGATTTGGCATATCTGGAGTGGAAGTGCAAATTCTCAGCAGGGGTTCAAACTTGAATGAGCCAGTTTGAAGCCCTGGGACATTCATTCCCACAATTTTCCTAAGACAATGATTTAGAAGATCAGGAATGGGAGTAAACCTGTCACCCTAATGAGCTGAGTCCTTTGAAACAAAGAGCCTTCAGTTCAGGGCCCTCTGGTTCTTAGGTCCAATTGGATTATGCCTCCTCACTCCTACCCCCTGGTATAGGATGCATTTGAAGTCAAAAGAACAATAACAAAATCTGGGGCAGTAGCCATGTTAAGGTGAAGCTCCCCCCCTTCACCTAGAGAAGATACAGACCTGAACTGAAAAGGGCATGGGGCTTCTCAACTTTCCAAATCACAAAATGGCATGAAAAGTGGGTAATTTGCTGGGGTTGTATCTAGCCCAGGTAGAAATACACACGTAGGTTCTAGGGCAAGAATGCACTAGAATTTGACACTGGAAGGCCTGAGTTGGAACCCAAATCTGCTCTTACTTCTTGATGTGACCTCAAGCAGGTAACTTCACCTCAAAGGCTTATTTTCCTCATCTGTGAAATGAAACTCCTACTTCTCAGAGTTGTCTTATGTATCTTACAAAAACCAGGCACATACTAGGTGCTGGAAAATGATGAATCTCAACAGATACTTATTGCAATCTTCACCTTTTTTCCCGATTGCAGATTCAGACAGCTGTGTGTTTGAGGGCTATGTTGATAGACAGCTGGGTGGCTGCCAGTATCTTTTTTCTCAATTTCTATCCAGATGTTCTGAGCCCCATGCAGACCCAGCTGATGTCAGAGTATTGCCCACATAAGCAGCATTTACTGGATAAAGACTATGTTAAGTAATTTGAAGCATAGAAATTAAGGGTTAAGAGAGAAGAGGAAAGTGTATCACATGACAAGTTTAATTTTCACAAGTCTTTTCTTATCATACCCAAAATAAGGCCCACCTTCCTGAGGAGACCTGGTGGGACAATGATTAAGCGCTCAGCTGCTAAACTAGAAAGGCTGGTGGTTCTGACCCACCAGCCACTCTGCAGGAGACAAGACCTGACAATCTGCTCCTGTAAAGAGTTACAGCCTAGGAAACCCTGTGGGGCAGTTCCACTCTGTCTTATAGGGTCACTATGAGTCAGAATCAACTCAATGACACACAACAACAACCCTTATGAAATCTATGAGTTTAAAAGAGAAAGTCTCAGAGATTATCTAACCTGGACCCACAGTCCAGGATGAAGAAGCTGTGGCTCAGAAAACTCGGCTGGTTACCCAACATTGACAGCTACTTAGGAGAACTTGGGCTGAAATTCAGTAATCCTAAGTCCTAGTCACATGCTCTATGACTCCACCCCACCATCTCCCTTAGTAAGAAGTAATCGAATATTATTTTTTAAACTGGAAAGAACTTCAGAATTTATTTAAAACATAATAAAAATTGGTAGACATTTATTGTAACACAGCATTTCTATGATGTAGGTATGTTATCTGCATTTTGCAGATGACTGTAACCTAATACTTAAATGGGTTGTGTGACTTATTCGAGATCATAAAGTAATGAGTGAGGAATTGAGATCTGAACCCAGGTAGTCCAGCTCTAAAGCCCATGTCCATCCACTCTTCAAACATGATTTTTGCAGCTTCCATGACCTACTAATAAAGAGGGCAGCATGATGTGTTAGAAAGGACTTAGAATTAGGGTCAGAGAGACCTGATATCAGGTCCTTCTCTCCTAGATACTAGCTACTTACCAGAAGAGACTGTTTCTATTGTTGTTTGGAGGCGAAAAGGGGGCACTTAATCTTAACTGGCTTATTACTAGGAAGCCTTCCCTGACCACAGAGTCTGTATTAATCACCCTCCCCTGTACCTTCTCAATACATTGTGGGGTACACTATATAACTGTCTGGTGTGATGGTTAAAATTGTGTGTCAACTTGGCTGGGCCATGATTCTCAGTAGCTTGGCAGTGGTATGATGTTGTGATCACTTCCATGGTGAGATATGAAAGAATGTAATCACCTCCAGGATGGGATCTGCTATGAGTAGCCAATCAGTTGAAAGGGAGTTCCCTTGGGCATGTGGCTTTCATTGAATCTAAGTGGATATTCTGGCAGGGCTTGGGGGCTTCTGCTGGTTCTGGATCCTGCAGCTGGTCCTGTTCATCTGATCTCCAATTCTTGGTACTTGAGCTAACACCTTACATGTGGTCTTACCTGCTGATCTTGGAATTTGTTGATCTTTGCAGCCTGCGAGCAAGAGCCTAGCTCTCTGATCTGCTGATCTTAGGTTCACCAGCCCCTGCAGCAACGTGAATCAGGAGAAGCCTCTATCCTGACCCAGGAACTTGGGGCATTCCAGCCTCGACACCACATGAGCCATTTCCTTTATATAAATCTCTCTCTATATATACTTGGCAACCCTGGTAGCATAGTGGTTAAGAGCTACGGCTGCTAACCAAAAAGTCAGCAGCTCAAATCCACTGAGTGCTCCTCAGACACCCTATGGGGCAGTTCTATTCTGTCCTTTAGGGTCACCATGAGTTGGAGTCAACAACAACGAGTTTATATGTGTATGTATGTATATATGTGTTCTTGGAAACTCTGGTGGTGTAGTGGTTATGTGCTACAGCTACTAACGAAAAGACTGGCAGTTTGAATCTGCCAGGTGCTCCGTGGAAACTCTATGTGGCAGTTCTACTCTGTCCTATAGGGTCGCTATGAGTCGGAATCGACTTGACGGCACTGGGTTTTATATACATACTTATACTCTTTACCAGCCCTGGTAATGAAGTGGTTAAGAATTCAGGCTGCATGATAGTTAAGATTGTGTGTCAACTCGGCTGGGCCATGATTCTAGTGTTTTTGGCAGTTGTGTAATGTTGTGATCACTTCCCTGTTGAAATTTGATATGTGATCGCCCCCATAATGGAATGTGCTGAGTGGTACCAGTGGGGGCAGAGCTTGTGGCAGCTCACCGTCCCCTCAGCCTTCACCTTTCCGCCCTCTACCGCCTACTTCCTTCCCGTGCAACTTGCCAAGGCTTTTGGCTTGTTCTGGATCCTGCAGCTGCCTCTTGTTCATCTGACATCCGGTTCTTAGGACTTGAGCTAGCAGCTTACCTGATGATCTTGGGTTTGCCAGCCCCTGCAGCTAAGTGAATCAGGAGAAGCCTCTATCCTGACCCATGGACTTGGGGTGTTCTAGCCTCTACAAGTTGTTTCCTTGATATAAATGTCTCTCTCTCTCTATACATATGCTTTACTAGTTTCACTTCTCTGGAGAACCCAGCCTAAGACAGGCTGCTAACCAAAAGGTCAGCAGTTTGAATCCACCAGCCTCTCCTCTGAAACCCTATGAGGCAGTTCCACTCTGCCTTATAGGGTCGCTATGAATCAGAATTGACTTGACGGCAGTGGGTTTGTTTTTTTAAATACACTTTACTGTTTTTGCTTTTCCAAAGAACTCAGCCTAAGACGCCTAGTTAGTACTGTTTACCTCCCTACCTGGCAGACCATAAGCTCACTAAAAACATGGCAGGGTCTACATCTTTCAGTTACACCATTGTATTTCCAAATCTAGGAGAGTGCTTTTAAAGAAAACTTTTAAAATATATATTTTGTTGAATGGAGGGTAGCCTCAGCAAGTCATCTTCTCTGTCTTGGTCTTACATCTTCCATTTATTAAATGTGAAAGTTATGCTTAATCTTCAAGACTACTTCCCACTCTGAGATTCTCTGAATATTTTATTCTGTGATGGTAAGAAAGATAATGTGAGTTGCATTTATTTGGAATGCATTCAATAATGTGAGTTGCATTTATTTGGTATATGTAAATCTGCTTAGCATAGCAGTACCTTAGTTTAAAAAAATAGAGTGACAAAATAAGATACAGTAAAACCTACAAAAGCTAGAACCTGTTTAAGACAGAAACCTGTCAGGAAAGAAAAACTCAAATCTTTTCCACTAAAACGAGCAACAGAAAAGTGCTAAGACTGCACCCTGGTCAAAGATGGAAAACCTGCAAGGCCTGGAAAAACAGGCAGTCCTGTCGAGCTCTGGCTCTCACAGTTTTCACTACATTTTCACAAATCAGGTAGAATCTGAGGAACTTTGGAGGTGGCTCATCTTGGAAGACCCAGTAAGAGAGAAAACTAGCCACCAGTGCTAGATGACTCATAAGATTAAAAGGTGTCTCAGGCAATTCGGCAGCTTGGATTTATGACCTCAGGCTGAATGGCTTTACGTTCAGTAGGCAAAGCTCATTAGCTCCAGTGATCGGCAACATCTTAATAAGGATGTGAATGAGTCAATAATTAGGATCTGAGCTAGGTTAGCATAATATAACAACATCAGCTAAAATTCGTTCAGTGTTCATTATATGTAATTCCCTCTTTTGAACTCTAAATGTATATATTTAACTTCTCCCTGGTCATTTCCACATATATGTCCCTCTCAAATATCAAACTCAATATTTCAAAGCTGAATTCACATATTTTAGCTCTCGATTTCATTATTTCTCCAGCGGACCCTATCTCAAAGCCCATAAGCCAAGCCAAAATCTTGGAGGCATCCTTATCTCCCTCAAACCCCTTCCATGAAAAAGCATTGATTCCATCTCCTTATTATATCTTAACCCTCTCGCTTTCTCTCATTCCCACCACATATCCCCAGCTCAGGCCCCACAGCTGTTTGTTTAAACTGTTGCAACTCTTTCTTAACGGATCACTTGGATTCTAACATTGGCTGTTCAAATCTGGTCTCCACACTACACCTAGAGTACTCTTTTCAAGATTAAAATCTGGCCATGTCACTCCCTGCATAAATCTTGTCCATGCCTCCTTTACTTACAGGTACTTAACGCAAGGTTGTTATCTTGCTCGTCGTAACCTGACCCCTGCCTAACAGTCTAGCTTCATCCTTCAATAGTTTCCATTGCCTCCATATGTTCCAGCCCTACCACTTGCCCTTTTCCAGGGGCCTGGCATTACCGAAATGCTGCGGGTGGCTCTAGATAGGGCTGAGTCAGCTAGTACCAGTGGACACAGTTTTCTGTCCTACTGGGTCAGAATCAACTGGATGGCAATAGGTTTTTTTTTTTTTTAACAAGGGGGACACTGGACACTCTTGTCCAAATGATGTTAACACTCTAAGTTTTCCTTTGTTTTCATTTTCTATACTTTTCAAAAATATATGAAATTTATTATACAGTCCAAAATATACCAGCTTCATATTTACATATTTGGTTTAGGCAATTCTCTTTCTTTCTTTCTCTTTTTTTAGTGATTGGAAAACTAGAAGTGGAAAGGCATTTCTGTGTTTCTGATCAACATGTTTTAGTTGAATTCTATAAACATTTATTAATTTTCTATTAAATTACTGGTAGCATTGGGACAGACATTAGGCAGAAAAAAGGCATAAAGAGTCAATAATTTCAAATAGCTCACAAAGGAAGATCAGATATAGAAATATGTAATTAGAATGTAGTGTAACAGGGATCAAAGAGGTACACAAACTGATTTCATAGGGAAATCCGGGTTGAAGGACATTTATAAAAGTCAAATACTGTGCCAAATTGTTGTTGTTGTTAAGTGCCATTGAGGCGGTTCTAGCTCCATAGTGCCCCTATGTACAACAGAACGAAAAACCACCCAGCCTGCGCCATCCTCACCACCATTGCTATGCTTGAGCCCACTGTTGCAGCCACTGTGTCAATCTCATTGAGGGTCTTCCTCTTTTTCACTGAACTTTTACTTTACCAAGCATGATATGCTTCTCCAGAGAGGTCCCTCCTGATAACATATCCAAAGTACATGAGACTAAGTCAAATTCTTAGCATACGTTATTTCATTCAACCCTTAGAAACACTACACAGGATAAATGTTATTTTAAAGACAGAAAACTGAAATTCAGGGTGTTGAAATAAACTCTCCAAAGTCACATGGTTCCTACATGCTGTAACAAGAATTTGAACCTACGTCTGATGGCTCCAGAAATATCACTTAACGCTCTCCAAGTCTATCTTGCTTTTGCCCTAGAACATCTAACAATGTCTGAGGATTAGATAATGAAAGACATCACAGGAGAAACTGAGGACTATTGGTGAACTCAATTCTGTTTCAAACCTTCCTTTCAAGGAGTCACAGGATCATAGAATCTTCAAATTGGAAATGACCTTTAGTATCAGTAAGTCTTAAACTCTCCAGATGGATGAACTGAGACCCAAAGAGGTTTGCTACTTCCCTTGAGTCACACACAGTAATCAGATATAGAATTGACATCCAGAACCAAGTATCCTGATTCTGAGTCTGGTATCCTTTCTACCTCACTGCATGGAAGACATACGCAAAAATTGAGGAAAAAAGACTAGATAGTGAGGTCAAAGCAAGAACAAGGGATGGGTAAGATAGAATCATTTTTTTTTTTTTCGTCTTTGTATATTCCACATTAGCCCTGCTCCTGGTAATTATTAATATTAATTATTTTAAAAATAAATGAGCAAAAAGTAAACTGGATCAACCAGTCCCATCTGGGATCAAGCTTTAGTTAAATTTTGATAAAGAGTCTATGTTTATTAAAAAAAAAAAAAATTTGTTTCCTTCCCTCTGTCTATAATATATGTGTTATAGATAGTCCCTATTATAACACATGCTCTGTTTGGGAAAAAATGACTACTGAGAAGTTACCAAATGTTAGTCAATATGTTAAGTGCTTTACATATATTATCATACTTAATTTTTTTAACAATCCTATGAGTTAAGAATGTTTATATATTGTCCCCGCTTTGATGAGGGATTGAAAAGATTAAAGGTCAGTCAGATCAGAAGCTATGATGGGCAGCACTGGGAATTAAATCCACACAGTCTGGCTTCAGAACAATAATTCCTGCCAATGTCACTTCTTTGTCCTCCCTTCACCAAGGATAAAGAGGAGGACCAGTGTAGTAGTGCCAATTTAGAAAATCAGTGAGAGGAAACTGTGTGGGGGCTGGATAAAAGAGGAGAAAACATGAGTAGGAGGGGTCTGGAGAAAGCTCAGTGTGTCCTTACCTCAATGCCTCCCTCTTCCCTCCCAGGTCTGCCTCACAAAGGGTCAGAGAGGATCATACATCAAGAATTCCACCTGACCAATCTCAGTGGTCCCAGTGAAGATGGATCTCACCAGCTGACACAGTTTTGCCACTACATGTGTTCTGTCCCCAGTAACACCCCTTTTCTGGGAAATTCATGATTTCTGATCAGAAACAGCTCTGGAATCCCATTTCATTGTGCCAGCTGAAGCCTGCTTCTTCCTATAACCATAATATTTAAGTTTGGAAGAATCTTTAGGACTCCCTTGTACTCAGACTTTCAAACTGTGTCTTGTAGAGTCTAGAGTCTCCAGGGAAACACCTGCAGAGAGAAGACAAAAGAGGTGGAGGGTAGCAGGACTCCTGAGCTCTCTCTCTCTCCAACTTCATTCAGGCCACCTACTCCATTGTCCTTCAGGGGAAGGATTATTTTGCAAGGTTTAAGAGCTGGGGCTCTTGAGTCAAATGATCTAGGTCTGAATCCAAATCTACCAGGGAGGTCTGTGGGACTTGGCCAAGTTACTTAACCACCCTGTGCCTTGGCTCCCTTGTCTTTAATATTTAGGTAATAATACTACTGCTCTCCTCTCATAGGGTTATTGTGAAGATTACAAAGTTAATATATGTAAAGCACTTAAAATAATTCCTGGCATATAATGAGCACCTGATAAATCTTAGCCATCATTATTATTTTACCTGTTTTTCTGCATCACTTTAAAATTCTATAACTACTGATTTCTTTTTTTTTTTTTTTTTAGGAAGCCAAGTGTAACAGGGGAAAAGTCATGTATGTTCACACAACAAATTAGAACCCAGGTTTCCTGACTTCCTGTTCAATGCTCATTCACTTAGATCATGAGGTATTATCTTTGCCACTCCCTAACCTGAGTGTTCATGACTACATTCTCTGAACATCCTGGTCCTCTATCACTTTCTCTATAAACTCGGGTTGGGTCAACAAGAATTCTTGCACTTTTTCCTCTGTTAAGAATATTGGGATGGTTACAGAACCAAGATGGTGGCTTAGTCACATGCACCATAATGTCCTCCTGCACCAAAAACCCAGAAAACCAAGCAAAACAGTATCAGCTAACAATCTGGGAACCCTGAACATGAAA
This sequence comes from Elephas maximus indicus, assembly GCF_024166365.1. NCBI lineage: Eukaryota > Metazoa > Chordata > Mammalia > Proboscidea > Elephantidae > Elephas > Elephas maximus. Next base: position 102,532,991 of record NC_064821.1, read on the forward strand.
AAAGAAAGTCTAAGGGCTGAACCAAATGTTGATTGGAAGGAATAAGTAAAATCGTGAAAGAAGAGTAACATGGAAAAGAGGAGCTCAGCCAGCCATCCTGGCCTGCTATGGATAACTTAGTATAAAGCCAGCAGTGACCCTGGGTGAAGAAAACAGCAAGGCAACTTCATGACTTTCCCAAAAGGGACAGGCAACCTATATAGACACACACGAAAAGAAGCAGAGACAGGACGGGTGCCAGATCCAGATCTGGAGATACTCAGGAATGGTGGCCCTTGACCTCAGGGGTGAGTGGCACACATAAGGCAAAGGATCTGGGGAGTGCTGGCAGGAGATCTCCCACCCAACCAGCCCCCAGGCAGCTCCCTCTCCTTGCACTCAAGAGAGGACAGGTCCTGCTTACTGGCTACAATGGACATGAGGTCCCCTAGTACCCGCATATCCTAGCCAGAGGAATGCACTCCCCCTCAACCCATCCTCCTGATCAGAGGTGGCAGAGGGTCTCATATCCCAACCAACTTGCCTGACTGGGGGACCATAACAGGAGTCTATCCTCTTCCCCTCTATGCCACCCAACCCCATCCACTACTCTCCCTTGCCCATCCAACGAGCAAGGCTAGGCACACCACCATGCATGTATCTGCTTGCCACCTGCTCCAACAAGGGCCCAGTGAAGGGCAGTGGCAGTGGGATAATGAGAAACCCACCACTCCCTTCTCTCTCTCCCCATCTGGCATGAGGTGGCACCTCTGTGCATACATTTGCCAGGTGCAACTCCATCCTTTAACCCACCCTGCAAGGGGTAGAAGAGTTGTGACTGTATGTGCATCCCCCCCCCCCACTTAGGCCCTTCCTCCCTCCCCCACCTGATGTGAGGGGGTATCACTGTGCTCACATCCACCAGATGTGACTCTCTCCCTTAACCTACCCCGCAAGGGGCAGAGGAACCATAACTGTGCGCACATCCCACTACAGTCCCTTGCTCTCTCTCCTCACCCACCAACTGATGCAAGGTGGCATCGCTGTGATTGCATTCGCCAGGCATGACCCTCTCCCTTAACCTGCCCAGTGAGGGGCAGGGGAGCTGGGACTGTGTGCCTATCCCCCCTCCAGTCCTTCCCTCCCTCCCCCTACCTGATGTGAGGCATCGACACTGTATGCACATCTACCAGGCATGACTCCAGCCCTTAACCCACCCAACGAGGGGGCAGAGGAAACATGACTATGTGCACATCCCCCAGCAGCCCTTCTTCCCTTCCTTCACCTGAAGTAAGAGAGCACCTCTGTGTACACATCTGCCAGATGTGACTCCATCCTTTCGCACACTCAGTGAGAGGCAGAAGAGCCATGACTATGCACATATACCCATGGAGCCCCTTCTTCCCTCCCCTCACCTGACACGAGGTGGCACCATTGTGCATGCACCTACCAGGCTTGACTCCATCCTTTAATGTGCCCAGCAAGGGGCAAAGGAGATGCAATTGCATGCGCATCCCATGGCAACCCATCCCTCCCTCCCCTTGCCTGACATGAGGCGACCCATTGTGCGTGCATCCTCCAGGTGTGACTCCATCTCCTAACCGCCCAGCAAAGGGCAGAGGAGCTATGACTATGTGTGTATTCCCCTGAGGCCCTTTCCTTCCTCCCCCTGCCCAGTGCAGGGCAGAAGAAGAGTGAGTGTGCACCTTCCTCCCTCTTCCTACCACTAACAGACAGGTGCAGTGAGACTAAGTGAACATCCACATGCTGTTCCTTCCTCCCACCCCCAGCCCAGGAGGAGGTGGAGGTAGAGCGACTATGCGAACATCCCCCTGCTGCCCCCTTCTATCACCCGTACCTCCCCGCCAACCAGTGAGAGGTGACAAGAATGTCCCTACTCACCCATGACACCCTTCACATCAGCTGCTCCACCTGCATGGACAGCATCATTCCTGGCTCCTGAGCCACCAAACCAAAGACAGACGGAGGCCAAAGCTCAACCAACCCACCTTCAGCACCTCACAAGATCAGTAACAGAGACCCCAGCTCCCCCATCTACCTGCCACTCCACTTACCCAAAGACAGGTAGAGAGTGCTCCAGCATGGCCAGTCCAGTGACCAGAGCACCATTCCAGCCATATCTGCCAAGAATCACAAAAACAAAATAATAGGGTACAGCAAAAAAATTATACAAATAAAAAATAAATACAATTTTTGTACTTTATATTGTCACAGAGACAACAGATAACAGCAAACCACCTAAAGAAGGAGGGGAAGGTAGCCCCAGCAAGTGATCATAATAGAGAACCAGAAATCCCCCCTAAGGAAGAAAAGGTAATGGAGCATCATGAAAAGGAATTCAAATGGCTTATATTTTACATTTAGGGTCCTCAAAGTAATCGAGGAAAACACAGACAAAACTATGGAGAACACAGACAAAACCAAGGAAAGCACATACAAAACAGTAGAAGAAGTGAGGAAAACAATACAAGAACAAAATGACAAAATAGACAATTGGAAATGATACAGAAACAGAAACTAGAAATCCAGATGCTTAACAATAAAATTGCAGAAACTGACGACTCAATGGAAAATTATAGGTGTAGAACTGAAACAATGTAAGACAGGATCAGCAGAGAAGAAGGCCAATCCTTTGACGCTAGTCTCTTCAAGGAACAATTAAAAAAATGGAAAAAGAAAAATGAAGAAAGCCTGAGAGTTATGTAGGACACAATCAAGAGGAAATAACTTACGCATGATTGGAATCCCAGAAGAGGAGGAGTCAACAAAAAGTACAGAGAGAATTGTTGAAGATATGTTGACAGGAAACATCCCTAATATCATGAAAGATGAGAAGATAACCATACAAGAGGCACAATGAACCCCATACAGGGTAGATCCCAATAGAAGAACACTGAGACATATCATAATCGAACTTTCCAAAACCAAAGACTAAGAGACCTGAAAGCAGCTTGGGAAAAACAAAAGATCACCTGCAAAGAGGCATCAATAAGATTAAGTTCTGATTACTCAGCAGAAGCCATGCAGGGCAATAGGATGATATATATATAACCTTGAAAGAAAAAAAAAAAAAAAACTGCCAACCAAGAATTATATACCCAGCAAAATTATCCCTCAAATATGATGGCAAAATTAGAAAATTTTCAGATAAACAGAAATTAAAGTAATTTGTAAAAACTGGACCAACTTTACAAGAAGTATTACAGGGAGTTCTTCAGGCAGAAAACTAACAACACACCAGACAACCTGAAATTAAAACACATGACATCAGACAGATATCGACAGATAAAGGACTCCTGAAAATAAAGCTGAAAGACAGAAAACAGGAAACCAGAGATGTCAATCTGTAACTGATGACCACTTCAAAACATAAAGGGGGAATAAAAGGTATAGGTTTAGAAATTCCACATGGAGGGGAAGTCAAGGTGTTATCAAGACATAAATTACTGCTTTAAATTTAGAAAGATAAAGGTAAATTTCAGGGTAACCACAAAGAAAGTCAACAAATTCATTAAAATATAAAAGAAGAAAATCATAAAGATTGAGCATACATAAAACCAAAAATGACAAAGGAAAGGAAAGGACAAACCACAAATAAAAAACAAAAACAAACAAACAAACAAAAAACTCAGTGCAGAAAATTAAGCGGAATGAAGAAACCATTGGCACTACAAAAAAAAAACCCATAAGAAAACGGCAACAATAAATTCTTACCTATCGATAATCACACTGAATGTTAATGTTCTAAATGAACAAGTTAAGAGGCAGAGAGTGGCAGAATGGATTAAAAAAAATGACCCATCAACATGCTGTCTACAAGTGACACACCTTAGACACAAAGATATAAATAAATTAAAACTTAAAGAATATAAAAAGATATATTAAGCAAACAATAACCAAAAAAGAGTAGGTGTGGCAATATTAATCTCTGATAAAATACATTTTAAAGCAAAATCCACTATAAAAGACAAGAAAGGACATTATATAGTGATGTAAAGGGTCAATCCACCAAGAGAACATAACCATAATAAATATATACACATCTAACAACAGAGCTCCAAAATATATAAAACAGATTCTAACAGCACTGAAAAGAGAAACAGACATTTCCACAATAATACTACAAGACTTTAACACACCATTCTCGATGAAGGACAAAACAACTAGAAAAGAACTCAACAAAGACACAGAAGATCTAAATACCACAACCAAACAACTTGACCTCATAGACGTATACAGAGCACATCATCCAACAGCAGCAAAGTACACATTCTTCTCCAATGCTCATGAATCATTCTCCAGAACAGACCACATTTTCGACCACAAAGCAAGCCTCAACAAATTCAAAGATCAAAATAATACAAAGCATCTTCTCTGATCACAATGCTATAACAATAGAAATCAATAACAAGAAGAGCAAGGAAAAATATATATATACTGGATGGAAACTAACACCCTGCTTAAAAACAACTTGGTAATAGAAGAAATCAAAAAAGAAACTTAAAAATTTCTAGAATCAAATAAGAATGAAAACACAATATACCAAAACCTGTGGGACACAGCAAATGCAGTCCTCAGAGGTTAGTTTATAGCAATAAACACACACAGTGAAAAAAGAATGAAAAAAAAAAAAATCAAAACATTAACCCTACAACTCAGATAATTAGAAAGAGAGCAGCAAAAGATGCCCATGGTCATCAGAAGAAACAAAATAATGAAAATTAGAGAAGAAATAAATGAAACAGAGAACAGAAAAACAATAGAATCAACAACACTAAAAGCCGGTTTTTTTTTAAAGGATTAATAAAATTGACAAGCTACTGGCCAAACTGACAAAAGAAAAACAGGAGAAGATGCAAATAACCCAAATAAGAAACGAGATGAGTGACATTACAACAGAAACTACTGACATAACAAGGATCATAACAGAGTACAATGAAATGATGTACTCCAACAAATTTGAAAACCTAGAGGAAATGGACCACCTTCTAGAAATACACCACCTACCTAAACTAACACAAACTGAGGTAGAAAATTTGAATAGACCCATAACAAAAGAAGAAATTAAAGGGGGTCATAAAAAAAAACTCCCAACAAAAAATAGCCCCAGTCCAAAGAGCTTTTGAATGCGAGAGCAGGACAATGAATAAGGAAGACTGAAGAAGAATTGATGCCTTTGAATGATGGTGTTGGAGAAGAATATTGAATATACCATGGACTGCCAGAAGAACAAACAAGTCTGTCTTGGAAGAAATACAGCCAGAGTGCTCCTTGGAAATGAGGACCAGACTTCGTCTCATGTATGTTGGATATGTTATCAGGAGGTATCAACCCTTGAAGAAGGACATCATGCTCGATAAAGTAGAAGATCAGTGAAAAAGAGGAGGACCCTCAATGAGATGGATTGACACAGGGGCTGCAACAATGGGCTCCAGCATGGCAATGATTGGCAGGATGGCACAGGACCAGGCAGTGTTTTGTTCTGTTGTACACAGAATGGAACTGATTCAATGGCATCTAACAACAACAGACGACTTCACTGGAGAATTCTACCAAACACTCAGAGAAGAGTTGACAACAATTCTACTCAAACTATTCCAGAAAATGGAAATGGAAGGAATACTCCTGAATTCACTCTATGAAGTTAGCATAACCCTAATACCAAAGCCAGACAAGGACACCACTAAAAGAGAAAACTACAGGCCAATATCCCTCATGAATAAAAATATGCAAAATTCTCAGCAAAACCCTAGCCAATAGAATAAAACAACATATCAAAAAAGTAATATATCATAAGCAAGTGGGATTTATACCAGGCATGTAAGGTTGGCTCAACATTAGAAAATCAATCAACATAATCAACCACATAAATAAAACAAAGGAAAAGAATCACATGATCATATCAGTTGATGCAGAAAAAGCATTTGATGAAGTCCAACACCTGTTCCTGATTTAAAAAAAGAAAAAAACTCTCAGCAAAATAGAAATAGAAGGGAAACTCCTCAGGATAATAAAGGGAATTTATAGACAGCCAATAGCCAACATTATCCTCAATGGGGAGAACCTGAAAGTATTACCCTTTATCACCACTCTTATTCAACATTTTATTGGAAGTCCTAGTGAGAGCAATAAGGCAAGAAAAGGAAATAAAGGGCATCCACATTGGTAAGGTAGAAGTAAAACTATCCCTATTCACAGATGATATGATTCTATACACAGGAAATCCTAAAGACTCCACAAGAAAGCTATTGGAACTAATAGAAGCATACAACAAAGTACCAGGATACAAGATTAACATACAAAAACCAGGTGGATTCCTCTACATCTACAGAGAGAACTACGAAAAGGAAATCAGGAAAAAAAAATCCATTTACAATAGCTCCCCAAAAGATAAAATACTCTGGAAAAAATCTAACCAGAGATGTAAAAGACAAAGAAAACTACAGAACACTACTGCAAGAAACCAAAAGAGGCCTACATAAGTGGAAAAACATGCCATGCTCCTGGAAAGGAAGACTTCACATTGTGAAAATGTCAACACTACCCAAAGCGATATGTAGATATAATGCAAGTCTGATCCAAATCCCAACAGCATTCTTCACTGAGATGGAAAAATTAATCACTAACTTAATATGGAAGAAAAAGAGGCCCTGAATAAGTAAAGCTTTATTAAAAAAGAACAAAGTAGGATGCCTCACACAACCTTATTTCAGAACCTACTGTAGAGCCACAGTAGTCAGGATAGCCTGTTACTGATATAAAAACAGGCACACAGACCAATGGAACAGAATCGAGAACCCAGATGTAAGACCATCCACCTATGGATAGCTGATCTTTGACAATGGACCAAATGCTATTGAATGCGACAGAGACAGTCTCTTCAATAAATGGTGCTGGCAGAATTGGATATCTGTAGAAAAATGACAGGATCCAAACTTCACACCATGCACAAAAACTAACTCAAAATGGATCAAATATAAACCTAAAGCTATAAAAGAAAATGGAGGAAAAATTAGGGACAATGCTAATATATGGCATAGATTACCAAACATAACTAAAAATGCACACACAGAACATAAACTGGATAAAAGAGACCTCCCAAAAATTGAGGAGCCCTGGTGGCACAGTGGTAAAGAGCTTGGCTGCTAACCAAAAGGTTGGCAGTTCATATCCACCATCTGCTTCTTGGAAACCCTACGGGGCAGTTCTACTCTGTCCTATACGATTGTTATGTGTCAAAATCAACTCGACAGCAATGGGTTTTTGGTTCCCTATCTTTTTTTTTTTATCATAATATCTGTAAGAACAGGAACCTTGTATGTCTTGATTTCTGCTGAGTTCCCAATGCTTAGAACAATGTCTGATACATAGATTCTTAATACATATCTGAGTGGATGAATGGATTGATAGTTGGATGGGAAGATGGATGGATGGATAGACAGGCGGATGCATGAAGAAAAGGAGAATGAGGGAAGAAGTGATGATGAAAGACCTGGAATCTATGTTGTGCAGTGTGAAGAGAAGGAGGTAAGGAATCAGACTGTACTACCGGCTATATGTCTCACAGAAGTCCCTCAACATCTCTGAGTCTGCGTGAGCTGCTCACTGTTCAAGTGAAAATGTTTATGCTGTTTCCACTAAATGGGAAGAGAGGGACAGAAACTATATGCCTCCCATGGTGGTTGTGTGAGTGAAATAAGATAATGAATGTGGAGTGTTTTTTGAACTGTGGAATATTATAGATAACATGGATTCCGACCATTGTTAAGGACAGGGGAATAGAAACATTGCTGTTTAACCTCTTTTCTTCTTATTAGGGTCTCAATGAGGGCAGGGGTGAATTTCTCACCTTTGGGGGAGGTCTCCAGTGCTTATTACACTGCCGGACAAATAATGGGCACTCAAATATGCTTCCTTAATAATAAAATGGCATAGACAAGAGGAGGGCTCCTTTTTATGAGGGAGGCTTTGGAATGAGATCTACCTAAATAAGTATGAATCCTACTGCGTCATGTCCTATCTGTATGACCTTGGGCGAGTTATTTAACGTGAGTCCCAGTTTTCTCAAACATCAAAGCAGCCAATGCTACTCAGCTCATAACGTTGTTGTATTAAATTCATTGGTGTTATATCAGGAAGCTCCTGAGCACGTAGTAGGTGATTTAGAGAAAGTCACTCTTGTGATGAAGATCAAGGAAGATTGCTGAACACCAGAGATAAAGGGGGTGAAGGGCAAAATTAGTGGCACAGTGGGAGAAAACGTAATGGGAGCCCTAATGATCATTTCATTTCTTACTGTGCCAGTAATATAACTGGTATAACTCAGTCTCCTAGCTGTTGGGTCTGGTGTGAGCTTCAGATGAGATGAGGGCTCATATTGACAACTGAGACTCGGAGACCCTATGACAAAATTAAAAGAACATAGGTCTGAGCTGTCTCTGCCTCCACCCCCTGCCTCTTCTCTATGACCTCAGTCTTCTCTTCTGTAAAATGGGAAATAAAGACTAGATAATCTGAAAAGCCCTCCTGAATATAAAACTGCATATCTCAATAGAAAAAAAAACACAGCAGGCTGAGCTCAGTGGACTGAAAAGATTTTTTTCTTCTCCTTCAGGATGAAACAACGTGTCAGTGTCATGGATTGAATTGTGTTCCTCAAAAATATGCATCAACTTGACTAGGCCATGATTCTCGGTATTGTGTGATTGCCCATTTTGTCATCTGATGTGATTTTTCTGTGTTGTAAATCCTACCTCTATGATGTTAACAAGGCAGGATTAGAAGCAGTTATGTTAATGAGGCAGGACTCAATCTACAAGATTAAGCTGTGCCTTAAAGCAATCTCTTTTGCTATATAAAAGAAAGAAGTGAGCAGAGAGACAGCGGGACTTCATACCACGAAGAAACGAGAGCCAGGAGAATAGTGTGTTCTTTGGACCTGGGGTCCCTGTGCTGAGATACTCCTCAACCAGGGAAGATTGATGACTAAGACCTTTCCCCAGAGGCTACAGAGATAGAAAGCCTTCCCCTGGAGCTGGCACCCTGAATTCAGAGTTCTAGCCTCCTAGACTGTAAGAGAATAAATTTCTCTTTGTTTAAGCGATCCATTTGTGGCACTTCTGTTGTAGCAACACTAGATGACTAAGACAGCTGATTAAAGTTATGTTGAGAGGTTAATTAACATCTGTAACCAGGGAATATTAACATCTCTTAGATGAGGTGATATATGTGTGGTGCCAGGCACAAGATAAAAAAGAAGAAAAAAAGTTGTCTTGGAGTTGACTCCAACTCATGGTGACCCCATGTGTATCAGAGTAGAGCTGTGCTCCATAGCGTTTTCAGTGGCTGATTCTTCAGAATTAGACAGCCAAGTCTTTCTTCTGACTCAAAGTTACAACCTTTTGGTTAGCAGCCAAGTGCTTAAGCATTTGCACCACCCAGGGACTCCAAGCACAAGATTTAAAAAAAAAAAAAAATTGAGTCAAAATTCAACTCATAGTGACCCTATAGGAAAGGGGAGAACTGCCCCACAAGGTTTCCAAGACTGTAAATCTTTAAGGATGCAGACTGCCATGTCTTTCTCCTTGAAGTGTCTGATGGGTTTGAACAACCAACCTTTTGGTTAGCAGCAAAACGCTTAACCACTGTGCCACCCTCTCTACCCACTGCCATCAAATCAGTTCTGACTTGTAGTGACCCTATAGGACAGAGTAGAATTGTCCCATAGGGTTTCCAAGGTTGTAAATCATTATGGAAGCAGATAGCCATATCTTTCTCCCTCAGAGTAACCGGTGGGTTCGAGAACCACTGACCTTTTTGTTAGGAGCCAAGCGCTTCAACCACTGCGCCAACAGGGTTCCTTAAATTTAGCACAAGATAGGCTCTCATTAAATATTCAAATTTTATAATTCTCTACCACTCCTTTGGCCCCCTCCCACAATGCAGCTGAGTCTCTCAACTTCTCAGCTATCCTACTACTGTGACAAGCTTCTAACTGGCCTCCCTGCCTGCTATCCAATAGATGCATTTGCTAATCAATGAAGTAATAGAGGAAAAAGCCCCATCTGGCCCCTTCAGTCCGCCCTTCACTAAGTTGTCAGAACTATCCTCAAAAGCCCAGTTTTGATCTTGTCACTCCCCTGCTCAACAGACTTTCCTCGGTCTCCACCATTCTGAAACAATACCACATCTCTTAGCCTAGAATTTAAGTCCCTCTGTAGGCTTATTTCATTCCTACTTGGTACAACCCATTTCCCAGCTGAACTAAACTCCACTGCAGGCTCCTGCTTTTTCCACCACCCCCACATGACCGACAGCCTCCTGCAAAGGGACAAAAAGTAGGTCTGTTTTTGGATACTGAGAGCCATGCAGCAATGTCCTGTCCTGGTGCAGCCCAGATCAGAATCTGTTGCATCGAAGTGGGGGAATGTCAGTATTATTTATTTTTCTCATGAAAACACTACTCCCTCAATAAAGAATTCAGCAGGGGCTCCTCCATTCCCCAGTCTCAGGGGCTCCCCTAACAGGACAATACTTAATTTCTTTCATTTCTCCTTCTCTAATGGGGGCTGTCAAGTACCCTCCCCCTCCCGGCAACCTGGGAAGGAGGCATAAATCCACCCGGCGGCTTCACACAACTGTCACATTTCCATTCTAATCAGCAGTCCCTTCTCCACCTCCTCTTTACCCAAGAGACCAGGGTTACTCCAATGCCCCCTGCTGAGCTCCCCCATGCAGCAGTGGGCCTCTGGCCTCCCCTTCCCCCTCCACCCCATCCCAGGAGATGGCAGCCCCTCATTATCCAAGGAGGCTCCACTCCTAGGTTCATTGCATCTATTAGTTCTGTGCTTCACCTCTGACCTTAGCCTTCCTGAGGGGGGCAGTCTGCCCTTCCTCCCTCCTCTCTCCAGTCAATCCCATAGATTTTTGCTGCTGCCAAGAGCAGCTTCTTTGGAGCTGAGGAGTGGGGGCGGGAGAGATTGCATGTCTCAGCCCTGGGTGAGGCACTGAGGAGAAATGGGCCTTTTAACAACTGCAGTTCAGTGATGAGAAAGCAATGAGGCCCACCACCATCACTCAGACCCTCCTCCAAGCCCTTTGCACTTACCAGGTGAGACTGAAAACATTTTGATTAGGCCTAACCGGATGATAAATACAGGAGTCCAGCCCATCCGGATGCTAAATCCATTTCCTGCCGCAGATGAATGGGCAGGCGGCCCACAGCCTGATCAAAATTTTCCTTGACTGGAAGCAGAAATGAACGCCTCTGTGCCATCACCCACTGAACTCCTTACAAGAGCTGTTTATTCAGCCTTTATGAAAGGATCCTGCCTCAGCATAGGGCACCCATATTGCAGTTTCAACAGCAGTGTGTATTGACGTTTGTTATTTAGAAATATTGTAGAATCTGAGCTGAAGAAAAGACGTTGAAGGTCATTTAGCAAATAGAGTTCAAACTTGCTATTGTTTCATAGCACTGGAGCCACGTTTCTTGCAAATAACATCTTACGTGGTAGCTCCATACAGGAAATAGACAGAAACTGAGCTTCTTTGGATAAATAGGACTCCTTGGGTGGTGCAAACAATTAATGCATTTGGCTGCTAACCAAAAGGTTGGAGGTTTGAGTCCATGAAGAGGCACACCCAGAAGAAAGGCCTGGTAATCTACTTCTAAAAAATCAGCCATTGAAAACGCTATTTAGCACAGTTCTACTCTGACACACATGGGTTGCCATGAGTCAGGATCAACTCAACAGCAACTGGTTTTAGACAAATAAACTTCTTTAGAAATTTAGGGTACCAGAGAACGGATTTTGATACGCAATGATTCATTCCAGTCATCAAGCATATGTAGGCATCCACTCTGCCATACCCAGGCATATGATCACTAGCTGATTAGCTCTAGTGATGAGGAGCTCAGTGGGCTACAAATAATTTCAACCCCTTACCAGCACCTCTTAATAATAAGCTATGTAACACTGGACATGTCATCTAACCTCACTGGACATCTGTACCCTCACCTAGAAATGAAGAGAAATATTAGCAAGTGCCTATTAGAAGGAAAAGATGAAATAATATGTGTGAAAACTTTTAAAACTCATGAATTCAGTGGCCAACACTGGTGGAGGAGGCAACAACCTATAGGTGAAAGGACTAAACTTAGAGTCAGATTTCAGTTCAAACTAGGCTCTGCCATCCACTCTGCCACTCTGTTGACGCTGGGCACCTTGCCTAACCTCTCTGTGCCTCGGTTTCATCATCTATTTCATCATCTGACTCACTGGGTTGTTTAAAGATGAAATACTTCATACTAAAACAAAACAAAACAAAAAACCAAACCCAAGCAATGCAACTTATAGCAACTGTATACGACAGAGTAGAACTGCCCCATAAGGTTTCCAAGGAGTGGCTGGTGGATTCAAACTGCCAACCTTTCAGTTAGCAGCCAAGCTCTTAACCACTGCACCAACAGGGCTCCAAAATACTGCATAGAATGGTACTTTATAAAGCATAGGGAATAATGACAATGACATGATTATTATGATTAGAGGACACATAAGAAGCCAGACCCAGCTACCTTGTCCTTGGTGGGGGGTGGGAGGAAGGGGAAGGGGGAGTTGCTGGTGACAACCACTCCCATCTAGACTAAATAATTTCTGAGCCAACTACTAATAACTGTCCTCTAAGGTTGATTCAGATGTCCTGGAGCATAGAAATTGTGTCACAAGTAGGAGGAGAACCACTATTTGTACATAATGCTAGGTGCTTTGTACGCAGGAAATCATTTAACTCCTGTCAGCTCTCAAATCAGTTTTTACCCTCTGTAGTCCACTCTCTGTCACAGGGTGGCCAGCCCCTGAAAACCACATTTCCCATGATCTCTTGTCAAAAGGTTTCACCTCAGTTCAGCTAATAGCAGGCACTGGAGAGAGGAGAGAGAGATCTAAGGCTGTTGACAAAAAGGTCAGCAGTTCGAATCCACCAGGTGTTTCTTGGAAACCCTATGTGTTGCTATGAGTCAGAATTGACTCAATGGTAACACGTTTGGGTTTTTGGTTTTTGGAGACAGCTTGGAAGAGGGAGAGAGAAGTCAGGGTAGTTCTCACTTCACCTCCTTTGCTTTGGACAGAGCCTCCAACAGTGGCAGCCCCTGATCCAGCCCCCAGCTCCCACCTGCCAGTTCCACCAACCATGACCCAAGTTACTACCAGCCAGTTACTCCTCAAACCATAATCCAAGCTCCTACCAGGCTGCCTCACCAAAGCTCTAGGTCCTAACTGCACCTGGGATTGACCATCCTCCAAGGAACGAGCTCCCACTAGGTGGCTTTTTCTTCTAGGTTCTGATAACACACTGCCTCCTCTCTTTGTCCCTCCATCTTTAGGGAAGGTAGTTGTTGTTGTTGTTAGGTACCCTGGAGTCAGTTCCAACACATAGCAACCCTATGTACACAGAGCAAAACACTGCCCGGTCCTGTGCCATGCTCACAATCATTGTTATGCTTGAGCCCATTGTTGCAGCCACTGTGTCAATCCGTCTCATTGAGGGTCTTCCTCGTTTTCGCTGACCTTCCACCAAGCATGATGTCCTTCTCCAGGGACTGATCCCTCCTGACAACATGTCCAAATTATGTAATAAGCAGTCTTGCCATCCTTGCTTCTAAGGAGCATTCTGGTTGCACTTCTTCCAAGACAGATTTGTTTGTTCTTTTGGCAGTCCATGGTATATTCAACATTCTTCACCAACACCATAATTCAAAGGCATCAATTCTTCTTTGGCCTTCCTTATTCATTGTTCTGATTTCCCACACATATGATGTGACTGAAAATACCATGGCTTTGGTCACCTTAGTCTTCAGGGTGACATCTTTGCTTTTCAATACTTTAAAGAAGAAGCCAGACCCAGCTACCTTGTCCTTGGTGGGGGGTGGGAGGAAGGGGAAGGGGGAGTTGCTGGTGACAACCACTCCCATCTAGACATTGCAGCAGATTTGCCCAATGCAATGCCTCTTTTGATTTCTTGACTGCTGCTTCCATGGCTGTTGATTGTGGATCCAAGTAAAATGAAGTCCTTGACAACTTCAACCTTTTCTCTGTTTATCATGATGTTGCTTATTGGTCCAGTTGTGGAGATTTTTGTTTTCTTTATGTTGAGGTGTAATCCATGCTGAAGGCTGTGGTCTTTGATCTTCATCAGTAAGTGCTTCAAGTCCTCTTCACTTTCAGCAAGCAAGGTCCTGTCATTTGCATAACGCAGGTTGTTAGTGAGTCTTCCTCTAATCCTGATGCCCCATTCTTCTTCATATAGTCCAGCTTCTCAGATAATTTGCTGAGGATACAGATTGAATAGGTATGGTGAAAGGATACAAGCCTGACACACACCTTTCCTGATATTAAACCATGCAGTATCCCCTTGTTCTATCCAAACAACTGCCTGTTGATCTGTGTAAAGGTTTCTCATGAGTACAATTAAGTGTTCTGGAATTCCCATTCTTTGCAATGTTATCCATAATTTATGATCCACACAGTCGAATGCCTTTGCACAGTCAATAAAACGCAGGTAAACATCCTTCTGGTATTCTCTGCTTTCAGCCAGGATCCATCTGACATCAGCGATGATATCCCTGGTTCCAAGTCCTCTTCTAAATCTGGTTTGAATTTCTGGCAGTTCCCTGTTGATATACTGCTACAACTGCTTTTGAATAAACTTCAGCAAAATTTTACTTTTGTGTGATATTGGTGATATTGTTCAGTAACTCCTTCCCCATTTTGCTGAATCACCTTTCTTGCAAATAGGCATAAATATGGACCTCTTCCAGTTGGTTGGCCAGGTAGTGGTCTTCTAAATTTCTTGGAATAGATGAGTAAGCACTTCCGCACTGCATCCATTTGTTGAAACATCTCAATTGATATTCCATCAATTCCTGGAGGCTTGTTTTTCACCAATGCCTTCTGTGCAGCTTGGACTTCTTCCTTCAGTACCATTGGTCCCTGATTATATGCTACCTCTTGAAATGGTTGAATGTCGACTCATTCTTTTTGGTATAATGACTCTCTATATTCCTTCCATCTTTTTTTTTTTTTTAATTTTATTCTATTTTAAGTGAAAGTTTACCAATCAAGTCAAACTCTCATACAAAAATTTATATATACCTTGCTATATACTCCTAGTTGCTCTCCCCCTAATGAGACAGCACACTCCTTCTCTCCATCGTGTATTCTGTTTCCATGCAGCCAGTTTCTGTCCCCCTCTGCCTTCTCATCTGCCCTCCAGAGAGGAGCTGCCTACACAGTGTCATGTGTCTACTTGATCCAAGAAGCTCACTCCTCATCACTATAATTTTCTATCCCATAGTCCAGTTTAATCCTTGTCTGAAGAGTTGGTTTTGGGAATGGTTACTGTATTAGGCTAACAGAAGATCTGGTGACCATGACCTCTGGGGTCCTTCTAGTCTCAGTAGACCATTAAGTCTGGTCTTTTTACAAGAATTCGAGGTCTGCATCCCACTGCTGTCCTGCTCCATCAGGGATTCTCTGTTGTGTTCCCTGTCAGGGCAGTCATTGGTTGTAGCAGGCACCATATAGTTCTTCTGGTCTCAGGCTGATGCGGTCTCTGGTTTATGTGGCCCTTTCTGTGTCTTGGGCTCATAATTACCTTGTGTCTATGGTGTCCTTCATTCACCTTTGCTCCAGGTGGGTTGAGACCAATTGATGCATCTTAGATGGCCACTTGCTAGCGTTTAAGACTCCAGACATCACTCTCCAAAGTGGGATGCAGAATGTTTTCTTAATAGATGTTAATATGCCAGTTGACCTAGATGTCCCCTGAAACCATGGTCCCCAAACCCCTGCCTCTGCTACCCTGGCCTTCAAAGCATTCAGTTTATTCAGGAAACTTCTTTGCTTTTGGTTTAGTCCAGTTGTGCTGACCTCCCCTGTATTGTGTGTTGTCTTTCCCTTCACCTAAAATAGTACTTGTCTACTACCTAATTAGTGAATACCCCGCTCCCTCCCTCCGTCCCCACTGTCCTAATCATCAAAGAATATTTTCTTCTCTGTTTAAACTATTTCTCAATTTCTTATAATAGTGGTCCTTTTGCAACTGACTAATTTCACTCGGCATAATGCCTTCCAGATTCCTCCACGTTATGAAATGGTTCACGGATTCATCATTGTTCTTTATTGATGCGTAGTATTCCGTTGTGTAAATATACCATAATTTATTTATCTATTCATCCATCGATGGGCGCCTTGGTTGCTTCCATCTTTTTGCTATTGTAAACAGTGCTGCAATGAACATGGGTGTGCATATATCTGTTCGTGTAAAGGCTCTTATTTCTCTAGGATATATTCCAAGGAGTGGAATTGCCCTTCCCTCTTCTTTTGATGCTTTCTGTGTCATTTAATATTTTCCCCATAAAATCCTTCACTATTGCAACTCAAGCCTTTAATTTTTTCTTCAGTTCTTTAAGCTTGAGAAAAGCAGAGTGTGTTCTTCCCTTTTGGTTTTCTATCTACAGCTCTTTGCACATGTCATTATAATACTTTACTTTGTATTCTCGAGATGCCCTTTGAAATCTTCTGTTCAATTCTTTAACTTCATCATTTCTTCCTTTTGCTTTAGTTTTTCAACATTCAAGAGCAAGTTTCAGAGTCTCTTCTGACATCCATTTGGTTCTTTTCTTTCTTTCCTGTCTTTTTAATGACCTCTTGCTTTCTTCATGTATGGTGTCCTTGATGTCATTCCACAACTTGTGTGGTCTTCAGTCATTAGTCTTCAACACATCATATCTATTCTTGAGATGGTCCCTAAATTCAGGAGGGATATACTCAAGGTTGTGCTTTGGGTCTTGTGGACTTATTCTAATTTTCTTCACTTTCGACCTGAACTTGCATATAAGTAACTGATGGTCTGTTCCACAGTTGGCCCCTGGCCTTGTTCTGACTGATAATATGGAGCTTTTCCATCATCTCTTTTCAAAGATGTAGTTGATTTGATTCCTGTGTATTCCGTCTGGTGAGGTCCATATGTATAGTTGCCATTTATGTTGGTGAAAAAAGGTATTTGCAATGAAGAAGTCCTTGGTCTTGTAAAATTCTACTACGCGATCTCCAGCATCATTTCTATCACCAAGGCCATATTTTACAACTACTGATCCTTTTTCTATGTTTCCAACTTTTGAATTCTAATCACCAGTAATTATCAATGCATCCTGATCGCATGTTCGAACAATTTCAGACTGTAAAAGCTGGTAAAAATCTTCAGTTTCTTCATCTTTGGCCTAAGTGGTTGGTGCATAAATTTGAGTAATAGTCATATTAACTGGTCTTCCTTGTATATGTATGGATATAACCCTATCACTGACAGCATTGTACTTCAGGATAGATCTTGAAATGTTCTTTTTTCACGATGAATGCAACAGCATTCCTCTTAAAGTTGTCATTCCCTGCAAAGTAGACCATATGATTGTCCAATTCAAAATGGCCAATACCAGTCCATTTCAGTTCACTAATGCCTGGATATCGATGTTTATGTGTTCCATTTCATTTTTGATGATTTCCAATTCTCCTAGATTCATAGTTGGCACATTCCACGTTCTGATTATTAATGGATGTTTGCAGCTGTTTCTTTTCATTTTGAGTCTTGCCACATCAGCAAATGAAGGTCTTGAAAGCTTGACTCCATCCACGTCATTACAGTTGACTCTACTTTGAGGAGGCAGCTCTTCCCCAGTCATCTTTTGAGTGCCTTCCAACCTGGAGGACTCATATTCCAGCAATGTATCAGACAATGTTCCACTGCTATTCATAAGGTTTTCACTAGCTAATTCTTTTCAGCAGTAGACTCCTGGGTCCTTCTTCCTAGTCTGGAAGCTCAGCTGAAACGTGTCTGCCATCATGGGTGACCCTGCTGGTATCTGAATACCAGTGGTATAGCTTCCAGCATCACAACAACACAGAAGCAACCACAGTTGACTACTGCTTCCACAGGCATTGATTATGGATCCAAGTAAAATGAAAGCTTTGACAACTTCAATCTTTTTTCCATTTATCATGATTCTGCTTATTGGTCCAGTTGTGAAGATTTTTGTTTTCTTTATGTCGTGGTGTAATACATACTGAGGGCTGTGGTCTTTGATCTTCATCAGTAAATGCTTCAAGCCCTCTTCACTTTCAGCAAGCAAGGTTGTGTCATCTGCATTTTGCAGGTTGTTAATGAGTCTTCCTCAAATCTTGATGCCCTGTTCTTCATATAGTCCAGTTTCTCAGATTATTTGCTTAGCAAACAGACTGAATAGGTATGGTGAAAGGATACAACCCTGACACATGCCTTTCCTGACTTTAAACCACACAGTGTCCCCTTGTTCTTTCTGAACAACTGCCTCTTGACCTATGTACAGGTTCCTCATGACAACAATTAAGTGTTCAGATAATGTTCCACTGCTATTCATAAGGTTTCCACTGGCTAGTTCTTTTCAGAAGTATACTGCCGGTCCTTCTTCCTAGTCTGTCCACCATGGGTGACCCTGCTGGCATCTGAATACCAGTGGCACAGCTTCCAGCATCACAGCAACACAAAAGCCCCTACAGTACAACAAACTGACAGACACAGGGGAGCTAGTGGCTTCCTGCACTTGCTAACCTTCGATTGTCTCATCTTCCCCTATTTGCTCTGTTAGTCCTAGCACTCTGTGACCAGTTCTCTACACTAAATTCCATTTACTGAACCACCCAACAGGGGTTCTGTTTCCTAAAACACTCTGATGAACACAACCTCTGACAACTCCACATGGTTATTACTTTTCCCAATTCAGCTTTGAATAAACTGAATCTCAGAGAAGTTAAATAATTTATTCAAGATTACAAAATTGAGAGGCTGAACCAAATTCAAACCCAATCTTTGAGACTTCTAAGTCTATGCTCTTTCCAGCAAACCACAAGTCCTCCCTTGAGATTAGTTAAATATCGTGAAGTTAAAAGTCTCTAAATCATTGGAGAAATCCATGTCTATCGCTAAAAAAAACTGCCGATTTTGTTTCAGATTTCAGCTTTCTCAAAATGGGTAGCATATGCTCTATGTTGGAGGCTCAAATTTGCTGTAAGGAAACAGACAGTGATATAATAAGAAAATTGAATATTAACTGGGCTCTATTTTGGTTCTTCCCCTAACTTAGCTACGAGACCTCAGGTAACTCCCTTGTCCTCTTGCGGCCCCCATTAATTTATGTTTAAAATGAGGTCTTTGGGATCAATAATCTGTCATTCTGATTCTAAGATTTTAATTGTGTGGTTTTATAGTGATTTTTATTTTACCCCACAGTGACGCATGTTGGAATGTATGCTTGGCACCAAAACCAAAAAACTCACTGCCGTCAGGTTGATTCCGACTCATAGCAACCCTATAGGACAGAGTAGAACTGCCCCACAGAGCTTCCAATGAGCACCTGGCGGATTCGAACTGCTGACCTTTTATTTTATTTTTTTTAAGTTAGCATCTGTAGTACTTAACCACTACGCCACCAGGGTTTCCATTCTTGGCACACGAAACCCTAAATTAGAGTGAATAAATGAAGTCTTTGACATGCCACTCCTGAAAGATTTTCAGAAACCAAATGAGAACGAACAGAGGATACCTGGCAGGATACTTTAGAAAGGTGTCTGACCCTGATTTAGATCGTCAAGCTTGGAGTTCTTGGGTTTGGCTGCAGTCTCTGGGGTAGTTCACGGAAAGGGTGAGCCCAGAACAGAATTTCGAGTCAGAACAGTGTCTGGCTCCCTGCTCCCATAGTCTTCCTCACCTGGTACCCTATCTGCAGTCCCAATCCTACACAAGTCTTTGGAAACTCACCTTGTCCCTAGTTAGGAGAAATCTGTGAGCCCAGGGACCTAACAACACATGACCTTATGATGCTGGTCATGCTAGGACCTTTAGTCTTGAGTATCTGAGCTGCTCCTGGGTTGCTCCATAGCCTGAGCTCCTGCTTTTCTTTTAGTTCCACAAAGTGGTATCCAGTTTCGCTTCCTCAGTGCCTGAGTCATTGCAGTGGTACCTATACCAGAAACACTTCCCACACCCCTAAATCATAAGAAGAGATACATAGCTCTTGCCAGACTGCTGGTCATTGATTGGTCCTGGGCAAGTGTCCACTGGGGAAAAGTGTTGTCAGCAGCAAAGATTGGTAGAATCTGTTCAAACCCTGTACAAAAGAAAAGTTCTCTAGCTCAAGGTTTGGACCCGACCCCTTCAAGATAACAGGTATCCTTTTTTTTTTTTTTCCTCTGTTGATATGATTTTTGTGTTGGTATTTTTTTTTTAATTTTTATTGAGCTTCAAGTGAACGTTTACAAATCAAGTCAGACTGTCACATATAAGTTTATATACACCTTACTCCATACTCCCACTTGCTTTCCCCCTAATGAGTCAGCCCTTCCAGTCTCTCCTTATGTGCCAATTTTGCCAGCTTCCAACCCTCTCTACCCTCCCATCCCCCCTCCAGACACGAGATGCCAACACAGTCTCAAGTGTCCACCTGATACAAATAGCTCACTCTTTGTCAGCATCTCTCTCCTACCCACTGTCCAGTCCCTTCCATGTCTGATGAGTTGTCTTCGGGAATGGTTCCTGTCCTGGGCCAATAGAAGGTTTGGGGACCATGACCGCCGGGATTCCTCTAGTCTCAGTCAGACCATTAAGTCTGGTCTTTTTGTGAGAATTTGGGGTCTGCATCCCACTGATCTCCTGCTCCCTCAGGGGTTCTCTGTTGTGCTCCCTGTCAGGGCAGTCATCGGTTGTGGCCGGGCACCAACTAGTTCTTCTGGTCTCAGGATGCTGTAAGTCTCTGGTTCATGTGGCCCTTTCTGTCTCTTGGGCTCATAGTTATCATGTGACCTTGGTGTTCTTCATCCTCCTTTGCTCCAGGTGGGTTGAGACCAATTGATGCATCTTAGATGGCCACTTGTTAGCATTTAAGACCCCAGACACCACACTTCAAAGTGGGATGCAGAATGTTTTCATAATAGAATTATTTTGCCAATTGACTTAGAAGTCCCCTTAAACCACGGTCCCCAAACCCCCGCCCTTGCTCTGCTGACCTTTGAAGCATTCAGTTTATCCTGGAACCTTCTTTGCTTTTGGTCCAGTCCAGTTGAGCTGACCTTCCATGTATTGAGTATTGTCCTTCCCTTCACCTAAAGTAGTTCTTATCTACTAACTAATCAGTAAAAAACCCTCTCCCACCCTCCCTCCCTCCCCCCCTTGTAACCACAAAAGTATGTGTTCTTCTCAGTTGATACTATTTCTCAAGATCTTATAATAGTGGTCTTATACAATATTTGTCCTTTTGCCTCTGACTAATTTCGCTCAGCATAATGCCTTCCAGGTTCCTCCACGTTATGAAATGTTTCACAGATTTGTCACTGTTCTTTATCGATGCGTAGTATTCCATTGTGTGAATATACCACAATTTATTTAACCATTCATCCGTTGATGGACACCTTGGT
Organism: Elephas maximus indicus; assembly: GCF_024166365.1. Lineage (NCBI taxonomy): Eukaryota > Metazoa > Chordata > Mammalia > Proboscidea > Elephantidae > Elephas > Elephas maximus. Next base: position 102,554,491 of record NC_064821.1, read on the forward strand.
TGCTTCCAGCTTTTTGCTATTGTAAACAGAGCTGCAATAAACATGGGTGTGCATATACCTGTTTGTGTGAAGGCTCTTATTTCTCTAGGGTATATTCTGAGGAGTGGGATTTCTAGGTTGTACGGTAGTTCTATTTCTAACTGTTTAAGATAACGCCAGATAGATTTCCAAAGTGGTTGTAGATAACAGGTATCCTTTTTAAAAATGAGCTCATACCTTAGGCTTAAGCAGGCTCTTGCCACAAACTCATTCATAACTATGGCCCTGTCTTCAAAGAGCCAAATCAGAGAAACAGCTCAGAAAGATCAAAGGAGGTTTATAGGCTGAAATAGCTCTTGGCCTTCTCACCCTCATTTGTAGCAACTCTGAGATCAGGGGCCATGCTAGACAACAGTAAAGACCCATTCTAGCCCTAAGAGTCTAGGTCTCTCCATTTTACAGCTTGATGATCAGTAGGAGTGCAAGAGGTGTAGAGGGAAAAAACAGACTTACACTCACTGAATTGCATTTGAACCGTGGCTGAATGGATGACAAGAAGGTGACCTAGGGGAAGCTTCTTATCTTAGCTGAGTCTCAGTTCCCTCATCAGTAAAATGATGACAGAGCCAGACAGATATCCATGCCAATCTATAAGAGATGGCAAGAGCTGCCTCATTACTGGGGGTGGGGAGCAAGAATACCACTGGGATGTAACAAGAAGGAGAATTTTAAATTCACAAGAAACCCTGTAAAGTAGAGCTCAGTACAAGGCTGAAAGATCAATTTTGACTTCCTTAGGAGAGGAAGTTGTTGAGGCTCCTAAGGAGCCTGCTAGAGTCATACTAGATAAACTTTCTTCTAAGGAGGTGAGCGTGAGTAACCGCAAGGCTGATGTTTTTCTGCAGGTGGGAATAGGATGCGTATATAAGTTAAGAGCCAGAGTGGAACTGCTGAATTGCTCTGGACAAATGAAGACCCACAGACCACCCCTGTCACTGATTCTCCTCTACTCCTCCCCTTTGTAGCATTAGCTCCTCCTTTAAACCCATGAGTTTGAAGAATTGCCACACTGTCAGCCTGCCCAGAGTACCCACTGATCTCAGACATGTCTCAGTCTGGCCTGATTTGCAGAGTTATTATGATAGCACATGAGGCACCTCCTCCAGTGGCTGCCCCTAGGAAGCACTGATTTCCTCCTCAGAAATCCTCATTTTTTCCCTTGTCCCCAGATACTTCCTGAGCCTCCTCTAAATTCATCTGAGTTAGGGGTACTATGTAGGGAAATGGCCATCAGAGTGTACATGCCAATCAATGTTTTCTTCAAAGTGCTATACCTAGAATTAAGTCTGCAATTCAACCTTACTATTTGCAAAACAGTGAGTCATTGATGGTTCAGTGGTAGAATTCTCATCTTCCATGTGGGAGACTTGGGTTTGATTCCTGGCCCAGGCACCTCATCCACAGCCACCATTCTTCTGTCAGTGGAGGCTTGCATGTTGCTAGGATGCTGAACAGGTTTCAGCAGAGCTTCCAGACTAAAATGGACTGGGAGAAACCCTGGTAATCTATTTCCAAAAATCAGCCAGTGAAAACCCTATGGATCAGAATAGACCAATTGTAATTGATCATGGGAATGGCACAGAACCAGGGAGAGTTTTTTCTATTGTACACGGGATCACCATAAGTCGGGGGCAGACATAGCTACAGCTAATAACAATAACATTAGCAATACTGATAAAGGTTTGTTAGTATTGAGAAATGCTGATGAACTAGAATTAGTTACCCATCAATGTGCTCACACTGTGAATTTGCAGATATGAGGCATACTTCCAACAACTGCAGAGAAAGGAACTACTGTCTCATGATGAATAAACTGAGACTCAGACTTCAATGACTTGATCAGTGCAAAAGGCTATTGGGTGCAAGATCTAATTCTCCAAACTCTGCTCTTTCCACCTCATCCCAGCAGGCTACTTTCAGAAAAGTAGCTCTAAGACAAATACATTGCACAATTCCAAAGGATGCCATTCACACTGTAGTCTACATACACGTCACTGCCTGGAGTTATTCAGTGTTACATAACTGGACCAACACTAGAGAACTTTAGGGCCTCTTTCTCCAAAAACCTTTTATTAATCACACCCCCTTTCATGAATTCCATGTTTTGAAATACTTAGTTTATCAAATAAGTTTCATATGTAAGATAAAATTCAGTTATGCTCCTACAGTTTTAATGAATCAAAATATACGAAATAACCAATAGAAGTTTTGCTCACCAGGAGATAATCAGTGTTACACCTTTCATTAATTTCATTACATCCAAACACAAAAGATTTGATATTTGAGTTAGCATATGAAACCTTAAAACAGGTAAAGGTTTCATGTTCCTTAGGCTTTATGACATATTAAAAATAACTAGATAATCCTACTGCTAGAACAACATTAGTCCCTTTATGCTACCAGGGTTTGCTTACATTTAGTAGTCTGTTATATCTTGGTTTGGGAACTGCAGACTTCACCATAACAAAATAACAAGGCTAGTCAATTGTTTATTGAGTTTGAAATTTGGGGTGGGGTGGGGGGAGTCAAAGACTTTGTAGAAAATATTGTAAAACACATACACAAAGGTTTTCTATATTTTCATTAGGTTTGTTCACATGGACAGAATCAAATGAAAAAACAGGAAAATACAAACAATTTCCCTTCTTTCTTGGTCAAAAAAAAGTGGAGAGAAATGGAATTATAATGTATTATATCTACTATGTGCCAGGAATTGTAAAAGGATAATCAACATAGATATCTTCCTTGTTTAATAACAAAGGACGCTGAAGTTCATTTAGCTAAAAAAATTGCCACAATCTATTAAGTGATAAAACTAGGATTTGAATTCACGATTTCCTGGCTTAAAGTCTAACGGCATTTTTCCTTCATGGAATCGACTCGACGGCAGTGGGTTATGCCATTCTACCTCCCCAAGAGGAAACCAATTCAATGAACAATTACCAAGCTCTTGCCTTGTATCAGGCATTCATTTTCATTCATTCAACGAATATTTATTGAGCCTCTAGTACATGCCAGACGCTGTGCTTGTTATCTAGTAGCTCATGGTCTAAGGGGAGAGACAAACAGGTAGCTCAAAAGAGACTCCAATAGGAATGCAGTGACGGTGTGAACAAAGTGACATCAGGTCTCAGAAGAGAGAGATTTCTTTGTTTACCTCCCTTAATGTGGCTATTCAGTGCTCTCAGAGTACATGCCATCAACGTCTTCTTCAAAGTGCTATACCTGAAATTAAGCCTGCAATTTAACCTCTTATTAGCAATACTAGAGCCCTGGTGGTGCAGTGGTTAGGTGATATGGCTGCTAGCCAAAAGGTTGGCAGTTAAAATATACCAGCCACTCCTTGGAAACCCTATGGGGCAGTTCTACTCTGTCCTCTAGAGTCACTATGAGTCAAAATCAACTCCATGGCAACAGGTTCGGTATTTTTTTGGTTTACTAGCAATACTGAGTCCCTGAGTGGTGCAAACAGTTAATGTGCTTGGCTATTAACCGAAGCTAGAAAGTTTGAGTCCACCCAGAGACACCTTGGAAGAAAGGCTTAGCAATCTATTTCTAAAAACTCAGCCACTGAAAACACTATGGAGCACAGTTTTACTCTGACACACGTAGGGTCATCAAGAATCGGAGTCAACTCAATAATAACTTTTTTTTTTTAATTAGCAATACTAATAAAGGTCTATTGAGTATTGAAAAATACCGGTGAAGAAGTAAAATTAGTCACTTTTGTAAGATGAGGCTTCTACAAGAAAAGACGGTCGAGGCATGAGACTTATTCAAATTCAACCAAAGGATGACACTTAAGACACATTAACATAGGCATAGATCCCTCTCCTTGAAACACATTATAAAACATGGAGCACGTAAACTTGCCCCATCAAGGGAACCAGTGTAATTGGTGCACCATCCCTCGTAGCATTTAAGGTGTTATCTCTATAAATATAGTGCATTTTGCTTTAATAAAAAATGAATTTTCCAGAACAGTGACAATATTGACCTTACATATTATCCAAATAGAAATTGTAATGAAACAAGTCGAACAGTGAGTAGTTATAATAGATATGCAAATATTGGTCTTTTCTTAAAGGTCTTTCGGCCTACTCACACGTGTCTCTTATGTGTCTGAGAGGGTGTATTCAACCTGCATTTATAATCTAGGAGGACATAGAGGAAGAGGAAAAAAGAGGGAGGAGGGGAAATTCATCTAACAATTTTGGAGGGGAGAATTCAACAATATTCTGTTTAAGTCCACAGCTTCAAAAGCACATTTTGGGATAACTGCTGTACGTTCAGTGCCTTCATATGTTCTGTCTCACTTGATACACACCATAACCTGTGATGCAGGTATGGCCAGTGCCATTTTATGGATGAGAAGACCCAGTCTCAGAAAAATATCTGACTTGCCCAAATTCACATTTCTGGCAGAGAGCAACACTGGAATTTGAGCTCTAATCTTCCCACCCTAAGTTAGTTAATTTTTCAGCTAATATTCAACTGGTCAAGATCTAGCTATAACAATCAAACTGAATCACTAAATTTTCTGATTAACTCAATGGATAGTAATTGAGTATCCCCTGTTTGCCAGATCCTGTCCTAGGTGTTAAGAGAAATGAAAAAATATGAGAAATGGCCTTTGCTCTAAAGAATTCACAAGTTTTGGGGGCAATGTCATACAGACTTCAAAGAGACTTAAAAATGAAAGTGAGAGGTGGAGCCAACATGGCACCCTAGTCAGACAAATCGTGTGGTTCTTCTGTAGCAAAGGCCTGAAAAACTAGTTAAAACAGATAAAAACATCTATCCTGGAACCCTAAGCATCAAATGAAACGATAAAGAACTCGATAAAACACCGAAAGGAAGAAGAAACTGACAGAAACAGAGAACAAGGAAAGATACAGAGCGGAGGTCCCCTGCCAACTAACAAGGCACAGCAACACCATCTTAAAGCACAGCCAGCAAAGACCCTGGACAGAAACCACATACAGGAAGGCAACTTCACAGAGCTCCCAACAGGAGACAGACCACCCAGTAAACAGAGAAACATGCTTTCATACTTCTCACTCTTCTGGTGAGAAGAAGAAAGAATCCCCCCAACCCAGCAGCCCCCACTGCCAGGGCTGACAATACAAGCTGACCCCCACCAGGGCCCATCCCACCCCCTCCCACCCCACATGGCTTTTTTTCTCTTTCTTCCTTTTCTTTCTCCTCCCATTTAGCCCTGTACACCACCACCCCTCTTACCGCCAACCCCCATTGCACTGCAGGGGTTAGAGAGTCCCCGGCAGGCAGCAATCCTGGGTCTGCCCCACCCCCACCCACCAGCTCTCACCAAACAGCCATTTTTTTGTTTGTTTTGCTTTTTTTTCTTTCTTTTCCTTATCTCTCCCCCCTAACCTAGTACCTCATCTCCCTACCCTTCTCACTGGTCCTTAGATGTGCCAGGCACCCACTTGCTGGCCCCCACTGTGCTGACAGTTTTTTTCTTTTCTTTTTTTTTTTTTGGTATGCCACCTCTCCCCCCTTCTTGTGGGCCACTGCTGTGCTGCCACTACTAGACAGCCACTGCCCCACTGCCACCTCAGGTCTGCCCTAACCCCACCTGCCAGCTCCTGCTGTGCCATCATTTTGTTTTTTCTTTCTCTTCTTTCTTTTCTTTCTCACTCCCACCTAGCCCCATACATCACCTTCCCCTGCTTCCTACTGGCCCTCAAGTCCACCCCACCCCCACTCATGGTCCCCCATTGCCTGCCAGTTCTATTTTCATTAATTTTTTTCTCTGTCTTCCTTTCCTTTCTCCCTCCTACCTAGCCCCATACACCACCTCCCCACCTTTCTGCCTGCCCCTGCTGTGCTGCACAGGCTAGAGAGCCACTGGAACACCTGCCCACTGCTTGCCTGGGTTGGCCCCGCCCCCACATGCTGGCTTCCGCAGAGCCACTTTTTTCTCAATTTCTTTTCCTTCTTTTCTTATTTCCTCCTATCTAGCCCCATAAACCACATCCACTACCTTCCCATTGGCCCCCAGGGCCACCCTATCCCATTTGTTGGCCCCTGCTTCACTGCCATTATATTTTCTCTTTATTCTTTTCTTATTTTTCTTTCTGTCTCATACCAAGCCCCATACACCACCAGCCCCCACCACACCAGCACAGATAACAGTGCAACCAACATACAGGCCAAGTGCTTACCCACTTTCGCCCAGCCCCAAACCACCAGCCCTCACAGCACTGTCATTTATTTTCTTTTTTCTTTCTACCTCCTATCTAGCCCCATACACCACTTTTCCCTCCCTTATGCCAGCCCCCACGTCCACCTCACCCTCACTTGCTGGCTACGACTTTTCTTACCTTTGTTGTTGTTTTTTTTTTCTTTTTCTTTCTCTTCTTTACTTTCTCCCTGCCACCTAGCCCTGAATATCACCTCCCCCACTTCCTGTTGGTCCCTACCATGTCACCGTGGCTGGAAATCCACTAGCCTACAGCTGCCCCAGGTCTACCAGCCCTCACCCCCCAGCTCCTCTATACTGCCATGTTTTTTTTTCTTTCTTTTCCTACTCCCTCCAACCTAGTTTGTAAGCCACCTCCCCCTCTTCCTGCTGGTCCCCAGGTCTGTCCTGCCCCCCCATGTCAACCACTGCCATGCCACCATTCTTTTCCTTTTTTGGTTTCTTACTTTTCTTTCTACCTCCCACCTAGCCCCATACACCACCTTCCCGCCTTCATACCAACCCACAGGTCCATTTTTTTTTCCTTTTTTTGTTTTTATTTTCTTATCTTTCTCCTTCCCACACAGCCCTGTATAACACATCACCCCAGTACTGCTGGCCCTGGCTGTGTTGCTATGGCTACAGCATCCCTGGAGCTCAGGCCTGCCATCACAGCAGGCCCACAACATCCACCCCCTCCACCACTCAACTAGCTGCTGAATGGTGGGACATGATCCTGAACCACTCCCTGTCTGACACCCCTACCCATCTGGCAAGGGGCTGTGAATGCTACCACACCACTGGACCAACATCAGGAGGCAGACAGTGCCCACCCAGTCTACCCTCAGCCACCTTGCCAAACCAGTGTACAGTGAAATGGGTTTGCCCTGCCAGCTGCTACCCTGCCCACTTGGAAAAGGTGTTGAGAGCTATCATGCCCACAGATGAGCAACCAGCAAAGCATGCCCAGCCCTCTTACCCTGACATATCAAAACAAAAGAAAAAACAGGACAAAACAAATGAACATACAATCAATAAATAAAGAAAATAACACCTTAGTGTCTCAGAGACATCAGGCAATATCAATCTATCTATCTGTCTGTCTATCATCTATCTATCTTCTATCTATCTATCTATCTATCTATCTATCTATCTATCTATCTATCTATCTATCTATCTATCTATCTATCTATCTATCTATCTATCTATCTATCTATCTAAAGCAGGACATGATGGCTCCAGCCAATGACCAAAATACAGAACCAGATAACCTTCCAGTAGAAGAAAAGGCAGTGCACCTACCTGATATGGAATTCAAAAGACAAATATTTAGGGCTTGCCAAGAAATTAGGAAAGAAAGCAAGGAAAACACAGATAGAATCAAGGGAAAAACAGACACAACCATGTAGAACACAGATAAAACCAACAAAAACATAGCCAAAATCAAGGAAAACACAGACAAAGCAATAAAAAAATACAGGAAAATAATACAAGAACAAAACATAAATAAAACAATAGAATTCATACAAAAACAGTAACTAGAAATCCTAAAGATAAACCACATAATTTCAGAAACGGACAACTCAGCAGAAAGTTTTAGGAGCAAATTTGAAACAATGGAAGATAGAACCAGCAAGATTAAAGACAAATTCATGGATGCCACACTGTCTGAAGAAAAATGAGAGAAAAAAATGAAGAAAACCTGAGAATTAATGTGGGATACAATCAAGAGCAAAAATTTGTGTGTGATCAGAGTTCCAGAACAGGGGGAGAAAATGGAAAACATAGAGAAGATTGTTGAAGATTTGCTGCCAGAAAACTTCTCAAATATCATGAAAGACGAAAATCTGAACATCTAAGAAGCTCAGTGAACCCCATATAGGATAGACCTCAAAAGAAAGTCATCAAGACATATCACAATCACATTCGCCAAGACCAAAGACAAAGAAAGAATCTGGAGAGCAGCTTAAGAAAAATGATGTTACTTACAAATGGGAAACAATAAGACAAAATTCTGATTACATGGCAGAAACTATGCAGGCAAGAAGGCAATGGAATGACATATATAAAACCTTGAAAGAAAAGAACTGCCAACCAAGAATAACATATCCTGCAAAAATCTCTCTTAAACATGATGGCACAATCAAGACATTTCCATATAAACAGAAATTAAAGGAATTTGTAAAAACCAAATCAAACTTACAAATAATATTAAAGGGAGTCCTTCACTTAGAGAACCAACAACTTCAGGCCATAATTGCAGTCTATCACACAGTACATCATCAGCCAGATACCAACCTAGCAAAAGAACTCTCAAAAATGAAACAAAGCTAAAGGACTTAAAACCAGGAAACAGAGACTTCACTCTGTAAATGACGACAATGTCAAAGCAATGAAAGAGAGAATAAATGGTGTAGGTATAGAATTTTCAAATGGAGAGGAAGTCAAGACTATATCAAGTTATAAAAGACTGGTTCGAACTTAGGAAGATAAGGGTAAATTTCAAGGTAACCACAAAGAAAAAAAGCAAATCTATTCAACAAAATAAGAAAAGAAAAACAAAGACTCAGTAAACACAAAATCTATAATAATGAAAGAAAATCCACAAGCAAAAGGAACTCATCACAGGAAATTAAGATAAAGAAAATGTCACCACCACACACACACACAAACGCACAACAATATGACAATAAACACATGCCTAACAATAATCGCACTGACTGTAAATGGCTTAAATGCACCCCTAAAGAGATAGAGAGTGGCAAAATGGATTAAAAAAAAAAAAAAAACAACCCATCAATATGCTGTCTAAAAGAGACACAAAGACATAAATCCATTAAAAATCAAAGAATGGCAAAAAATATATACAACCAACAAACAGTATATACAAAAGCAGGAGTAGCAATACTAAGCTCAGCTAAAATACACGTAAGGAAAAATCAACCATAAGAGACAGGGAAGGACATTATATAATGATTAAAGGGACAAGTCACCAAGATATAACCTTAATAAATATCTATGCACCCAATGACAGAGATCCAAAATAGATGAAACAAACTCTAACAGCACTGTTAAGAGAAATAGATAGTTCCACAATAATAGCAGGAGAAACCCTGGTGGCGTAGTGGTTAAGTGCTACGGCTGCTGACCAAACGGTCAGCAGTTTGAATCTGCCAGGCGCTCCTTGGAACCTCTATGGGGCAGTTCTACTCTGTCCTCTAGGGTCGCCATGAGTCGGAATCGACTTGACGGCACTGGGTGGGTTCAACACACCACTCTCAGTAAAGGGCAAAATATTTAGAAAGAAACTCATGAAAGATACTAACTTGACCTCAAAGACATATATGGAACATTCCACCCTACAGCAGCCAAGTATATTCTTTTCCAACACATATGGAACATTCTCCAGAATAGACCATAGTTTATGTCACAAGGCAACCCTCAATAAAATCCGAAATATTGAAATAATACAAAACATTCTCTGACTGCAATGACGTAAAAGTAGAAATCAATAACAGAAAGAGCAAGGAAAAAAAAAAAAACACATAGAAACTGAATAAAGCCTTGCCTAAAAACAAATGGGTAAAAGAAGAACTCAAGACAGAATTTAAAAATTCCTAAAATCAAAGGAGAATGAATACACATCATACCTAAGCCTTTGGGGCACAGCAATGGCAGTGCTCAGAGATCAATTTACAGCAGTAAATGCACACATCAAAAAAGAACAGACCAAAATCAAAACTTTAACCTTACAACTTGAACAAATAGAAAGAGAACAGAAAAAGAAGCCCATGGCCTCCGGAAAAAAAAAGGAAATAATAAAGATTAGAGCACAAATAAATGAAATAGAAATCTGAAAAACAATAGAAAGAATCAACGAGATAAAAAATTAGTTCTTTGGAAAGATCAAAAAAAATCGACAAACCATTGGTCAAACTTAGAAAAGAAAAACAGAAGAGGAAGCAAATAACCCAAATAAGAAATGAGATAGAGGGTATTACAACAGACCCAACTTAAATAAAAAGGATCATAACAGAATACTATGAAAAACTACGCTCCAAATTTGAGAACCTAGAGGAAATGGACAAACTTCTAGAAACACACTACCTATCTAAACTAACACAAATTGAGATAGAAAATCTGAACAGACTCATAAGAAGAGAAAAAATTGAAGAAGTTAAAAAAAAAAAAAAACCTCCCAACAACAACAACAACAAAAAGCCCTATTCAGATGTCTTCACTGGAGAATTCTACAAAATATTCAGAGAAGAGCTCTCACCAGTACTATTCAAACTATATCAGAACATAGAAAAGGAAGGAATACTCCTAAATTCATTCTACGAAGCCAGCAAAACCCTGATACCAAAGACAGGCAAAGACACAACAAAAAAAAGAAAATTACAGACCATATCTCTCATGAATGTAGACGCAAAACTTCTCAATAAAATTCTAGCCAATAGAATTCAGCATCAATCTTACAGACTGAATTGTGTCCCCCCAAAATATGTGTAAATTTGGTTAGGCTATGATTCCCAGTATTGTGTGGTTGTCTTCCATTTCGTGATTGATGTAATTTTCCTGTGTTGTAAATGCTACTCTCTGCAAGATTGGGTTATGTTAAAGAGGAGTAGGGTGGGATGTAACACCCTTACTCAGGTCACATCCCTAAACCAATGTAAAAGGAGTTTCCCTGGGGTGTGGTCTGCATCACGTTTTATTTCACAAGAGATAAAAGGAAAGAGAAGTGAGCAGAGAGTGGGGGAACTCATACCACCAAGACAGCACTGACGGGAGCAAAGCATGTCCTTCAGACCTGAGGTTCGTGCAAGAAGAAGCTCCTATATCAAGGGAAGATTGATGACAAGGAACTTCCTCCAGAACCAACACACAGAGAGTCCCCTGGAGCTGATGCCTTGAATTTGGACTTGTAGCCTACTAGATTATGAGAGAATAAATTTCTCTTTGTTAAAGCCATCCACTTGTGATATTTCTGTTAGAGCAGTACTAGATAACTAAGACAACCATATAAAAAATAATAATATACCACAACCAAATCAGATTCATACCATGTATACAAGGACAGTTCAACATTAGAAAATCAAGCAACATAATCTACCATATAAACAGAACAAGAAAAAGAATCACATGATCATCTCAATGCAGAAAAGGCATTTATTTGATAAAGTTCAACACCTATTCCTGATAAAAACTCTCAATAAAATAGGACTGGAAGGGAAATTTTTCAACACAGTAAAGGGCACCTATACAAAACCAACATCCAACATCATTCTCAACAGACAGAGACTGAAAGCATCCCCTCTGAGAACAGGAAAAAGACAAGGATTCCCTTTATCACTACTCCTATTTAACACTGTGCTGGAAGTCCTAGCCAGAGCAATGAGGCAAGAAAAAGAAACAAAGGGCATCCAAATAGGAAAAGAAGAAGTACAACTATCCCTATTCACAGATGATATGCTCCTATACGTAGAGAACCCCAAGATTTCATAAGAAAACTACTGGAACTAATAGACTCAGTAGAGTAGCAGGATACAAGATCGACATATGAATATCACCTGGATTCCTGTACACCAACCAGAAGAACTTTCAAAAGGAAATTAGAACAAACAATACCATTTATAATAGCCACTAAAAAGATAAAACACTTAGAAATAAATCTAACCAGGGACATCAAAGACCTACACAAAGGAAACTACAAAACACTACTGAAAGAAACCAAAAGAGACCTACATGCTCATGGAAAGGAAAACTCAACATTGTGAAAATGTCCACTCTACCCAAAGTGATCTACAGATATAATGGAATCCCAATCTAAATACCAACAGGATTCTTTAACTTGATGGAAAAACTAATCACCAACTTTATATGGAAAGGAAAGAAGTCCCAGATAAACAAAGCACTATTGAAGAAAAAGGACAAAGTAGGAGGCTTAACACTACGTGATCAGAACCTACTATACAGCCATGTTAGTCAAAATGGCCTGGTACTGGTACAAGGGCAGACACATAGACCCATGGATTACGATTCAGAACCCAGACGTAAATCCATCCACCTATGGTCAGCTGATTTTTGACAAAGAACTGAAGTCCATCAAACGGGAGAAAAAAAAAACAGTCTTTTTAACAAATGGTGCTGTCAAAACAGGAAGTCCATCTATAAAAAAATGAGACAGGACCCATATCTCAGACCATACACAAAAACAAACACGAAATGGATCAAAGACCTAAATATAAAACCTTACACAATAAAGATTATGAAAGAAAAAATAAGGACAACACTAGGGACCCTAAAACATGGTATAAACACAATATGAACCACATCTAACAATATACAAACACCAGAAGATAAACTAGATAACTGGGAGCTCCTAAAAATCAAACATGCTCATCAAAAAATATCACCAAAGGAGTAAAAAGAGAACCTACAGACTGGGAAAAAAATTTTGGCTATGACATATCCAACAAGGGTCTAATCTCTAAAATCTATAGGAAACTTCAACACCTCAACAACAAAAAGACTATCCAATTAAAAAATGGGCTAAGGTCAGATAAGTAAAGCATTACTGAAAAAGAAGAATAAAGTGGGAGACCTCACTCTACCTGATTGCAGAACCTATTATACAGCCACAGTAGTCAAAACAGCCTGGTACTGGTACAACAACAGGCACACAGACCAACGGAACAGAATTGAGAACCCAGATAGAAATCCATCCACATATGAGCAGCTGATATTTGACAAAGGCCCAATGTCAGTTAATTGGGGAAAAGATAGTCTTTTTAACAAATGGTGCTGGCATAACTGGATATCCATTTGCAAAAAAATGAAACAGAACCCATACCTCACACCATGCACAAAAACTAACTCCAAGCGGATCAAAGACCTAAACATAAAGACTAAAACGATAAAGATCATGGAAGAAAAAGTAGGGATAACGTTAGGAGCCCTAATACAAGGCATAAACAGAATACAAAACATTGCCAAAAATGATGAAGAGAAACCAGATAACTGGGAGCTCCTAAAAATCAAACACCTATGCTTATCTAAAGACTTCACCAAAAGAGTAAAAAGACCACCTACAGATTGGGAAAGAATTTTCAGCTATGACATCTCCGACCAGCGCCTGATCTCTAAAATCTACATGATTCTGTCAAAACTCAACCACAAAAAGACAAACAACCCAATCAAGAAGTGGGCAAAGGATATGAACACGCAGTTCACTAAAGAAGATATTCAGGCAGCTAACAGATACATGAGAAAATGCTCTCGATCATTAGCCATTAGAGAAATGCAAATTAAAACTACGATGAGATTCCATCTCACTCCAACAAGGCTGGCATTAATCCAAAAAACACAAAATAATAAATGTTGGAGAGGCTGCGGAGAGATTGGAACTCTTGTACACTGCTGGTGGGAATGTAAAATGGTACAACCACTTTGGAAATCTATCTGGCATTTTCTTAAAAAGTTAGAAATCCAACTACCATACAACCCAGAAATTCCACTCCTCGGAATATACCCTAGAGAAACAAGAGCCTCCACACAAACAGATATATGCACACCCATGTTTGTTGCAGCTCTGTTTACAATAGCAAAAAGCTGGAAGCAACCAAGGTGTCCATCAACGGATGAATGGGAAATAAATTGTGGTATATTCACACAATGGAATACTACGCATCGAAAAAGAACAGTGACGAATCTGTGAAACATTTCATAACATGGAGGAACCTGGAAGGTGTTATGCTGAGTGAAATTAGTCAGAGGCAAAAGGACAAATTTTGTATAAGACCACTATTATAAGATCTTGAGAAATAGTATAAACTGAGAAGAACACATACTTTTGTGGTTACAAGGGGGGGAGGGAGGGAGGGTGGGAGAGGGTTTTTTACTGATTAGTTAGTAGATAAGAACTACTTTAGGTGAAGGGAAGGACAATACCCAATACATGGAAGGTCAGCTCAACTGGACTGGACCAAAAGCAAAGAAGTTTCTGGGATAAAATGAATGCTTCAAAGGTCAGAGGAGCAAGGGCTGGGTTTTGGGGACTATGGCTTAAGGGGACTTCTAAGTCAATTGGCAAAATAATTCTATTATGAAAACATTCTGCATCCCACTTTGAAGTGTGGTGTCTGGGGTCTTAAATGCTAACAAGTGGCCATCTAAGATGCATCAATTGGTCTCAACCCACCTGGAGCAAAAGAGAATGAAGAACACCAAGGTCACATGATAACTATGAGCCCAAGAGACAGAAAGGGCCACATGAACCAGAGACTTACATCATCCTGAGACCAGAAGAACTAGATGGTGCCCGGCCACAACCGATGACTGCCCTGACAGGGAGCACAACAGAGAACCCCTGAGGGAGCAGGAGATCAGTGGGATGCAGACCCCAAATTCTCACAAAAAGACCAGACTTAATGGTCTGACTGAGACTAGAGGAATCCCGGCGGTCATGGTCCCCAAACCTTCTGTTGGCCCAGGACAGGAACCATTCCCGAAGACAACTCATCAGACATGGAAGGGACTGGACAATGGGTAGGAGAGAGATGCTGATGAAAAGTGAGCTATTTGTATCGGGTGGACACTTGAGACTGTGTTGGCATCTCCTGTCTGGAGGGGAGATAGGAGGGTAGAGAGGGTTAGAAACTGGCAAAATTGTCACGAAAGGAGAGACTGGAAGGAGGGAGCGGGCTGACTCATTAGGGGGAGAGTAAGTGGGAGTATGGAGTAAGGTGTATATAAGCTTATATGTGACAGACTGACTTGATTTGTAAACGTTCACTTAAAGCTCAGTAAAAATTATTAAAAAAAAATTTAATAAAAAAAAAAAATGGGCTAAGGATATGAACAGACACATCACCAAAGAAGACATTCAGGCAGCTGAAAGGTATATACGGAATGCTCATGATCACTAGCCATTAGAGAAATGCAAATCAAAACTACAATAAGACATCATTTTACCTCGACATTACTGGCACTAATCAAAAAAAAACAGAAGATGACAAATGTCGAAGAGGTTGTGAGGAGACTGGAACTCTTATGCACTGCTAGTGGGAATGTCAAATGGTACAGCCACTATGGAAAACAGTATGGCTCCTCCTTAAAAAGCTAGAAACAGAAATACCATACCATCCAGCAATCCTCTAATTAGGAATATATCCTAGAGAAATAAGATCCATCACACGAACAGACATATGCACATCCATGTTCATTGCAACACTATTCACAATAGCAAAATGATGGAAATAACCTGTGTCCTTCAGGAAATGAATGGATAAACAAATTATGGTGTATACACATAATGGAATGGAATACTGTGCAACAATAAAGAACAATGATGACTCTGCGAAACATCTCACAAAATGCATGAATCTGGAAGGCATTATACTGAGCAAAATAAGTGAATCACAAAAAGACAAATATTGTATGAGACCACGACTATAAAAACCCAAGAAAATGTTTACACATAGGAAAAAACAGTCTTTGATGGTTACAAGGGAGGGCAGTGGTGGGGAGGGGAAATCACTAACTACATAGTAGGCAAGTGTTAACTCTGGTGAAGTGAAAGACAACACACAATATAGGGGAAGTCAACGTAACTTGACCAAGGCAAAGTTGTAGAAGCTTCCTAGACACACCCAAATACCTTGAGGGGTTGAGTTAATGGGGCTAAGGGCTGGGTAGCACCGTCTCAGAGGCATCTAGGTCAATTGGCATAACCCAATTCATAAACAAAATGCTCTACATCCTACTTCAGTGAGTAGTGCCAGGGGTCTTAAAAGCTTACAAGCAGCCATCTAGGACACATCTATCGGTCCCATCCTTCCAGAGCAAAAGAGAATGAAGAGAACCGATGACACAAGGGAAATATTAGTCCAAAGGACTAATGGGCCACGTGAACCCACAGCCTCCACCTGCCTGAGCCCAGAAGAATTACATGGTGCCCAGCTACCACTACCAACAACTCTGACAGGGATCACAAAAGAGGGTCTCGGACAGAGCTGGAGAACAATGTTGAATAAAACTCAAATTCACAAAAAAGACCAGGCTTACTGGTCTGACAGAAACTGGAGGAACTCCCAAGACTACGGCCCCCTGATACCCTGCTAACTCAGAACTGAAGCCACTCCCAAAGTCCACCTTTGAGCCAAAGACTAGACAGGCCTATAAAATAAACAATAACACATGTGAGGCACATGTTTCTTAGTTCTATCAAATACATGAGACCAAGTGGGCAACACCTGCCCAAAAGCAAAGATGAGAAGGCAGGAAGGGACAGAAAAATTAACAAAAATGGACACAGGGAACCTGGGGTGTAAAGGGAAAAGGGGAGAGTGCTGACACATTCAAGGGATTGCAACCAATGTCACAAAAAAAATTGTGTATACATTTTTGTATGAGAAACTAATTTGTGCTGTAAACTTTCACCTAAAGCACAAGAATATTAAAAAAAAAAATGAAAGTGAAGTAAATGAACAACTCAACTCGTTTTAATAACACCCTACTAAGAGCCATTTTTTTTTTTTTAAGAGCCATTAGTCAAACTCATCAGCCAGTCTCCATCTGTAAAGTGGGGCAGTTCTATTTCAGAATTTTCATACAATGGCAAATGTGAATTAGAAGCTACATCTCTCGGTGGAAATGTGTAGCTGGTTTATTGACCAGACTAGATGGGATGCAAACATGGAAGTTTTACTTTTCTCCCCATCATTGTTCTATCCCAAGCTCTGCAGAATCTATCCCTTAGTAACATGGCTGGCAGACTTCTGAGCTTTCTGGTCACTTTCATGAATAAAAATATCCAGCCCAAACAGATCCAGTTTAAAACTTCAATCTTATCCCAGTTTGATGCTAATTTCTTCCTCTCACTCCTGCCCTAGCTTGGCCTAGGTTTGAGGAAGTTGTGGTTGGGGTGAAGACATGTGTGCTCCCCGGACCCCTCTTCTTCCCCCTCATTTTCTTCCTTTTCTGGTATAGTGGGGTATGGGAGAGATGGTTTGGGATTAGAATCTCTTATCTAAGCCTGTTTTCCTCTTCTCTTGACTAACACTACTTGGCCATTAATAACCTGCTATAAGAATCCAAATGATGCGTGTATCATAGGCAAATGTGATCTTGTAAGGGCACCCTGATTGGATAGGCATGGGTCAGGTCTGCCCGTTCACTGTATTAATAGACAGCACTCCCCAAAATGAGATGTCAATTTTCCCTTTGTGAAAGCACTCCAATATGTGTAACTAATTCTCTTGGAAGACCCCTCATCTACCTGAAGAAAAAACCTAAGTACTCCTCCCAAGGCACCAACTTCTGACCCTGGCCATCTTCCTCTCTTGTCAGTCTTCTTTTTATAGAAGCGTTGGAGACCGGGAAAAACTGGGATGATGGCTGAGGGTTCCAGAGTCCTCAAAGTAGTGTCTTTCCCTCATTCACTTTGTACTTAATTTCCCTTTGTCCTCAGCTTTGGGTTCTGGATGCTAATCCTAGGTAACTGGAAAAGTTCTATTCAACAGTCTATATGTAAAATGATGCCCTTCATGTCATTCCACAACTCATCTGGTCTTCAGTCATTAGTGTTCAATGCTTTAAATCTACTCTTGCAATGGTCTATATATTCAGGTACTATATACTCAAGGTCATACTTTCACTCTCAGAGACTTGTTCTAATTTTCCTCAACTTCACCTTGAACTTGCATATGAGCAACTGATGGTCTGTTCCACAGTCAGCCCCTGGCCTTGTTCTGACTGATGATATTGAGCTCTTCCATCCTCTCTTTCCACAGATGCAGTCAATTTGATTCCTGTGTATTCCATCTGGGGAGGTCTACATGTATAGTTGTTGTTTAAGTTGTTGAAAAAAAGTATTTGCAATGAAGAAGTCTTGGTCTTGCAAAATTCTGTCATGCGATCTCTGGCATCATTTCTACAGCCAAAGCCGTATTTTCCAACGACTGATCCTTCGTCTTTGTTTCCAGCTTTCACATTCCAATCACCAGTAATTATCAATGCATCTTGATTGCATGTTTGATCAACTTCAGACTGCAGACGATGGTAAAAATCTTTAGTTTCTTCATCTTTGGCCTTAGTGGTTAGTGCATAAATTTGAATAATAGTCATATTAACTGGTCTTCCTTATAGACATATGGATATTATCCTATCACTGACAGCGTTGTACTTCAGGATAGATCTTGAAATCTTCTTTTTAATAATGACAAGGCACCATTCCTCTTCAATTTGTCATTCCCAGCATAGTAGACAATATAGATTGTCTGATTCAAAATGGCCAACACCAGTCCATTTTCGCTCACTAACGCCTAGGATACTGATGTTTATGCGTTCCATTTCACTTTTGACGACTTCCATTTTTCCTAGGTTAATACTTCTTACATTTCACATTGCAATTATTAATGGATGTTTGCAGCTGTTTCTTCTCATTTTGAGTCATGCCACCTCAGCAAATGTAGGTCCCAAAAGCTTGACTCCATCCTCATCATGAAGGTCGACTCTACTTTGAGGAGGCAGCTCTTCTCCAGTCATATTTTGAGCGCCTTCCAACCTGAGGGGCTCATCTTCTGGCACTATATCAGACAATGTTTTGCTGCTATTCATAAGGTTTTCACTGGCCAGTTTTTTTCAGAAGTAGACTGCCAGGTCCTTCTGCCTAGTCTGTCTCAGTGTGCAAGCTCAGCTGAAACATATCCACCAAGGGTGATCCTACTGGTATTTGAAATACTGATGACAAAGCTTCCAGTATCACAGCAGCACACAAGCCACCACAGTATGACAAACTGACATCAAGGATATCATACATGAGGAAAGTAACAGATCATTAAAAAGAAAGAAAAGACCAAAGTGTATGTCAGAAGAGACTCTGAAACTTGCTCTTGAATGTAGAGTAGCTAAAGCAAAAGGGAGAAATGATCAAGTGAAAGAGCTGAACAAAAATTTCAAAGGGCAGCTTGAGAACACAAAGTAAAGCATTATAATGAAATGTGCAAGACCTGGAGATAGAAAACCAAAAGGAAAGAACACACTTGGCATTTCACAAGCTGAAAGAACTGAAGAAAAAATTCAAGCCTCTAGTTGCAATATTGAAGGATTCTACTAGGAAAATATTAAATGACTCAGAAAGCATCAAAAGAAGATGGAAGAAATACAGCAGAATCATTGTTCCAAAAAGAATTGGTTTACATTCAACCATTTCAAGAGGTAACATACGATCAATAATCAATGATACGGAAGGCATATCATTGCTGATGTCAGATGGATCCAAGCTACACTGAAGGCACTGACGAAAAACAAAGCTCCAGGAATTAACAAATAGCAATTGAGATGTTTCAACAAACGGATGCAGTGCTGGAAGTGCTCACTCATCTATGCCAAAAAATTCGGAAGACAACTACCTGGTCAGCCGACTGGAAGAGATCCATATTTGTACTCATTCCAAAGAAAGGAGATCCAAGAGAATATGGAAATTATTGAACAATATCATTAATATCACAAACAAGTAAAATTTTGCTGAAGACCATTCAAAAGCAGCTGGAGCAGTACATGGACAGTGGACAGGGAACTGGCAGAAACTCAAGCTGGATTCAGAAGAGGATGTGGAACCTGGCATAACATTGCTGATGTCAGATGGATCTTGGCTGAAAACAGAGAATACCAGAAAGATGTTTATCTGTGTTTTATTGACTATGCAAAGGTATCTGACTGTGTGGATCATAACAAATTATGGACAACATTGTGAAGAATGGGAATTCCAGAACACTTAGGAACCTATATATAGACCAAGAGGCAGCCATTGGAACAGAACAAGTGGATACTGCATGGTTTAAAGTCAGGAAAGGTGTGCATCAGGGTTGTATCCTTTCATCATACGTATTCAGTCTGTATGCTGAGCAAATAATCTGAGAAGCTGGACCATATGAAGAAAAATGCAACATCAGGATTGGAGGAAGACTCATAACAATTTGCAAAATGCAGATGACACAACTTTGCTTGCTGAAAGTGAAGAGAATTTGAAGCACTTACTGATGAAGAGGAAACCCTGGTGGCGTAATATTTAAGTACTATGGCTGCTAACCAAGAGGTCGGCAGTTCAAGTCCACCAGGCACTCCCTGGAAACTCTATGGGACAGTTCTACCCTGTCCTATAGGGTTACTATGAGTCGGAATTGACTCGACGGCAGTGGGTTTGGTTTTTGGGTTTACTGATGAAGACCAGAGACTACATCCTTCAGTATGGACTACACCACCTCGATGTAAAGAAAACAAAAATCCTCACCACTGGACCAACAGGCAACATCATGATAAACAGAGAAAGGATTGAAGTTGTCACGGATTTCATTTTACTTGGATCCCCAATCAATGGCCATGGAAGCAGCAGTCAAGAAATTAGATGACACATTGCATTAGGCAAATCTACTGCCAAAGATCTCTTTGAAGTGTTAAAAAGCAAAGATATCACTTTAAGGACTAAGGTGTGCTTGACCCAAGCCGTGGTGTTTTCAATTGTCTCATTGCATATGAAAGCGGGACAGTGAATAAGGAAAACCAAAGAAAAATTGATGGCTTTGAATTACGGTGTTGGCAAAGAATATTTAATATACAACAACTGCCAGAAAATGAAGAAATCTGTCTTGGAGGAAGTACACCCAGGATGCTCACTGGAGGCAAGGATGGGGAGACTTCATCTCACACACTTTGGACATGTTATCAGGAGAACCAGTCCCTGGAGAAGGACATCATGCTCAGTAAAGCACAGGATCAGTGAGGAAGAAGAAGACCCTTGACGAGATGGATTGACACAGTGGCTGCAACAGTGGGCTCAAACACAGCAACTACCGGGAGGATGGCTCAGGACCAGGCAGTATTTCATTCTGTTGTACACGGGGTCACTATGAGTTGGAACGGACTCAATGGCACCTAACAAGAACTAAAAAAAAAACACGTAAAATGATAGTATTGGCTACATGTTATCTAAAATCAGCAGAGTCCTTGCCTGTTTACTCACGGCTTTGACACTATACCTAAATCACCATAGCAGGTATAAGACAGGCAAGGTTTGCTCACAAGGAGTTTATATTTTATGGGAGAGAGACAAAAAATATGCAATCATAAATAACAAATAATACAAAATCAGTGACATGTGCTACACAGATCATTATCATAGAAAGTAACCAGAGCAAATTTTAATCATGTGATCAGAAAAGGCTGTTCCAATTCGATGCATACTGTGTGGTTTAAAACAAGAAAAGGTGTGTGTCAGGATTGTGTCTGTTCACCATACTTATTCAATCTGTATGTTGAACAAATATGAGTCGGAATCGACTCCACGGCAGTGGAGAAGAACATGGCATCAGGATTGGAAGAAGTCTCATTAACAACCTGTGATATGCAGATGACACAAACTTACTTGCTGAATGTGAAGAGGACTTGAAGAACTTACTGCCAAAGATCAAAGACTACAGCCTGCAGTATGGATTACACCTCAATGTCAAGAAAGGAAAAATTCCCACTACTGGACCAGTAAGCAACATACGACAAACAGAGAAAAGATTGAGGTTGTCAAGGATTTCATTTTACTTGGATCCACAAGCAACACCCATGGAAGCACCAGTCAAGAAATCAAACAACTTATTGCATTGGGTAAATCTGCTGCAAAAGACCACTTTAAAATGCTAAAAAGCAAAGATGCTACTTGTGTCAAGTTTTCCTTGACCCAAGCCATAGTATTTTCAATTGCTTCACATGCATGAGAAAAGTGGACAATGAATAAGGAAGACTGAAGGAGAACTGGATTAGGGATTGCTGAAGAATATTGTATATACCATGGACTGCCAGAAGAACAAACAAATTTGTCTTGGAGAAGTATAGCCAGAATGCTCCTCAGAAGCATACTTTGGACATGTTATCAGGAGGGACCAGTTCCTGGAGAAGGATATTATGATTGATAAAGTAGACGGTCAGCAAAAGAGAGGAAGACCCTCAAGGAGATGGATTGACACAACTGCTGCAATGATGGGATCAAACATAGCAAGGATTGTGAGGAAGGTGCAGGACCAGGCAGTGTTTTACTCTGTTGTACATATGGTTGCTATGATTTGGAACCAACTGGAAGGCATCTGATAACAACAACAAGGCGGTGGCATTTTACCTGAGATTTAATTAAGAAGGAAAACAATTAGCATGCTAATATCAGGAAAGAGCATTCTAGACAGAGAATAGCTGGTACAAAAGTCTTTAGGTGAAGACCCACATGGGTACAGCAGGGTGAAAAGTGATACTTTTAGGTCAGAGAAGTAGGTAGGATGTAGATCCTGTAGAATGTTTCCCCTAAGGTAAGTATTTTTTATTATATTCTAGATGAAATATGAAGACATTGGAGAATTTTAAGCAGGGAAGTGGCATGATGCATGTTTTAAAAAGATTTCCTATCAACTGTTTGGCAAATGAATTGTATAGGGCAAATGTGGAAGTGAATAGTAATTAAAATAAAAAATGTTGGTGGCTTTGGCTAAGTCTATAGCAGTGAATACAAAGAGAAGCAGAACAATTTGATATATTTTCAGAAGAAGAATGTACAGGACTAGCTGATAAACTGAATGCTGAGAATGAGGAAGAGAGAAATATAAAAAATAAAACATATTTTTGGCTTGAAGAGCTTTGTGGGGAGTGGTACCATTCATGGGAAAGAGAAAAAAACAGAGGTGAAGTAGTTTGGCTCATCAAGAATGAGTTGTCTTTTAATCATGTAAAGAATGAGATGCCTGTTGACTTCCAAGTGAGAAAGTCTAGTAGGCAGTGGATGATTAGATACATGAACCTAAAGTTCCTGGGAAGTACCATGGCTAAAGAAGATTATTTAGGAGTCATTAGTATTTAGATGTCATTTGAAGCTTCAAGACTAGATAAGATTGTCTAACTCAGTTCATTAATGGGCATTCAAATCATCTGGGAATCTTGTTCAAATGCAGATTCTGAATTAGTGGGTCTGGAGCAGAGCCTGACAGTGTGCATATCTAACACACCCCTAGGTCATGCGGCTGCTGCTAGTCCATGGGCCAATACCAAGAGTCTAGAAAGAATGGGTAGACAGAGAAGGGGGCCCAGGACAGGAAACTGTGAAATCCAACATGTACAGCTGGTGAGGAAGAGCCCATAAAGGAGATGTTCCTCCTCTCCTTCCCTTCTTTCCATCCTACCTCTCTTCCTTCTACACATAAACATTTCTGAGACCAATTAGGTGTCAGGAGCTGTGTTGAATGGTTTCTTATGTTCCTCTATTAAGTGAAGACTGCCAAACTTTAATTCAATCTTTTATTCTGTAGGTAAATTTCTTACTCCCTGCTGCTAAGACCTTTCTGCTGAACTCAATGGCTCTGTTTACCTGTTTCCAGAAATATCCAGATTAGAAATTTAAGAATGTAAACACCTGTTTGATAGGGCCTCCTCGGGAGCCTTAACTGTCTCTATGCAGATGGGGCAAGGAGTCAGGAAAATGTGAGGGTACAAGCTTTGGCTAAATTTGACCTTGAGGATGAGAACAGCTGGGAACTTAGAAGTTCCAGAGTAAAGCCCATACATCTGGAAAATCAGTTGAATTTTTTATCTATTCAACCATCATCCAAATGCAGCCGAGTGTGAAGTGCCCCTTCTAACTTCAGGAAAGAAGAGGACTGTTTTCCCTCAAAGCCAGGCCTATCTTCCAACAGAGCAATACTGATGGTACTTGGCAAGGGAAAAAAAAAAAAAGAAATAAACGCAACAAGAAAATAATCACAATTTCTAGTTAAGGGAAAACAACTGAGTCTGAAAATGACTCATCCAAAAGCAAGCAAGTCAATTAAAGCAACGATGTCTCTAAAGCAACCCAGTCTCCCTCCAGCCCAGTCACTAAATGGCATCGTGCTTACTTCTCAGCTCTAAGACAGAAAGGAAACAGAAGGTGGGAATGCAGCCTGGATTTATGCATGAAGAAAACGACAGTGATAAAAGACAGGGCTTTGGAAAGCAATCAGAGCTGCCAGCCTCCTAACTGAGAACTGTTTAAAACAGCACCATCAAATAAGGGCTTCACATACATGGGTCAAATCCAAAGATTCCCCTTTGAACATGCTTTCCAGAATTCCAGAATAATGTGGCTATGTCTCCTTGCCCCCCCACTTTCACACACACATACATGTCATAGGATGCTGGGTGCTAGGATGCTGGGTGCTAGGATCTGGGAGACTGAAAAGAGAGGTAAGTAAAATTGAAATCTATGATTTAGCAAAAATTGAGCAGAATGGGCAAAGGAGAGGACATGACATCTCATTAGCCATGATTCCATTCCCCCTACTTTTAATAGCATGAATGGCTTGCCCATGTAGACGACTTTCCTGAGGGAAAAGCGATTTCACACCAATAACCTTAGATAAGCCTTCATACCACACCTGTGAAGGAAGTCAGAAATATTAGCCCTCCGGTTTTCATATATGAAGAAACTAAGAGACCCAGAGGTATAGTAGGATTTGTCCAAAGTTACTTAGCAAGTCAATGAATAAGTCAGAACGCAAACCAAGGGCTTTTCACTATACCACACTAACCTTTTGGTTGTTGTTGTTGTTAGGTGCCATCGAGTCAGTTCTGACCCATAGCGACCCCATACACAACAGAATGAAACATTGTCCAGTCCTGCATCATCCTCACAGCTGTTGTTATGCTTGAGCTCATTGTTGCAGCCACTATGTCAATCCACCTCATTGAGGGTTTTCCTCTTCTCCACTGACCCTGTACTTTGCCAAGCATGATGTCCTTCTCCAGGGATTGATCCCTCCTGACATGTCCAAAGTGTATAAGACGCAGACTCGCCATCCTTGTTTCTAAGGAGCATTCTGGCTGTACTTCTTCCAAGACAGATTTGTTCGTTCTTTTGGCAGTCCATGGTATATTCAATATTCTTCACAAACACCACGATTCAAAGGCATCAATTCTTCTTCGGTCTTCCTTATTCATTGCGCAGCTTTCACATGCATATTATGCGATTGAAAACACCATGGCTTGTATCAGGTGCACCTTAGTCTTCAAGGCGACATCTTTGCTTTTCAACACTTTAAAGAGGTCCTTTGCAGCAGACTTGCCCAATGCAATGTGTCGTTTGATTTCTTGACTGCTGCTTCCATGGGTGTTGATTGTGGATCCAAGTAAAATGAAATCCTTGACAACTTCAATCTTTTCTCCGTTTATCATGATGTTACTCCTTGGTCCAGTTGTCAGGATTTTTGTTTTCTTTATGTTGAAGTGCAACCCATACTGAAGGCTGTGGTCTTTGATCTTCATTAGTAAGCGCTTCAAGTCCTTTTCACTTTCAGCAAGCAAGGTTGTATCATCTGCATGACCCATGGACTTGGGATTTTCTAGCCTCTACCACCACATGAACCATTTCCTTGATATAAGTCTCTCTCTCTCTATATATATACATACATATGCGCATATATATACATGTGTGTATATATATATAAATACACACACACACACATATATATACATACATACATATATACATATATATTCGCTTCACTGTTTTTGCTTCTTTAGAGGACCCAGTCTAAGACATCCTCTATTCCCAGCACAGTTCTGTGGAGAGCACCAAGATCTCTGCAGGCCTAGAAAGGAGACAAGAGCTACCTCTGAGGGTCCCCAATGTAGCCAAGTGAAAAGAACAAAAGGGCAGGAGGATGGATGCTATTATCCTTAACACAAAGTCTGAGACAAGGGAGTGAGGCGACCACCCATGCTGACCTTTCTTTCTAGGCCTCTCTCAGGCTTTCCCTCACAAAATGAAACTTTCCACAGTATCTATCTTAATTATGCGTGGACACAGTTGATTTGCAATGTCCAAATACTGTGGGCCTGGAGCAAACGAATAATTGCTGCCCAGTGGTTGGCTACAGTGATATAAAAAAGGGCAAGGCTGGCAAATTCCTCCAGCCTGTATAATAACGTGTGCTGACCAACCTCCCTTTCACGCAATGGTGAGGTGTGCAAAACTGCCTGAGTTCAGTTGTTGTTATTTCTTTTCCATTACCCTTCCCCCATTACCAGAGCATATCAGTAGCCTTGGTGTAGCTTCACACATTTCTTGCTGTCCCTGGATTTTTTTCAGGGCTTCAAGCCGGTTCCTCAGTTTTGAATCCCTGCTGATAATTTGCATTTCCACCCCAAATATTCGGAATCAGAATCTACACTTTAACAAGATCCCCAGGTGATTCTTATGTATAACTTTCTGAGAACTTGTTAGAAATGCAAATTCTCAGCAGGGGTTCAAAATGGATCAAACCTGTTTGAAGCCCTGAATTTTTTGGCTGATCAGAGAATAATCTGCCATGTAAAATCCACTACTAGGTCATTATAAAAAAATTTTTTTTTTTATTTTTATAATGACCTAATTATAGGGCTTGGAAAATCTGTGTATCTCCTTGGACCTCAGTTTCTCCACTTGCAAATGAGGAATTTGTACTACCTGATTTTTAAAGTCATTTCTAGCTCTATAAATTCGAAAGCCGTAGCTCTGCCTTTTCCCACATAGTGATCTGGTCAAGGCTCGTCCTTTCCTTGGACTGCAGTTTTCTCGCTAGTAAAGGAGGTGGTAGGAGTAGGTTCGATTAGATTTCAGGTCCTTTCTGTATTTGAAATTCCCTACTCTACTCTAAGATGTCACTGATGGAATGCATTTCCAATCTAGGGGTTGAAATGTTCAGTCTCAAGTATTAAAATAATAGTGTCTGTGTCTGTCTATCTGTCTCTCTCTTTTTTTCTTTTTTGGCTACAAGTGATAGGAAGCAAACCTGAATGTAAGCAGGGAAGGGAATTTGGTGAGCCAGGGAATCCAAGGATAGTCTCACTACCAGCATTCAGGAAGGCTAGAGATACAGCTGAGCCTCAGAAACATGCAGGACATAGACTCAAAAACTGCCATGATCTATCATTTCTCCTTATTTCCTTTGTTAACTTAATTCCTTCTAACCATAGGTCAGCTTTTTCACAGCATGGGAAACATTATGTGAAGTTTTGGAGTTTTACATCTTTAGAGCATCTGCCAGGAGGGACAAACCTTGACATTCTGGGTTTAAATTTCAAAAATCCCAATCAGCTGTGGCCAGGGGTCAGGGGGAATTGAAAAACCAAAGCTTATGTAGTATCCATGGAGACTGGGGGGCGGGGCAATTTCCAGGGAAAGGGAATATGTATGTGGTGGTTCAAAATGAATATGATTATGTATTATAAAGGAATGGGTTTTTATTGGTGGCATTGTAGGCTACAACAAAGCATTCATGAGAGTGGAGCTGTTTTCCTCAAAGACAAAGACAGAGAAAAGGACAGTTAGGAACTGATTTTATCCATTTTGTTAATGAAGAACCTGGGACTTGGAGAGTAAAATAAGTAAATGGTAGAGCTGAGATTGAAACCCAGAGATTCTGATTTTAGAGTCCATATTCTTAACCACAGGCTATCACACCCTTCTTTCACGAGGACTTACCAGGGACCATGACAGTTGCTGGGATGAACAAGAAAGAAAAGGTCCCTGACCTGCAAAAAACAATCTGATTGGGGTACAAACAAGCACGTGGGCCATTGCACTGTAGTAGAATTTCCTGGACACAGTGAAATACTTTCCTTAGTGGCTTGCAGGAGAGCAGAGAGCACCTAGCTTGTGTCAGGGTGAGCCATAGAGTTATTTTCTCTACAACCACATAATTTGACCCTGTGCCAGCCTGAGAGCCTCCCAATATTGCAGAAGCAGCCAGGGCCCAGGAGACCAAATGAAGAGCTGAGGCTGAGGTCAGTCAGACAGGACCATGGCCTGCCTCCTTGCAGCTCAACAGCCACAACAATCAAGATGGACACCAAGGATTCAACAGTGGCTGCAAGGTGCCATTTCTTAGGCTGGATGGTGGGTACTTGGGCATTCATTATGTTAATTTCTAAATTCTTTCTTATATTTGAAATATTTCATAATTTAAAAGACATGCTGAGAGGATCTTCGTGGCATTAGAAAATGCTCACAAAACAGTATTAATTGAATAAAGTTGATTA
Source organism: Elephas maximus indicus (assembly GCF_024166365.1). Taxonomy (NCBI): domain Eukaryota; kingdom Metazoa; phylum Chordata; class Mammalia; order Proboscidea; family Elephantidae; genus Elephas; species Elephas maximus. The sequence continues at coordinate 102,582,824 of NC_064821.1, forward strand.
TGAAACAATTTATTTAGAATAATTATAATTTTGCAAAAATAAAAAATAAAAATATCGAAGTTATTTATCTAAGTGATAAGATTTTGAACATTCTTTATATTTTTCTGTATTTCCAAATAAGTTATAAGGAATATATATGTGATATATATATAACTTTTATATTCAGAAAATAATTTATTATAGGGCCTTATGGAGACCTGGTGGCAGAGTGGTTAATGCTGGCAGTTCAAATCCACCAGCTTCTCCTTGGAAACCCTATGGGGCAGTTCTATTCTGTCCTATAGGGTCGCTATGAGTCAGAACTGACTCAACAGCACCTAACAACAACAGAAACAATGTGATTATGGAGTACTTGGGTGGAGCGAACGGTCCCATACTTGGCTGCTAACTGAAAGGTTGGAGGTTTGTGTTCAACCAGAGGCAACTTGAAAGAAAGGCCTAGATATCTACTTCTGAAAAATCAGCCATTGGAAACACTATGGAGCACAGTTCTACTGTGACACAGATGAGGTTGCTATGAGAGTCAGAATCTACTGGACAGCAACTGGTTTGGTTTTAATGTGATTACTCCTAAACAGAAGGTCCCCTCTTCAGTGCAAGAGTTGACTTTCCACAACTGCACTTGATTGTTCCTCGTGGCCACTTGAGCAGGCCACCTTCTTGCAGTATGTCTCTGAGTGATTTCTCGGCACTGTTTGACAAAATCTTATGCTCTCTGTCTTCTCTGCTTGAAGGAATCCAGCCTCTGTGTTCTTCCTGAAACTGCAGTGAAGAGCAAGCCAAAGGCGGATATAAAGATGAACAGACTGCAAGATGGGACTTAGCTTCAGTGCTGCGTGCTGGTTGTGGATCCATATAAATGCAATGTGTCCCTGAGCATGTGACAATGGTGTTTTATGGCCTTCCCATCCATAAACTCGTTTTATAGTCACCACAACAGCTTTCTGTTCCCACAATAAGCCATTATTTCAATTTCCTGTGTCTTTGCATTCAATGTTCTCATTCCTTTACCTCTAAAAATCCTACATGGTTCATCTCAAGTGCCTCCTTCTTGAAGTATTCCCTTGAATTCAGGCAGAATTAATCGCATCTTCCCCTGGGTCCCTGAGCACATTGTCTGTACCTACCATTTTCCACAGGTAGCAGGAATAAGACTTCTGATACCTCCTGTCCTCAAGGACAGGAATGGTGTCTTATTCATGTCCTTGTACTCAGCACTTATCACCATGCCTGGAACATAGTAGGTGCTCAATTTGATTGAGATGTGGTAAACAACCCAGTAAAAAGAAAGCAAAGCAGTTAATATCACCTCCATTTGAGAGAGGAGTAAACTGAATCTCAAGGAAGGGTGAGTCACCTTACTTAAAATCCCTCAGCTAGTAAGTGATGAAGTTGGGATTTGACCCTAGGTTGGCTGAGTCTGATTCCTAAACTGTGTCTTTCAGAACCATAATTGGCAGTCACCACCATCACTGTCATTGTTATCATTTTCCCATTGCCAGCGTTGGGCCAGGAACATAAAAAAATGTTGCTTGAATGAATATATGCACTATTCTCATCATTGTTATCATCACTCTCCCCTTCTTTCTTCTTAATATAACTCCCTCCACAAGCATGTGTTGGCTACTGAAGCATGCCAGGTATGTGCTAGTTACATGTTCCTCTGTATCCCCTGTGGCAGTTAGCACAGTTCTGGTATATCAGTACTTAAAATAGACTTATTGACTTGTTGAACTTAGAGTCTTAGAATGAGGAAATAGTCAACAACTGAGGACTCAACACACTTCAGGGAACTGGATACACAAGTTTGGTTGTATTCAGAGGACAAAGCTATCAACCACTCTTTGAACCTCTCCAACCAAAAGGTCCCCATGTGTCTGTCAGTTTGTCATACTGTGGGGGCTTGCATGTTGCTGTGATGCTGGAAGCTATGCCACCGGTATTGAGATACCAGCAGGGTCACACATGGAGGACAGGTTTCAGCTGAGCTTCCAGACTAAGATAGACCAGGAAGAAGAACCCGGCAGTCTACTTCTGAAAAGCATTAGCCAGTGAAAACCTTATGAACAGCGGCTGAACATTGTCTGATATAGTGCCGGAAGATGAGCCCTGCAGGTTGGAGGGCACTCAAAAGACAACTAGGGAAGAGCTGCCTCCTCAAAGTAGAGTCAACCTTCATGATGTGGATAGAGTAAAGCTTTCAGGACCTTCATTGGCTAATGTGGCACGACTCAAAATGAGAAGAAAGAGTTGCAAACATCCATTAATAATCGGAACCTGGAATGTTTGAAGTATGAATCTAGGAAAATTGGAAATTGTCAAAAATGAAATGGAACACATAAACATCAATATCCTAGGCATTAGTGAGCTGAAATGGACTGGTATTGGCCATTTTGAATCAGACAATCATATAGCCTACTATGCTGGGAATGACAACTTGAAAAGGAATGATGTTGCATTCATCATCAAAAAGAACATTTCAATATCTCTCCTGAAGTACAACACTGTCAGTGATAGGATAATATCCATATGCCTACAAGGAAGACCAGTTAATAAGACTGTTCTTCAAATTTACACACCAGCTACTAAAATCAAAGATGAAGACATTGAAGATTTTTACCAACCTGTGCAGTCTGAAATTGATCAAACATGCACCCAGGATGCATTGGTAATTACTAGTGATTGGAATGAGAAAGTTGAAAACAAAGAAGGATAAGTAGTTGGAAAATAGAGCCTTGGTGACAGAAACAATGCCGGAGATCCAATGATAAAATTTTGCAAGACGAATGACTTCTTCGTTGCAAATACCTTCTGTCACCAATATAAACGGTGACTATACACCTGGACCTTGCCAGATGGAACACACAGGAATCAAATCAACTACATCTTTGGAAAGAGACAATGGAAAAGCTCAATATCATCAGTCAGAACAAGGCCAGGGGACGACTGTGGAACAGACCATCAATTGCTCATATGCAAGTTTAAGTTGAAACTGAAGAAAATCAGAGCAAGTCCATGAAAGCCAAAATACCACCTTGAGTATATCCCACCTGAATTTAGAGATCATCTCAAGAATAGATTTGACGTGTTGAACACTAATGACTGAAGACCAGATGAGTGTGCAAGGACATCAAGGACATCATATATGAAGAAAGCAAGAGGTCACTGAAAAGACAGGAAAGAAAGAAATGACCAAGATGGATGTCAGAGGAGACTCTGAAACTTGCTCTTGGACGTCGAGCAGCTAAAGCAAAAGGAGGAATTGATGAAGTAAAGGAACTGAACAGAAGATTTTAAAGGGTGTCTCGAGAAGACAAAGTAAAGTATTATAATGACACGTGCAAAAAGCTGGAGATGGAAAACCAAAAGGGAAGAACACGCTCCGCGTTTCTCAAGCTGAAAGAACTCAAGAAAAAATTCAAGCCTTGAGTTGCAATAGTGAAGGATTCTATGGGGGAAATATTAAATGACACAAGAAGCATCAAAAGAAGATGAAAGGAATACACAGAGTCAGTATACCAAAAAGAATTAGTTGATGTTCAACCATTTCAAGAGGTGGCATATGATCAGGAACCCATGGTACTGAAGGAAGAAGTCCAAGCTGCACTGAAGGCACTGGCGAAAAACAAGGCTCCAGGAATTGATGGAATACCAATTGAGATGTTTCAACAAACAGATGCAGTGCTGGAAGTGTTCACTCCTCTTTGCCAAGAAATTTGGAAGATAGCTACCTGGCCAACCACTGGAAGAGACTCGTATTTATGCCTATTCCCAAGAAAGGTGATCCAAATGAATGCCAAAATTATTGAACAATACCATTAATATCACAGGTAAGCAAAATTTTGCTGAAGATCATTCAAAAGTGGCTGCAGCAGTATATCAGCAGGGATCTGCCAGAAATTCAAGCCAGATTTAGAAGAGGATGTGGAACCAGGGATGTCATTGCTGATGTCAGATGGATCCTGGCTGAAAGCAGAGCATACCAGAAAGATGTTACCTGTATAATATTGACTGTGTTAAGGCATTTGACTGTATGCATCCTAACAAATTATGGATAAAATTGTGGAGAATGGGAATTCCAGAACACTTAATTGTGTTCACGAGGAATCTGTACATGGATCAAGAGGTAGTCGTTTGGAAAGAACAAGGGAATACTGCATGGTTTAAAGTCAAGAAAGGTGTGTGTCAGGGTTGTTGTATCCTTTCACCATACTTATTCAATCTGTATGGTGAGCAAATAATTCAAGAAGCTGTACTATATGAAGAAAAACGAGGCATTAGGATTGGAGATTAGGTAAATGACACAACCTTGCTTGCTGAAAGTGAAGAGAACTTGAAGTACTTACTGATGAAGATCAAGGACCACAGCCTTCAGTATGGATTACACCTCAACATAAAGAAAACAAAAATCCTCACAACTGGACTAATAAGCCATATCATAATAAATGGAGAAAAGATTGAAGTTGTCAAGGATTTCATTTTACTTGGATCCACAATCAACACCCATGGAAGCAGCAGTCAAGAAATCAAAAGACTCATTGCACTAGGCAAATCTGCTGCAAACGACCTCTTTAAAGTGTTGAAAAGCAAAGATGTCACGTTGAAGACTAAGGTGCGCCTGACCCAATCCATGGTATTTTCATTCGCATCATATGCGTGCAAAAGCTGGACAATGAATAAGGAAGACCAAAGAAGAACTGATGCCTTTGAATCATGGTGTTGGTGAAGAATATTGAATATACCATGGACTGCCAAAAGAACAAACAAATCTATCTTGGAAGAAGTACAACCAGAATGCTCCTTAGAAGCAAGGATGGCAAGACTGCATCTTACATACTTTGGACATGTTGTCAGGAGGGGTCAGTCCCTGGAGAAAGACATCATGCTTGGTAAAGTACAGGGTCAGTGAAAAAGAGGAAGACCCTCAACAACATGGATTGACACAGTGACTGCAACAATGAGCTCAAGTATAACAAGGAGTATAATGACAGCACAAGACCGGGCAGTGTTTCGTTATGTGGTACATAGGGTCGCGCGCTATGAGTCGGAACTGACTCGACGGCACCTAACAACAACAACAACAATCCCTCCATCACACAATGGGCCAGAAAAAAAAAAAATGGCACGTTTGGAGCTAAGAGACAATGACTAAAGAAATGGCATAGTCCACCATTTGGCTACGCAGCATCAACACACCTTCCTACATATATCTGAACTTACTTCTTAAATTCAGTTACTCCTGACTATTCTGTAAATTAAAGACTATGTTGTAATGTTAACTAACAACATCAATCCTTACCTAAATAATAAGAGGAAAGGATGAGAGAGCAAAAAAAAAGTGTGCGTGTATGCACATACATGTGTGTATGTATATGTGTTTCTATAACAAACAAGGAAGAGAATCCTCATAGCTGTTACCATCCTTGTTTCTGTAACTGGTGTTGTACAGAAAAGACTCTTCAACTCTACTAAAGTAAAATCAAAGATTTTTACTGAAGCTAATATATCATTTGAATAAGGGAATCGTGAAAACCTCAGGGTCTGAAGCTCACAGATTCCAAAGGGAGGAGTACAAATCGACCAGTTATACTGCCATATATAAGGAACTATAAATGTAATGTTCTGGTTGGTTTACAGTGATTTAGGTCAGTCAAAGGTGGAACAAGGGAAAACGTGACTTTTAACATTATCGGTTATGTTAAAACAACTCACATACATTGATTGGCTAAAAGACATAATTACAAGTTGCGTGTTTGTGGAGGGGGTTTCATGACCAGTCACAAACAATGACATGACAATGGCATAATGGCTGTTGTTGGGAACAGGTTGTTAAGATTTCTAACATGAAGAGTTTTTGGTAAGGTTTGGTTGCTGATTCACAGTCTTAGCCTAACCACAAACTCTTAATAATAGGGTTGGTTTCTAAGCAGCAGAGTTTTAATCTGTGTGATAAGGTACACACTGAGCATTTTAGCATTAGTTCAGTCGTTTTATTTTAGGCCAGAAGCCTCTTTTGATTTTATATTCCATATTGCTGGTCAAAGGCCAATATTAGTATTTATAACTTTTTTCTTCTCTATTATTCCTTTTTCCTTTGCCCTCAAACAGGACCTCAACCTGTTGGGTTCTTGACCTGATAGTCTGAGCTAAACTGTCATTTTGAGAGGTCAGAATCACTGGTCCTACCTCACTTGTTTTTGTTGTCTTTTTCCATGAACGTTTACTATTGGAAGTGCAATTACCAAGAGATAGTCCAGAGAATTCTCTGGTTCTAGACATAGTTTTCCCTGCCCTCATTGTGTAAGAACCACCCCATTTATCTTGGGAATCCAGTTCAATCACCCCAATTCATCCATTAACTCCCTTCTTTTCCTGGTCCAGTGGCATGAGGAAGCTAAAATAGCCAAGTAGTAGTCTCAACTTTCAAATCACTGAGATTACTGTTTTGCCCCCTGGAGAAAGCATTTCTTCAATGAGAACTGAGACATAAAACAAGCAGAAATCACAGTTACAAAGACAAGAAGCAAAAACCCCATGAGAGAGTTGTGGTAGAATGGAGATGTGCTCTCTTCAAGGAAGACTTGCTGCCCAGCTGGGAGGAGTGTGCTCTACAGAGAGTCTCAAACTGTCAGCTCCTCCAGGGTCCACTTCAGCGGCAGACAGTTCCTTCACCAAGCTTAGGTGCTTCATGGGGCAGCCTGTATCTGGTGACTCAGTGAGGTAGGAGTATAAAACCGGGCCATTTCTGCCCAATGCAGGACAACTCCAAGGGGCAATATTTGGTCCTATGCTCCCTGTCTGATTGGCCAAGGCTTTTCCAAGCCTGCACTAAACTTTACATTCTCCCTCTGTCCAATCCTTCCTTCTCCTTACTTCTTTTCATAGGTGTTGATCCTGCAACCAAACTCCATCTCAACATCACCTTTTGGAGAACTCAACTTGCCAGAACAGGACAAGGAGGACAAGGATAAGACAAGGAAAGCACCTAGGGTACAAAATTTAAAGAGGTTTTCAGTTTCAGGTGCAGACCCTGTACTTGTGCAAACCAGAAAGCAACTACCTCATTAAATTTTGTACCCTAGGTACTTCACTTACCTCACTCTAGTCCCGATCCTGCAACTTGTAACAGTTGATACTGAGAGTGGTCTGAGAGAGTAGGGGATAAGATGGGTTTTTGGAGCGGGATCACTCACTGTCCAGCAATGAAGACCCCATCATTGGTCGTAGGTGAAGCAGACAGTTTCTGGCAAAAGGTAATTGTCCAATTATTTAAACCTTCACTGGAGGTGAATTGGAATGGTATATCATGGAATAAAATATACTAGCAGGTGAAGTGTGTAAGGTGTTGAGAGATATGGAAGAATTAGTATCTATAAAGATAACAGTACTGAACAGCTATTGCTAATTGAACTACAAGATGAAAGTACATAGCTAAGGGTGAGTGTCTTAGTCATCTAGTGCTGCTATAACAGAAATACCACAAATGGATGGCTTTAACAAAGAGAAATCTATTCTCTCATAGTCTACAAGGCTAGAAGTCCAAATTCAGGGCACCAGCTCCAGGGGAAGGCTTTTTCTCTCTGCTGGCCCTGGGTGAAGGTCCTTGTCATCAATCTACACCTGGTGGAGGAGCTTCTTAGTGCAGGGACCCCAGGTCCAAAGGACATGTGATGCTTCTGGTTCTTCTTTCTTTGTGGTATGAGGTCCCCTGTCTATCAGTTTGCTTCTCTCTTCTATATCTCAAAAGAGATTGACTTAAAACACAGCCTAATCTTGTAAATTGAGTCCTGCCTCAGTAACATAACTGCCTCTAATCCTGCCTCATTAACATCATAGAGGTAGGATTTACAACACATAGGAAAATTACATCAGATGACAAAATGGTGAACAATACTGGCAATCATGGCATGGCCAAGTTGATAGATATTTTGGGGGGACACAACTCAATCCATGACATTCTACCCTTCACCCCCCAAATTCACGTCATTGTCACATGTAAAACACATTCACCCATCATGTCATACCAAACGTCTTAAATCAACTCCAAGTGTGAATTCTCATCTTCTGCAAAATTCCTCTTCATCTGTGAGATCTAGAATACAAGTTATCTATTTCCAAAGTACAATGGTGGAACAGGCATAATATAGACATTTCCATTACAAATGAGAGAAATTGCAGGAAAAGAAGGCATAACAGGCACCAAACAAGTCAGCAGAACACATTACATTAGTCCTCAAGGCTTGAAAATAACCCTCTCCTCTCTGAAACCATTTAGACAATGGCCCTGGCCTCCAGACTCTAGGTATTGCCCACACTCTCCAGATTCTGAGTAGGGGACCCTCGGCCCTGGGCTTCAGCTCTGCCTTCTAGGCCGCTGGAACGGCAACCCTGCTCTCTCAAATTTGGGTGGCCCCATTCTCCTAGTCCATCTGAGTGGCGACTCCACCCTTTGAGACCCCAGAGGTCATGACCCCACCTTTTGAGACTAAGGCAGCTCTGCTTCGTGTGTTCCTTGTCTCCTCAGCTTCTGTTTCCTGGTTCCTTGACCTCTCAGCCCCTCGGGCCTTATTGCCCTCGTCTGTGCTGCTGGGGCAAGTGTTCCAAAGCACTTTAGCTCCACTGATAAGTGCCTGGAGGCACCCCACTCTGCCAGTAAACTTTGGCCAGTAGGCACTCAGCTCTCTTGCTCCATTGGTCAGCAAGCCCAGCTCCACCGACAAGTGCTTAGAGGCACCCCACTCTGCCAGGAAGCCTCTTGTGCAAAGGCACTCAGCTGTCTCACTCCATGCATTGGCTCCAGTGCTTCCATGCCTGTCTTGTGGTTCTGCTGGTACCATTTCTCTGCTGTTGCTGCTGCTGCTGTGTAGTTTCTCTGCTACTGCTTCTCACCATCTGCACCATCTCCATCGTAATAGGTCTCCTCACTTCTGAGTCGTCACCAAAATTGTCATTGATGTCCATAATTCCACCAATAGTCTCTTGAAGGGAATCTAGGCTTTTACCGTTAGGCAGTTTAAAATTCAGCCTGTGTCCATTCACAGTTTCAAAACTGCTTCCACATTTTAGGTATCTGTTAGAGCAGCACCCCACTCTTCCAGTGCCAAATTCTGTCTTAGACATCTAGTACTGCTATAACAGAAACACCACAATTGGATGGCTTTAGCAAAGAGAAATTTATTCTCTCTCAGTCTAGAGGGCTAGAAGTCTGAATTCAGGGCACCAGCTCCAGAGGAAGACTTTCTCTCTGTGTCAGGTCTGGAGGAAGGTCCTTATCATCAATCTTCCCCTGGTGGAGGAGTTTCTCAGTACAGGGATCCCATTTACAAAGGATGCACTATGTTCTTGGTGCTTCTTCTTGGTGGTATGAGGTCCCCTGTCTATTGGCTTCTCTCTTTTATATCTCAAAAGAGATTGACTTGAGATACAACCTAAACTTGTAAATTGAGTCTTCCCTCATTAACATAACTGCCTCTAATCCCACCTCATAAACATCATAGAAGTAGGATTTACAACACATAGGAAAATCACAACAGATGACAAAATGGTGGATAATCACACCATACTAGCAATCACAGTGTAACCAAGTTGATAGATACTTTTGGGAGATACAATTCAATCCATGACAGTGAGTAAATAGCAACTTAAAGCCAGGTGTAAAATCCAAAGAGCCTCTTTGGCTACACACAAGGAAGCCCTCATTTCCTACAGCAAAGGGGAGAGAGCCAAGGATTAAGTCAAGGTTTAATAGTCAAGTGAACTGAATACAAAGCAAGTTAAATGCCTAACCAAAGCAACACTATTATACTATGGTCAGAGTTCCAGTTTGAAAAAACTGGGACCCTGACATATGGGAAAGAAGTATCAGCGGGGATTTCAAAAAATATTCTGACACTCCATAATCCCCTTAGCCTTTCACGCCTGCAGAAGTGGCCCACTCCTCCCTAGTAAGAGCTAGAAACCTCCCTTTCCTGAAGACAATGCAGATACCTCTCCCCAACAAAGCAATAGGTGTTCCCCTCGGGATATGCTCCCATCATCCCTCCTGGTCACTAGGCCTAAAACTACTATAAGTCACAGCATAATCTAACAGGAGATGACTTAACCTGATAAGGGAGGAAAGGGACCATACCTCAAAGTAACTGCAAGACCTAGATAGAACATACAGGAGTCAGGAGAAAAAAAGTAAAAAAAATTAATCAGGAGAGGATGCATCAAATTAGATTTTGAGGGTATTTGATCAAGTCTGTCTAGCAGATAAAACTGAGTGGGGAAGACTTTATTGACTCCAGAAGATGATAAAAACTAGCAGAGAAAAAGTGATGGCCTATGCCGAGTAAGCCCTACACGTCTGTCAGTTTGTCATACTGTGGGGGCTTGCATGTTGCTGTGATGCTAGAAGCTATGCTACCGGTATTCAGATACCAGCATGGTCACCCATGGAGGACAGGTTTCAGCTAAGCTTCCAGACTAATAGAGACTAGGAAGAAGGACCCAACAGTCTACTTCTGAAAAGAATTAGCCAGTGAAAACTTTATGAATAGCAATGGAACATTGTCTGATATAGTGCTGGAAGATGACTCCCTCAGATTGGAAGGCACTCAAAATACTACTGGGGAGGAGCTGTCTCCTCAAAGTAGAGTCAACCTTAATGACATGGATGGAGTTAAGTTTTCTGGACCTTCATTTGCTAACGTGGCATAGCTCAAAATGAGGAGAAACAGCTGAAAATATCCATTAATAACTGGAACCTGGAATGTATGAAGTATGAATCTAGGAAAATAGGAATCATCAAAAATGAAAGGGAATGCATAAACATCGATATCCCAAGCATTAGTGAGCTGAAATGGACTGGTATTGGCCATTTTGAATCAGACAATGATATGGTCTACTATGCCAGGAACAACTTTAAAGGCAATGGCATTACATTTATTGTTAAAAAGAACATTTCAAGATCTATCATGAAGTACAATGCTGTCAGTGATAGGACAATATCCACAAGCCTACAAGGAAGACCAGTTAATACAAATACTATTTAAATTTACACACCAACCACTAAGGCCAAAGATGAAGACACTGAAGATTTTTACCAACTTCTGCAGTCTGAAATTGATTCAACATGCAATCAGGATGTACGGACAATTACTGGTGATTAGAGTGAGAAAGTTGGAAACAAAGAGGATCAGTAGTTGGAAAATATGGCCTTGGTGATGGAAATGATGCCAGAGATCACATGACAGAATTTTGCAAGACCAACAGCTTCTTCATCGCAAATACCTTTTCTCACCAACATAAATGCTGACTATACACATAGACCTCACCAGATGGAATACACCAGAATCAAATTGACTACATCTGTGGAAAGAGAAAATGGAAAAGCTCAATATCATCAGTCAGAACAAGGCCAGGGGCTAACTGAGGATCAGACCATCAATTATTCATATACAAATTCAAGTTGAAACTGAAGAAAATTAGAACAAGTCGGCAAGAGCCAAAGTACAACCTTGAGTATATCCCATTTGAATTTAGAGACCATCTCAAGAATAGATTTGACAGATTAAACACTAATGACCAAACACCAGATGAGTTGTGGAAGGACATCATATATGAAGAAAGCAAGAGTTCATTGAAAAGACAGGAGAGAAAGAAAAGACCTAAATGGATGTCAGAAGAGACTCTGAAACTTGCTCTTGAACGTCAAATAGTGAAAGCAAAATAAAAAATGATGAAGTAAAAGAACTGAACAGAAGACTTTAAAGTGCAGCTCAAGAAGACAAAGTAAAGTATTGTGATGATATGTGCAAAGACCTGGAGAGAGAAAACCAAAGGAGAAGAACACGTTCAGCATTTCTCAAGTTGAAATAACTGAAGAAAAAATTCGAGCCTCAAGATGCAATAGTGAAGGATTCTATGGGGAAAATATTAAACAATGCAGGAAGCATCAAAAGAAGATGGAAGGAACACACAGAGTCATTACACCAAAAAGAATTGGTTGACATCCAACCGTTTCAAGAGGTAACATATGATCAGGAACTGATGGTGCTGAAGGAAGAAGTCCAAGCTGCACTGAAGGCACTGGCGAAAAACAAGGCTCCAGGAATTGATGGAATACCAATTGAGATGTTTCAACAAATGCATGGAGTGCTGGAAGTGTTCACTTGTCTATGCCAAGAAATTTGGAAGATAGCTACCTGGCCAACCAACTAGAAGAGATCCATATTTATGCCTATTCCCAAGAAAGGTGATCCAAATGAATGCCAAAATTATTGAACAATATCATTAATATCACAGGCAAGCAAAATTTTGCTGAAGATCATTCAAAAGTGGCTGCAGCAGTATATAAGCAGGGATCTGCCAGAAATTCAAGCCAGATTTAGAAGAGGATGTGGAACCAGGGATATCATTGCTGATGTCAGATGGATCCTGGCTGAAAGAAATGCATACCAGAAAGATGTTTACCTGTATATTACTGACTATGTTAAGGCATTTGTATGGATCCTAACAAATTATGGATAAAATTGTGGAGAATGGGAATTCCGGAACACTTAATTGTGCTCATGAGGAATCTGTCTCACATACTTTGGACATGTTATCAGGAGGGATCAGTCCCTGGAAGACATCATGCTTGGTAAAGTAGAGAGTCAGCAAAAAAAGAGGAAGACTCTCAATGAGATGGATTGACACAGTGGCTGCAACAATGGGCTCAAGCACAGCAACAATTGTGAGGATGGCACAGGACTGGGCAGTGTTTCGTTCTGTTGTGCATAGTGTTGCTATGAGTAGGAACTGACTCAACAACAACAATGCTGGCAGGAGTGACAGACTGATTATAATATGGAGATTAGTGCTACATATTAGTGCATGGAAGAATATATTTGGAACTCAGAGAATTTACTGGGACATCTCTTAGTACTTTCATCCCCATAGCAGCAAATATGAACAAGCAATTTCAGCAACCCAAGACTAAGGAAAGCATGGTAACCAGGAGTTCTGACCCCTGAAGGATGAGAGTCTGGGTTAGCGCACTGGGCAAGCAACCTAGACCAACAAAAGTGCTCACCAAGGGTATGTGAAATTTAGAATGAGTAGAGAGAGAGAAGACGATGAGCATCAGTTATGCCTCAATACCAACGACAGTAGCACTACCCTTTATCTTTTAGGATTTTTTTGTATGTTTAATTTTGTTTCGTTATAGAATTATGACTGGCCACAATCTTGAAGAATCAATGAGATGATGCAGTAAAACTTGGGATGTGGTAGCTCTAAGCAGCCCAAGAAGAGGACTGTAGCAAACAGTTTTAGTGTTCTACTCATATTGCCTCAGCCTTGCCATTTCTACTTATGCCATTCCAATTTCCAACCGCCAGCACCTGCAGCTCGGCTTTAGGGTTCTCTTTTAGCCACTAGAAACTCTTCTATCCACACACAGAAGGTCAGAAATGTCAAGGCCCCCAAGAGCAGCCCTCAACCAAGGACTAGCGGAATTTGGTACGTAAATAGACTAGCACCCTTGCACCTTGGGCAGAATCATTCTGACGTATTCAACACTGGCTTCTAGATTTTTCCAGTTGAATTGTGCTCCATTTTCCAACAAAGGTAATTTGTCTCATAAAGCACCCTTTATTGGCTTCCATGCCTCCTCACCTACCAGCGTGTCCTGGTATCACCTCCCAAATAACCTATTAACATACGAATCTTTGTCTAAGGGTTTATTTCTAGAAGAACCAAAACACAGACAATACAATAGTTGATTGATTATAAAAGATATATTTTTAAATCACATTTTAACATCTCTGAAACCTGGATGAGCCTTACAATTAATGGCATTTGACAGTTTAATGGGGATCATTTCTCTTTCTTAAAGGTACAAAAAGAAGTGGTTCATCTTATAATCCATGACATCTTAGAATCAATGAATTACATATGTTCCAAAAACTTCCTATTATCTAGAAAGTTTTATGAAGAAAACAACTATTTATCCTGCCACATGTCAAGCACAGGCCAGGTTATTTTGCATTTCATTTAGTTTTCAAAACAACCTTCCTGGGACATTAATATTCCTATTTTACAAAAACAAAAACTGAGGCAAATTAAGTTACTTATCTAAGACTTGATGATCTCAAAGTTCTTTCCACTGTACTACAAAACTTTACATTATTTAGCAAAACAATTTGTATAGAAAGAGCACTGATAAAAGGAATTAGAGAATTTTCTGTATTACTTTTTTTTTCCTTCAGTTAAGCAGAATTAAGAATATTAATAGCAAATGGCAAAAATATTCAAGTCTTCTCATGTAAAGCATTATAAGGATGTGGGAAAAGAGGTACTTTCATACACTGCTAATGAAAGTACAAACTGTACAGCCCCTTTGGAAATCAGTTGTAAGCATTCAGTAAAGTAAGAAAAAACTCACATACTGTAGGACCCAGGGATTCTGCTTTTAGGGATATGGTCCAGGTTAATATTGGCACAGAGTCCCTGGGTGGTACAAATGCTTAATACATTCAGCTGCTGGCCAAAAGGCAGGAGGTTAGAGCCCACCAAAGATGCATGCTGGGAAAGGCCTGGAAATCCGCCTCTGGAAATCAGCCATTGAAAACCCCGTAGAGCACAGTTCTACACGGGGCCACCGATGAGTCAGAGTCAGTTCGACAGCAACTGGTTAAACACTGGCATATATGCACAGGAATGCTCACTCTGGCACCGTCTACAAAAGCAAACAAGAAGTCCTCAAAAGGCCATTAATAAGGTGTTCGATTTTAAAAGTATGGCATAGTCCAAAATACGATAGTGTATTAAAATTAAAAATAATTTTAAAATTCCATACAGATCAATCTTTACAGGTCCCCAAAGTATAATGATGGATGAAAAAAGAAAATTACAGTATGATAATGAAAGCACTATTGCTATTCAATCATTTCAGCAGGTAGCATGTGATCACAAACTGCTTGTATTGAAGGAAAAAGTCCAAGCTGCACTGAAGGAATTGGCAAAAACCAAGGCTCCAGGAACTGACAGAACACCAGCTGAGATGCTTAAACCGAATGCAAGGCTTGAAATGCTCACTTGTCTATGCTGAGAAATTTGGAAGACAGCTACCTGGCCAACTGACTGGAAGAGATCTGTATTTGTGACCATTCCAAAGAAAAGTAATCCAACTGAATACAGGATTTATTGAACAATATCATTAATATCACATCACACACAAGTAAAATTTTGCTGAAGATAATTAAAAAACAGTTACAGCTATACATCAACCGGAACCTGCCAGAAATTCAAGCCAGATTCAGAAGAGAACAGGGAGTGAGGGATATCATTGCTGATGTCAGATAGATCTTGGCTGAACTCAGAGAATACCAGAAAGATGTTTACCTGTGTTTTATTGACTAGGCAATGGCATCTGGCTGTGTGGATCATAACAAATTATGGATAACATTGCAAAGAATGGGAACTCCAGGACAATCAAGTGTGCTCATGCAGAATCTATACATAGGCCGGCTAATAGCAGTCATTTGAACAAAACAAGGGGATACAGGGTGGTTTAAAATTGAAAAACATATGTGCAAAGTTATGTAAAAAGGTTGTATCCTTTCACATTATTTACTCAGCATACAGATTACACTCTTATTCAAGCTCATTAACAACCTGTAATATGTAGATGACACAACTTTGCTTGCTGAAAGTGAAGAGGATTTGAAGCACTTACTAATGAAGATCGAACACTACATCCTTCAGTATGGATTATACCTCAACATAAAGAAAACGCAACTCTTTACAACTAGACCAAAAAGCAACATTATGATGAACAAGAAAAAATTGAAATGGACAAGGATTTTATTTTACTTGGATCAACAATCAACGCCCATGAAAGCAGTAGTTAAGAAATCAAACGACGTACTGCATTGAGAAAATCTGCTGCAAAAGACCTCTTTAAGGTGTTGAAAAGCAAACATGTCACTTTGAAGCCTAACGTGCGCCTGACCCAAGCCATGGTATTTTCAATCGGCTCATATGCATGTGAAAGAATATGAGTAAAGAAGACCAGAGAACAATTGATGCCTTTGAATTATGGTATTGGAGAAGAATACTGAATATACCATGGACTGCCAGAAGAACAAATCTGTCTTGGAAGAAGTACAAAAGGAATACTCCTTAGAAGTGAAGATGGTGAGACTTTGTCTCACTTACTTTGGACATGTTATCAACAGGGACCAATCCCTGGAGAAGGATATCACACTTGGTAAAGAAGAGGGTCAGCGAAAAAAACGAAGACCCTCAATGACACGGTTTGACAGAGTGGCTGCAACAATGGGCTCAAGCATAGCAATGACTGTGAGGATGGCACAGGACTGGGCAGCGTTTTGTTCTGTTATACATAAGGTCGCTATGAGTTGGAGCCGATTCGTCCACACCTAATAACAACAAGGAAAGCACTAATTAAATAAAAGTTTACCACATAAAACGTTCTGTATTTTATTTATCAATAGAGAAATACGTACATGAATAAAATGGACTGGCAGTGTCTATACCAGTCTTATGACAATGACTGGAGAGAAATGGAAGAGAATAGGGCTGGTGAGAAAAGTCACATAGGATATTAGCGTTATCTGTTGTGGTTTCCCATTTTTTTTTTTTTTTTGCAATGATAATCTATGCAGATATTATTTGTGGAAGTACACACATGCACACAAGGAATAAAACTAAAAGCAAGTATAAAAAATGTTAATAATTCTTAATTCCCTATGGAAGGAATAGGGGTATTTAATTTTTGTAGTTCTCAGTATTTTTAAGTTTCTTAAAATAATAAAAAATTAATAAAGTTTACGAATGCTTTTCCAACTGAAAGTATCAACTTAATATTTTCTGCCAGGGCCATGGCTATCTTGGAAGTAGCAGTAACACATTATGTTATGCATGAAATGTAATAAACACTTAGAATATTTAAATAATTTTGAAATCATCTAGTACGTGCAGCAATTTGACACTCTTTGACTAACAGCTTTGTGAAATGTAACACTGATTTGGTACAAGAATCCACTTTCTATGTCCTCTAGTCATAGACTACAATCCACCACAATGTATTAACATGTACTGCTGGTATTGCTATTAGAAACTTTAATTAGCTAACCCTTTGTTTTAAGATAACACGTTGAACTATAATTCCAAGTTCAACATTATTTCTAATAACTACCTATTATGCCAAATTAGATGAAAATCAGCCAGTGCTTTACTGTTTATTCAATTAACAAATATATTTTGAACACCTGTTATATGCCAGTCACTCTCCTAGGCTCTAGAGGTTCAGTGGTAAACAAGGCAGTCCCTTTACATTGGATCAGGGATGTAGCCTTAGTAAGGGTTGTTACAATCCCACCCTAATCCTCTTTAAACATAAAATTACGATCACAAAATAGAAGACAACCACACAAAACTGGGAATCATGGCCTAACCAAGTTGCACATATTTGGAGGGGGGGACACAATTCAATCCATGACCTCATTAAACAAGCAGAAGGGGCGAAAGAGAGGGAAAGTTTGGAGGGAGGGAGGGAGAAATTACTTCTCCTTCCATAGGGTGGAACAAGTAAGGGGTAAACAGGCTAAAAACATGATTCAAATACACTTTCCTCCTAAGAAAAATGGACTGAAAGTACGTCACTGAAACATGAGTCCTAAGAAATATGTTCTCCCAAAACATGTTCTCAGGGACTTCTCAGTTTGATGGGGAAGACGGACAAATACTGTGGTAAGTTGTATACTCAGAGTTTAATGAGAAATGCTAAGTCAGAGCAAAGGTACTGATTTGATTTGGAGATGATCAGGAAAGGTGAACTTGAGTCCACAAAATGTTAACTGTCACTTTTACTGAGCACTTAAGATACACAGGCACTTGCTATTCGATAGGTGATATAATAAGCAGAGAGGTTAAGTGACTTATTCAAAGTCATAGTGGGTCTAAGAATACTGAATTCCACTTCAGGTTTTACCACTTACTGGTTCTATGACTTTAAGAAAGCCACTTAATATGTTTGAGCCTCAGTTTCCTCTTTTATAAAATGGGGCATACGATGGCAGACCTGCATGACCCCTAGGTAATCCATACCCTACCTACTTTAAAAGGTTGTCATGGAGATTAAAAGGGGTAATGAACATGAAAATGTTCTGGAAAATTAAAAGCCTGGATCAATGTAAGGTATTACTAAGGTCATTACTACACAACCCAGCTGACACTGCTAGCTCCTGCCCAATATCCATTCTCCTTTCTTTATTATATTAACAGAACTCTAGTTTTGTTTCAGGAGGCAATGTGCATAGTTAAAAATACATCCCAGGTTCCCTTATAACCAAAGGCAACCAAGTGGCTATTTTCAGCCAATAAAATGTAAGCAAAAGCCTATGGGGTAAAGAAGTTTCCAGAAAAGCTATTATTTCTCTGACAAAACAAGGACACACTCCACTGTCATGTGCCTTCTATTCTTCACCATTCTTCCTACCTGCAGTACAGACTTGGTGCTTAGAGACGAGACGGCCATCTTGCAATCATAAAGACAAAAGTCACATGTTTAGAATCTCAGCATAATAAGCTAAAAGAAGCTGGTCCTTGAGTAGTTGTCCGGGCAGTAGCACTAGCTCTAGGTCAACCATCTGACTTCTTGTTTACTACAAAAAATAAAGTTCTTTTTAGTTAAGCCACTGTGATCAGGTTTCTTTTGTTGTTTTAGGTGCCGTGGAGTCAGTTCTGACTCATAGCGACACAATGTACAACAGAACGAAATACTGCCCAGTTCCGTGCCATTCTCACAATTGTTGTTATGCTTGAGTCTATTGTTCCAGCCACTGTGTCAATCCGTCTCGCTGAGGGTCTTCCTCTTTTTTGCTGACCTTCTACTTTAGCAAGCACGACGTCCTTCTCCAGGGACTGATCCCTCCTGACAACATGTCCAACATATGTGAAGTGAAGTCTTGCCATCCTCACTTCTAAGGAGCATTCTGGCTGTACTTCTTCCAAAGTAGCCAAATACAATCCTAGATGACAACAGGTGTTACCAAAGCAACAAGAGAAGTTGGACTTCATTCTCAGGCTTTTTACTACAATTTTTCCCTTCAGAGTCGTGGGCTGAATTGTACCCTCAACAAAACATAATTAAGTCCTAACCTGTGTGACCTTATTTGGCCATAGAGTCTTTGCAGATGTAATCAAGTTAAGATGAGGTATACTGAGTTAGGGTGGCTCTAAATGCAGTTGACTGGTGTCCTTATAAGTAGGGAAAGATTTGGAGACACACAGGAAAGAAGGCCATGTGAATACGGAGGCAGAGATGGGCATGATCTATACGGCAAGTAACACCAAAGGTTGCCGGTAACCATCAGGAGCTGGGAGAGAGGCATGGAACAGATTCTCCCTCAGAGCCTCCTGAAAAAAAAAACCTTGACAACACCTTGATTTTGGACTTCTGGTCTCCCACACTGAGAGAGTAAATTTCTGTTGTTTTAAGCCACTGAGTTTATGGTCATTTGTTATGGCAGCTTCAGGAAACCAATACAAGAGTTATTAAAGCAGGAGATACAGGGTGGCACAGCAGTGAGAAGCAGATACTTCTGAAATAACTTTTAGACCTACAGAAGCCCAACTGTGAATTCTGCAATTGCTTTTTATTAGCCATGTAATCTTAAACAAGATCTTAACTATAAAATGACGACAGTATTATCCATTCATTTCACAATGAGTTCTAAATGAAAACAAGGCATGGCACATCTTAAGCACTCAACTGATGCTTATGATGCTTTTGATGGGGGCAGGGAGACCCTATCGGCAGTCTAAGGTTCTGATCTGAGCAGGAGGGTCAAGAGTCCTTAATGAAAGCATATGCCTTCTGGTTGTTTGATCAAACCTGTTTTGACACTGTACTGTAGAACAGTAAGAACTGTCTATTAAACCAACAGGTCAGAACTTTAACATCCAAATTAGCATTGACGACTTCAGAGGTAGCATGGCGTGGGATTAAGAGTTCTAGCTTTGGAGCCAGACAACTCTGGGTGTAAACCCTAGTCCCACCACTTTCTACTTAAATAACCTGGGTCAGTTACTTCATCACTCTGAGGCTCCATTTCCTCCTTGTCTGGTACACGTAATTCACAGAGATTGTCAAGAGGCTCCCATGAGATAACAGGTGTGAGTATGCTCAGCCCGCACAGGCTCATTATTACTAATATGTGGGTTCTCCACTATGTCTGGCAGAGTAGTGAGGCCAGTGCTGGCAGCAGAGGGAGGGAAGGGAAGGGCTGCTGACAGCTATGAACTGAGTTCCAAAGATATAGAATCACTGATCTGCAAAGAACCATGGAGGAGGTTGTTTAGGTCAATGGCAGCCTTGAAGCAGACCTGACCACCAAGCAGGTGAGGTGGGTAGTTACCTGCCAGGCAGTGGCATCTGGGAGAATGGGGAGCAGGTGTGAGAAGAGGGGTTCAAAGTTCTGTGTAGCTCCCTGGTTCTTCTCCATGGCAGCATTTCCCTAAGGGCCCCAGCAGGGCTGAAAATATACTTCCCCTCCAACACAGCTCAATATATTTTGGGCTGAGGAGGGAGTAGGGAAAGGAAGAGCAAGCTGAGCACTGCTTATTGGTAAGAAAAGCCCCTGGGATGCACACAGCTCCTCTTGAGGCAGAATGGAGGAAAACTGCCTAGGCAGGGGTCACCCCCTGGCCAGCAGCTGCTCTCCTCTGTGAACCCCCATCTGCCCCTCCACTAGCTCAAGCCTCTCAGGACACGTATTAAGTCCACGGTGTTCTTAGAGCCCAGCATTGGTTTGGCTGTGTTTAAATACAGAACCTATATTTAATACATGAAAAAAATAAAAAAAAACAAACATACTGTATATTATATATATAGCAGGGGTAAGGGGAGCAGGAAACCCTGGTGGTGTAGTGGTTAAGTGCTACGGCTGCTAACCAGGAGGTCAGCAGTTCTAACCCACCAGGCGCTCCTTGAAAACTCTATCGGGAAGTTCTACTCTGTCCTATAGGGTCACTATGAATCGGAATCGACTCGATGGCAGTAGGTTTGGTTTTGGTTTTGGTACAGGGAGCAAAGAAGCCAAGAGCTGCTGGAAGCAGCAGATGCTGCTGCTGTGGCCCTGTGTCTGTACAACCGAGTACCCCCTACATTGGCAAGGAGGCAGTAGAGAGAGTACAATATGGGAGTCAAGGGGCCTGGGATAAATACTATAACTTACTGATTCTAAGATTGAGAAAATCACATAATTTTACTGATCCTCAGTTTCCTCAAGTTTTTTTTTTGTGAAATAATAATACAAAAAAGCAAAAATACAGCTAAATTAGTAATAATTATAAAAAGCTACCACTTACTGAGCAGTTAATATGTGCCAGGCCCTGTTCTAAGTCCTTTACGTGCATTCTCCCAATAGCCCCGTAAGGTAGGCAGCCTACTGTACGTATTTTATAGATTAGTAAACTGAGGCTCAGAGAGGTGAAATAAGTCACCCAGGGTCCCACAGATAGTGAGAATAATGTATAACAAATGGAAAGCATCTAGCATGCTGTGGGATTCACTCAGTGATAGCTATCCCAGTACAGTGCACTTAAGTTCATCAAACAGCTCTTAGTTGCACGGTCTCCTCTTCATCCCTTCTCCCCATAAGCTCACTGTATCAATGCCATAATGATATATCCATCATGTCACAATAACCTGGGAAATAGGTAATGTCAGTCTCTCTGTACAGATAAGTATATCAGTCAAGAAAACAAAATCTCCTCTAGTATTTCAAAGAGAGGGAAAGAACCAAAGGACAGGAAAGAGAAAGGACAATCTAAAGTATGAGTGCCCTGAAGTGACAGGAGAGATGTCTGCATCCAGACGACACGTAGGGGGATCAGCCTGGGGCGGGGATGAGGGAGTGACTTTCTTCTGTGTCAGCCTGGCTAAGCTGGAGCAATGCATTCCTTTATAGTTGTGGGTTAGAGTTGGCCAAAGGAGAAATTTACGTGAAATTTGAGAGGTGGAAGTCACACCATAGCTGTTACTTTCTGAAGGTCATTGTGGTTAAATGTGGTGAGAGGTATATACAGAAGTTCAGTTAGACTCCAGCTTGTCTTCACTCTCTTTTGTAATGAGAAATAATTGGAGAAATGCCAGCAAATTTCAGCTTTTCTTGACTGTGTTCCGCTCAGGGCTTACCAATTCTTCCTGCCTGCCCACCCTGTTGTCTTGTTGTATGCTGTCAGTTCTGACACATAGCAACCCTATGGGACAGAGTAGAACTGTGCCATAGGGTTTCCAAGGCTGTAATCTTTGTGGGAGCAGATCACCAGGTCTTTTCTCTCACATAGCTGCTGGTGGGTTCAAACCACTGACACTTCAGTTAGCAGCTGAGTGCTTAACGTTGCACCACCAGGACTCCTTGTCTACCCTGCTAACCAACATTGATATCAGGCCCACAACCAAACACAACCACAATGATCTTCCAAAGACTTCTCCATCAGGTTTCTTTTGCAGACTCACTCCAGCAGCTGGATGTGCCTGGCTACCCATGGTCCTTTGCAAGCTCCAGCTTGACCATTCATTCCAGTATTTCAGGAGGAGTAGTTAGTGACTTTTATTTGATTCTTAAACTCCCCTTTTGGGTCTCTTATTTCCCCCAGTTTCTCCTACAATTGTGTAACGTGTTATTCCTATAATAAAATCTTCATTCAATCATATTCATAGAGTTTCAGCCTCCCTGATTGAATCCTGACCGATAAGGGGTGAGAGGGGGACACTTTCATTCAAAATTGGGAGAAGGCAAGAAGAGAGAGTGCAGAAAAGGAACAAAAGGGTGGGTATCAAAAGAATTTAGGTCACATGGTCTTGAGGTCATATGAAGACACAGGAACCAGGTCACCTTCAGAAAGAGGCTAGGGTTAGAGTAGGGTTTGAGGCTTGAAAAGATTGGAAAAGCTGTAGAAAATATGCTATAATAAGAAGAATTAAGAATTGAGAGAATCTTTGTTGGACTAAGAGAAAGAACTGGAAGGGAGACTGGGGGAGTGGAAAACGCAGGAGGCCTGAATTCAAGTCCTGACTCCATCTATCATTAGCTCTATGACCTTGGATAAATCACATGTTTTCCTCTCTGTGTCAGTCACTTGGCTACATGTCTCACCCCTCCTCTGAATCATACTACAGTCTCTCACTTACTAAAAAAAAAAAAAAAAAAAATTCCTTCACAATTAATACTCTGTAAAGAAAGCTACCAGCTTCTCTCTCCCCTTGCCATTTCCGCCAATATTTGAAGGAAAAAAAATGGAGCATACACTTGCCGCTTCCAAACTTTGATCAAATGCTTGCTTTTTAACCCCCCACCCAGGTGGCACAGTGGTTAAGAGCTCAGGCTATTAACCAAAAGGTTGGCTGTTCAAATCCACCAGCTGCTCCTTGGAAACACTATGGCACAGTTCTACCCTGGCCTATAGGGTTGCTGTGAGTCACAATCAACTTGACAACAATGGGTTCGGTTTTGGTTTTGTTTACCCAGAATGGGAGGAGCCATGGTAGGCTGCTATAGTCTTTTGGAATCTTAAAAAATGTATAGACATGAGCCAGGCAAAAAACAGTTCCCCATGGCTAGTTATTCAAGACTGAGGGTCCCTATTTGTCCCTGTTAGCCAAGGGCTGGAAACGGACCCCATCATGAGATGAGTACATTTAGGAGGATGGTAGAGGTTTGCTGAGTTCCATTCCTAAAACTAAAAAAGAGAATGGGATCTGCAGGACTTGTACTTGTCAATGCCCAAGAGTGTACAGAAATAGCAACCAAGGGTGATATTTTGTAGTAACTCTGAGAGATTGCAGAACCCTTGTCAATCTTGGTTTGTTGCTTTGTTACTGTTCTCTGAGAGTAACAATGAGATACCTGAAAATGCAAAGGCCATGTGGGGATGGAAATCATGACTAGGTCTCAGCTCTGGTCCCAGGGAAATGCAAGCTGGCCTGCATTCAGTGAGAGGGCTATCCTGCAACCCTACAGCTTCATCCTCCAGTGAGCATGGACTGGGAATCAGGAGGGACAGTGTGAAGAATCTTACCCAGAAGGGGCCAGGCAGAGAGGTTCCAAAAGAACAGTTTACAATTCAGGTCAGCAAAATTAAGAGGACAGATTCAGGAGGGGTGAAGGCCTATGACCCTGGCACATAGAAAATGGTACCTAGCCTCCAAGATAGCCCTAAAGACTTTGCCTCCTGGTATTCACTCTCTTATGTAGTCCCCTCCCACATCATATGAGAGTTGTTCTATGTAACTAATAAGAATATAGCAGAAGTGATGGTGTGTTGACTTCTGAGGCCAGGTCACAAAAGACATTACCACTTCCACCTTGCTTGCTTGGATCATTTGCTTTTGGGGGAAGCCAGCCACCATGTCACGAGGATACTCAAGCAGCCCTGTGGAGAGGTCCACGTGGTAAAGAACTGAGGCCTCCTGCCAACAACCAGCATCAACTACCCATTTGAGTGAGCCACCATGGAAGCAGATCTGTCAGCCTCAGGCAGGCCTTTAGGTGACTGGGGTCCCACTGGACATCTTGACTGTATTGGCGTCAGAAATGCCCAAGTTAGAGCCACCCAACTAAGCCACATCTGGATACCTGGCCACACAAACGGTGTGACGTAATCAATGTTTAGTGTTGTTTTAAGCATTACATTTTAGGTAATTTGCAACACAGAAATAGGTTACTAACACCCAGGGAGAGGAACTTTTTTACGGAGGTCTGTGATTTTATGCAGCGGTGGGGAAGAGCTATTGTGATGTTTTGCAGGACCATCTGCCTGATTAGATATTTTTCTACCCCTGTATGCAATCAGAGTCCCTGGGTAGTACAAACAGTTAATGCACTCAGCTGCTAACTGAAAGTTTGGAAATTCGGGTCCACCCTACCCAGAGAAACCTTGGAAGAAACGTCTGGCGATCTACTTGTGAAAAATCAGCCACTGAAAACCCTATGGAGCACAGTTCTATTCTCATACACAAAGGCTCACTATGAGTCGGAATCAACTGGAAGGCAACTGGTTTTTACATACAACAAAGCACACCAAAATCTCTAACATCTCTATACAGCAAAGATTGGCCTTCTGTTCTTTTTCTTCTCTGCTGTAGTTCAGCCTTCCTAATTCTTCATCTGAATTCTTGATATTACCTCTTAACTGACCTCCTGACTTGTTCCAGCTTCTCCATTCCATCTTTCTCTCTGGTTTCCAAACTAATTTTTCTAACATAAAAATTTGAATATTGTATTAAAGTTTCATACCCTTAAATGTCTCCTGTCCCTGACATACACGGTCTCCATGTCCCAGACCCTATCCATTCTCCAGGTCAAGCACCACCCCACACCCATCATCACTTCCGTGTATTCAGTGCTCCAAGTTGCTCACCATTGCCTAAACCCCCTTACCCTTCCATACCTCTCTGCTTCTGCTCATGCTGCTCCCTCTCCTTGGAATGCCATTTTTTGCCTAGTAAAATTGATCTGTTATAAATCCCAGATCTAATGTTTTCTGCCACCACAAAAGAAGAGTTTTTGCTTCATTCAGTAGCAATAGAGTTCTTTTAACAATCTTTTCCACCACTGTCTGATTCTGGGATTGTAGTGAAAACTTTACAGAGAATCCATCACTCACAGCCTGATGGTCCTTATTTAAGGCAAGGTCAGGGTCATAAGAATCTGGAGACTTGACTCTAGCTCATCTCTGCGACAGGAACATGCTATCGTACTTTCGGTACTCCCTTCCTCTGGGCACAGTTTGATCATTTGCAAATGGATGGGGGATTTGATGACCTCTGTCACAGATTGAACTGTGTCCCCCAGAAATATGTGCATCAAGTTGACTAGGCCATGATTCCCAGAATTGTGTGATTGTCCACCATTTTGTCATCTGATATGCTTTTCCTATATGTTATAAATCCTGTCTCTATGATGTTAATGAGGTGGGATAGGTGGCAGTTATGTTAATAAAACGGGACTCAATCTACAAGACTGGATTGTGTCTTGAGCCAATCTCTTTTGAGATATAGAAGAGAAGCAAGCAGAGAAACAGTGGGAGATCATACCACCAAGAAAGCAGCACCGGGAAGAAAGTGTGTCCTTTGGACCCGGGGCTCCTGAGCAGAGAAACTCATAGTCCAGGGGAAGATAGATGACAGAGACCTTCCTCCAGAGTCAACAGAGAGAAAGCCTTTCCCTGGAGCTAATGCTCTGAATTTGCCTTCTAGTCTACTAGACTGTGAGAGAATAAACTTTTGTTTGTTGAAGCCATCCATTTGTGGTATTTCTGTTACAGCAGCACTAGATAACCAGGACACCCTCTAAGGTCTCTTCTTTCTTCAACTTTCCATCATTATGGACATTCTTATGCTGGTTTTGTTACGTCCAAGAGGCCAATGTTCTGAGTTCCTGTCTACGTGACTCCCCATGTTTTTTTCCTCATAATATCAGAGGGTTACATGTAGGGCAAAGAAAAAAAAAAGAAAGCAAAGAAAAGAGGACAGAGATCTAGAGTCCAACCTGAAGCTCAAGTTTGGGAAGTCAAAGAAGGAAAGGAAAAGCTAGCCAGGTACTACAGGTCCAGAAAGGAAGTAGGTCCATTCATTTGAGAAGAATTTGTGGAGTTCTTATTGTATACGATACCACATACACTCATTAAGCATCTCCTATGTGCTTGGCTTGGAGTCTCTGGATGGTGCAAACAGTTAATGTACTTGGCTGCTAAACAAAAGCTGGAATTTCAACTCAACCCAGAGGTGGCTTGGAAGAAAAACTTCACATATTTCTTCAAAAAAAAAAAAAAAAACAGCCTTTGAAGACACTATGGAACACAGCTCTTCTCTTAAACGCATGGGGTCACTATGAGTCGGTGCTGACAGGTAATAACTGGTATGCTTGGCTCAGTGCTAGCTGCTGGGTATTTGGCAGTGACAAATGCAAACATGACCCATGGCTCAGGGGTTTAAGTGGGGGAGGCACTGATCAGATTCACTCATTAAAAGAACACTAACTGCCTTTCCTAGAATGGATCACCGTTATTATTCTCCCTAATTTACACATAAGGAAATTGAGGTTTAAAAAGATTAAGATTTTTGCTCCAGCCCAAAACCCCAGTTCATAGCCAACCCACAACCTATGCACACTACAATCTAAGCCCTTGGCCATTACCTTGTCTCTTTCCATTCATAATATTCATGAAGTAGAACCAAGAGGGAAGAAGGGGAGGAGGGAGAGGGAGGTAATGGAAATGAGGTGTCCTGGGGTCAGGCTGTGCGGGGGCTCGAGCTTGAAGGAGCTTGAAGTCCGCTCCTCTGTGATACACTCTGAGCCTGGTCAAGGGGCCAGCCATTCCCAGGGGCTCTGGTCAGAGGAAACTGTCAGCTGCTGCTGCCCAACAAAGATATCTTGCTGCATCTTGTTCCTATTGATTACCCACCAAAGTGTCTCTCATTGTTAGGCATTCCCAGGGGCAGGCAGGAGAAAAGGAGTCCTTTTTCCTTTTTTCTGTTTAATGACATCCAATCCTACCCAGTGATCTCTGCCCTCTTCCTAGAGGCAGGGGAGGGGAGTGAGGAGGGAAAGGAGAGAAAGAAAACACGGAGGTGGTGAGACTGGGGGTGTGGGCCACAAAAACAAGACATCCAGAAACAGAAAACCAGAGACAGAGATAGAGATAAAGAGAGAGACAAAGAAAGCAGGCAGAGAGAGAAGAGAAACAGGTAGAGAAAAGCAGGCAGAGAGACTCAGAGACAGAGAAGGAGGGGAAGCAAACAGAGACAAAAAAGAGTCAGGGACGGGAAGATACGGTGAGAGAGAAGCAGACCCAGACAGAGAGAGGGGTGGGGGTGAAGAGACAGAATGACAGTAAGACAGAGACAGGGAGAAACGAAGGACCAGGAGAAGAAAGAAACAGATGAAGACAGAAACAGATAAAGAAAGAGGAAGGGAGGGAGAAGGGGATGATGAAGAAGGTAGTCGTACTCCCAAGGCTTTCCCTCCTTACTCAGGTGTCCCTGTGCTAAGAGGACTCACTGAGGGACCTGTATCTGCCCCAGATACAGCCCAGGCACAGGTTCCCATTCCTAAATGTGTGGAGGTTGGTTGTTTTGCCCTTTCATGTGTGAAGCCATGGTAATCCCGTAAGTGGAAATAAGAGCTTCCAACAGGCACGTACCCTTCCTTGCACTTGTCGTCTGGCCCCAGAAGACAGTCTGTGAGGGTTGGTGCGCTCTGGACTCCAGGGCTCCGGCCTTACCCTCTTCATTACTCTTCAAAATTTTCCGGAGAAAGTTCACCTATCCCTCAACCTTCATGACTCAAAATAACGTTCAAGCCCAAACCTCGTTGGGAAAGCCTTCTCCCTCCTGAGCTTCAGACATATCTACCCAACATACCAGTGCACCTGGGTGTCTCAGGGCCTTTCCCACAAGCCCCTGATGCCTTCAACATGGTCAAAGCTCAAGTCATCATCTTCCTGGCCCCCATTCTGCTCCTTCTGTTGGGTGCCTGGCCTCCCATTCCAGCATTCTAGCCACAAACCTGAGAGTCACCTGCTCCTTCACCCCCCACATTCAATCATTTGCCATGTCCTGTGGGTTTTATCGCCTTATCAATTCTTAGCCTCTCTGGGCCTCAACATCCTTATCTGTAACATAGGAGTAATAATAGTACCTACCTTATAGGGTTGTTAATACAATTAAATGCAAAGAATGGAAATTCCGTAACACTTCATTGTACTCATGCGGAACCTGTATATGGATCCAGAGGCAGTTGTTTGAATAGAACAAGGGGATACTGTGTGGTTTAAAATTGGAAAAGGTATGTGTCAGGGTTGTATTCCTTCATGTCATTCATCCAATCTATATGCTGAACAAATAATCTGAGAAGCTGAATTATTTGAAGAACACAGCATCAGGATTGAAGGAAGACCCATTAACAACCTGACATATGCAGATGATACAACCTTGCTTGCTGAAACTGAAGACAACTTGAAGCACTCACTGATAAAGGTAAAAGACTACAGCCTTCAGTATGGATTATACCTGAACACAAGGAAAACAAAAATCATTACAACTGGACCAACAAATAACATCATGATAAATGGCAAAGAAAGTTGTCAAAGATTTCATTCTTTTTGGATCAACAATCAATGCCCGTGGAAGCAGCAGTCAAGAAACGAAACAACAGATCACACTAGGCAAATCTGCTGCAAAAGACCTCTTTAAAGTGCTAAAAAGCAAAATGTCACCTTGAGAACTAAGGAGCACCTGACCCAAGCCATGGTATTTTCAATCGCCTCATATGCATGTGACAGCTGGGCAGTGAAAAAGAAAAACCAAAGAAGAATTGAAGCATCTGAATTATGGCACTGGCAAAGAATACTGAATATCCCATGGAATGACAGAAGAATGAACAAATCTGTCTTGGAGGAAGTACAACCAGAATGTGCCTTAGAAGCGAGGACGGTGAGACTTTTTGTCTCATATACTTTGGAGGAGTCATCAGGAGGGCCCAAATGCTGAAGAAGAACATCATGCTTAGTAAAGTAGAAGGTCAGTGAAAAAGAGGAGACCCTCAATGAGATGGACTGACACAGTGTCTGCAACAATGGAGTCAAACATAGCGATGACTGGGAGGATGGGGCCGGACCGGGTAACATTTTGTACTATGAGAACAAAAGGTTGCTTTGAGTCAGAGAGGTCTGCATGGCAACTGACAACAACCCTATAGTGTTGTTAAGATAATTAAATGAGCGAGTATATGTTTGTAATATGATTAATTACTTTTGTGTGTGGCTTTTCTAGCCATGATTTTCTAACTCCCACCCAGGTTACTGGGCATGACTCTGTGACAGGATAATTGTGGCCCACCAAGGGGATTCGTTAGTTTGCCTTAAATGAGAGTCAATTCCAGAGCAGAAAGGAGGACCCCACCACCACCACGGAAGGAGAGACCCAGCAGCAGAGACCAGTAGCAGATACCAGGCAGCAGGAGATGGTGTGTTGGGCTTCGCAGCCCGCGAAGGGAGAACGCTGCGTGTCTTTGGACAGAGACTGAGGGCCAGGAGAGGCCTGTTTGTGAGCACAGCTGCGGAGAGACTATCCTGATGGAAGAACTGTATCCTGAGTGTTCTTGAGCCTGAATTGTAAATGTTACTTCCCTAATAAACCCCATAATTATGAGGATGGTCCGTGAGTTCTGTGTGGTCAGTCATTGCAACGAATTTTCAAACCCAGTAGAGAGTGCTATGAGAGGGACAGTTGGTGTCAGGATTGGTAGAGATGGCGGAGAGAGGAGGCACGTCTGACCTCCGCCTCGAAAGAATCAGCCATGGGCTGTTGATCTTGGTTCTCCTTCCCCCTTGTGGGGTTGAAGGAGGCCAGACACCACCCACAAGACGTTTTTACAATGTTAAACACTTAGAACAGTGAATTCTAGTATACAGTAACCCCTCAATAAATACAAGCCCGCAGTTGGTGGCTGAAGAAGCCATATCCATCTCTCTATCCCACTGCCCTCCTTCAGACCACTATCAGCTCCCATCCAGCAAACCCCTAACTGAACCCCTACCTCCAGGTTCACAGATCCCAATCCAACAACTACAGTGCTCAGGATGATCTCTCAATAGAGTAACTCTTTTCCCACATTCCCTGCTTAAAGCAGTCAATGAGTCCACACGGATGCCAGGACAAGGCTGAAGCTCCTCAGCTCACGTAAAACACCTCCATGATACGGACTTTGTCCCATCTCTAGTCTCAGCTCCTGCTTCTCCTTGCCTCTCGTGCCTGAGCACACCAGACTGTTCCCATCCCAACCTCCCCGCTGTTGTTTCTCATCTATCCCAGAAAACTCTTCCTCCTCTCAACTCGCTATCTTGCTACAGTTAGTAAGAATCTACATGTGTGAAACATAGAGACAGAGGGCTGTTGTTAGTTGCTATAGACTCGATTCCTACTCACTGCAACCCTACGTGTCCAGAGTAGAACTGTAAACCATAGGGTTTTCATGGCTGTGACCTTTTGGAAGCAGATCTCCAGGCCTGTTTACTGAGGCATCTCTGGTTGGATTCAAACTGCCAATCTTTTGGCTAGTAGTTGAATGCTTAACTGTTTGTGCCATCCAGGGACTCACAATAAGTGTTAGCTTTTATTATAATGAATGAAGAAGCTATCCTTTAAGCAGTGGCTTCCCATGTACAATTATACAGCTGTTTATAACTCAGGAACTTGACTCAGGAAATGCTGAAGTTATGGAACAGCAAGAGTCAAAGGTACCGATAAACCAAGCCAAATGGGAAACAGGGATAATATCTGACGGTATCCTTCCACCTTCTCATACTGTTCGCATTTCCTAAAGAACCTTTATAGTTCTAATTTGAAATACGCTGGAAATAATTTTTAGTTTGCACATTGCTTTATGTAAAATTGCTATTTTATTACAGTAAAAAGTGGGCTTTTTACTTACTGTAGTGCAACATGCTGCGAAGGGAAGCACACGGGCTTTGGAATCATGGAGTCTTAGGAGGTCAAGTCTGATCATACCAGTTTACCAGTTGCCATGGAGTTGACACCAACTCATGGTGACCCCAACTCATGGCAACCCCATGTGCATCAGAGCATAACTGAGCTCCAGAGGATTTTCAATAGCTGAGTTTTTTGGAAGTGAATAGCCAGACCTTTCTTCCAAGTTACCTCTGGGTGGACTCAAACCTCCAACCTTTCCATTAGCAGCCGAGTACATTAACTACTTGCACCAACCGGGGACTTCAAGTGTAAATAACATATTTGGATATGTTATCAGGAGGGACTTGTCCCTGGTAAAGTAGAGGATCAGAGAAAAAGAGGAAGACCTTCAACGAGATGGACTGACACAGTGGCTCTAACAATGGGCTCAAGCATAACGATTGTGAGGACGGTGCAGGACCGGCCAGTGTTTCCTTCTGCTGTACACAGGTTTGCTGTGAGTCAGAATAATTTCTAATATATATATAATTTCTAGTTTATAATAAATTAGAAATTTCTAATATATATGCAATTTCCATATATATATATATAATTTCTAAGTATCTCTTCCCAAAATAGGCATTGTCATCTCCACTTCCCAGAAGGAAGGGAGGCTCCATGGGTTGCCCAAGTCACACAGTTGTAAGAGGCACAGCCAGATTTAATCCCAAGGCCCTCTACTCCCATGTCCATGCCTACTATGCTGCCTCCTAGCTCTTCACAAGTAGTGAAAAATAACAACCAACATTTAAGGAACAGCTACCACGTTTTAGGCACATGCTAAGCATTACACGCATTACCTCATTTAATCCTTCCAACCACCCTATGAAGTTGGTACTCTTTCAAAGGGATAATTATACCCAATCTTGTAGATGAAGAAACTGAGGCACAGAGAGGTTGAGTAACTTGCCCAAATTACCAATCTAGTAAGAGAGCAGCTCGGATAGTAACCGCAGGCAGGCTGGCTCCAGACCAGACTTCCTTGCCTAGTGTGAAGGGTAAATGGGAACAGGTTTCTAGTTCTATCTCCACTAATGCTGTGCAGTTTTGGCCAAGTCAGTTAATACCTCATAGCCTCAACCTTCTCATCTATGAAATGGGGATAATACCATACAAACCTACCTCTAATACCAAGACGAAGCTAAGGACCAAATTTAAAAGAAAAAGAAAAAAAAAGGTAGTGGGACTGTTTTACAAAATCTGAAGGAGAAAGGAAGACCACTGTGTACCGGGCTACCACCAAGCGGCAGGCATTGGAATTGCATTTCACATATTACCTCAATTCATCTTCATTGCAACCATGCAATGTTGACATTAGTCCCATTTTAAAAACAAGGAAAATAAGGTCAGGGTGGGACAGATACAAATCTGAATATCAAAAGAGTATTTAATTAACACTCCATCAATGCTTCACCCACCACGCATCTGTCATTTGTTGTACTGTGGGGGTTTGCATGTTGCTGTAACACTGGAAGCTTTGCCACCAGTATTTCAAATACCAGCAGGGTTACCCTTGGTGGACAGGTTTCAGCTGAGCTTCCAGGCTAAGACAGACTAGGAAGAAGGACCAGGCAGTCTACTTCTGAAAAAAATTTGCCAGTGAAAACCTTGTAAGTAGCAGTGAAACACTGTCTGATATAGTGCCAGATGATGAGCCGCTCAGGTTGGAAGGCACTCCAAATACGACTGGGGAAGAGCTGCCTCCTCAAAGTAGAGTCGACCTTAATGACATAGATGGAATCCAGCTTTCAGGACCTTCATTTGCTGATGTGGCACAACTCAAAATGAGAAGAAACAGCTGAAAACATTCATTACTAATAGAAATGTGAAATGTACGATGTATGAATCTAGGAAAATCAGAAGTCTTCAAAAATGAAATGGAAAGCATAAAGATTGATATCCTAGGCATCGGTGAGCTGAAATGGACTGGTCTTTGACATTTTGAATCAGATAATCATATGGTCTACTATGCTGGAAATGACAACTTGAAGAGGAATGGTGTTGCATTCATCATCAAAAAGAATATTTCAAGATATATCCTGAAGTATACTGTTGGTGATAGGATAATATCCATATGCTTACAAGGAAGACCAGTTAATACGACTATTATTCAAATTTACACACCAACCGCTAAGGCTAAAGATGAAGAAATTAAAGATTTTTACCAACATCTACACCCTGAAATTGATCAAATACACAATCAAGATGCACTGATAATTACTGGTGATTCAAATGCAAAAGTTGGAAACAAAGAAGAAGGATCAGTAGTTGGAAAATATGGTCTTGGGGATAGAAATGATGCTGGAGATCACATGATAGAATTTTGCAAGACCAACAACTTCTTTATTGCAAATACTTTTTTTCAACAACATAAAAGGCTACTATACACATGGACTTTACCAGATAGAATACACAGGAATCAAATCAACTACATCTGTGGAAAGAGATGACAGAAAAGCTCAGTATTATCAGTTAGAACAAGGCCAGGGACTGACCAACAGACAATCAACTGCTCATAAGGAAATTCAAGTTGAAGCTAAAGAAAATTAGAGTAAGTCCGCCAGAGCCAAAATACGACCTTCAGTACATCCCACCTGAATTTAGAGATCACCTCAGGAATAGATTTGACACACTGAACACAAATGACCGAAGACCAGATGAGTTGTGGAAGGACATCATACATGAAGAAAGCAAGAGGTCATTAAAAAGGCAGGAAAGAATGAAAAGACCAAAATAGATGTCAGAAGAGATTCTGAATCTTCGTCTTAAACATCAAGTAGCTAAAGCGAAAGAAAGAAATGATGAAGCAAAAGAGCTGAACAGAAGATTTCAAATGGCAGCTCAGTAAGACAAAGTAAAGTATTATAAGGGCATGTGCAAAAAGCCTTGGGGTCTGAAAACCACGCTTGGCATGTCTCAAGCTGAAAGAACTGAAGAAAAAATTCAAGCCTCGAGTTGCAATACTGAAGCATTCTACAGGGAAAATACTGGCTGATACAGGAAGCATCAAAAGAAGATGGAAGGAAAACACAGAGTCACTGCACCAGAAAGAACTAATCAACATTCAACCATTTCAGGAGGTAGCATATGATCAAGAACCACTGGTTTTGAAGGAAGAAATCCAAATTGCAAAGGCATTGGCGAAAAACAAGTCTCCAGGAATTGACGGAATACCAATTGACATGTTTTAACAAACAGATGCAGCACTGAAGGTACTCACTCTTCTATGCCAAGAAATTTGGAGGACAGCTGCCTGGCCAACTGACTGGAAAAGATCCATATCTGTGCCCATTTCAAAGCAAGGTGATCCAACAGAATGCGGGAATTATCAAACAATACCATTAATATCACATAAAAGCAAAATTATGCTGAAAATCACTCAAAAGCGATTCAGTAGTATATTGACATAGAACTGCCAGAAACTCAAGCCAGATTCCGAAGAGGACATGCAACGATGGATATCATTGCTAATGTCGAACGGATCTTGGCTGAAAGCAGAGAATACCAGAAAGATGTTTACCTGTGGTTTACTGTCTATTTACTGTGTATGCAAATGCATTCGACTGTGTGGATCATAACAAATTATGGACAACACTGCAAAGAATGGGAATCCCAGAGCACTTAATTGTGCTCATGGGGAGCCTGTACATAGACCAAGAGGCAGTCATTCAAATAGAACAAGGGGATACTGCATGGTTTAAAGTTAGGAAAGGTACGTGTCAGGGTTGTATCCTTTCACCATACTTATTCAACCTGTATGCTGAACAAATAATCCAAGGAACAGGGCTGTATGCTGAACAAATAATCCAAGGAACAGGGCTATATGAAGAAGAATGCTGCATCAAGACTGGTGGAAGACTCATTAACAACCTGAGTTATGCAGATGACACAACCTTGCTTGCTGAAAATAAAGACTTGAAGCACTAACTGATGAAGATCAAAGACTACAGCCTTCAGTATGTATTGCACTTAAACATAGAGAAAACAAAAATCCTCAAAACTGGACCAATAAACTACATCATGATAAATGGAGAAAAGATTGAAATAGTCAAGGATTTCATTTTACTTGGATCCATAATCAACGCCCATGGAAGCAGCAGTCAAAAAATCAAAATACGCATTGCATTGGGCAAATCTGCTGCAAAAGACCTCTTTAAAGTGTTAAAAAGCAAAGATATCACTTTAAGGACTAAGGTGCACCTGACCCAACCCGTGGTGTTTTCAATCACCTCATATGCTTGTGAAAGCTGGACAATGAATAAGGAAGACTGAAGAGGAATTGATGTCTTTGAATTATGGTATTGGTGAAGAATATCGAATATACCATGGACTGCCAGAAGAACTAACAAATCTCTCTTGGAGGAAGTACAACCAGAATGCTCCTTGGAAGCAAAGGTGGTGAGGCTTCATCCCACATACTTTGGACATGTTATCAGGAGGGACCAGTTCCTGGCAAAGGACATCATGCTTGGTACACGGTCAGCAAAAAAGAGGAAGACCTGCAAAAGAGATGGACTGACACAAGGGCTACAACGATGGGCTCACGCATAACAAGGATTGTGAGGATGGTGCAGGACTGGGCAGTGTTCAGTTCTGTTGTACACAGTGCTGCTGTGAGTGGGAACTGACTGGACGGCACTTAACAACAATAAGTGCTTTACAGCCGTAACACAGCTTACGGTGAACAAAATGGTGCCTCATCTCTTTTTGGTCAAAGATAGCATTGTGAAGCAGCCAGAGCAGAGATTTGATCTGTTTTGCAAATGAGCACTTTCCTAACTCTTAGGTCTCCAGAGATTTTGTGACTGACTCAAGGTTATGCAGCCAGTGAGAGAACGAGGGTTGGATCCAAGCCTTTCACTTCTTAGGCCAACTTGGCTATTGGAGAGTCAGAATGAGCTAAAATCTATGTGCTTGTAGTGTTAAAGATGGGGAAAGTGTCATTATCTCCATTTTTACATTGGGAAACCAAGTCTTTTTATAGATCAAGCCATTTGTCTAGGCTCAATAGCTAGTAAATGGTGAGTCTGGGAACCAAACCTCTTGCAATATGACTTCAGAGCCTAGAATTATCTATCCTTTCATTGATTCTATGATGTGCACATATAATAATTAAAAAAAAAAAGAAAACACCCTCCTATGGAGTCAATTCTGACTCACAGCAACCCTACAGCAACTACTAATTACTGAGCAACTAATACATGCCAGGCCATTTAGCACTAATCCTACAACAATCTTCTGAAGCCAAGACTTGAACTCAGGTCTATATAAAATGCCAAAACCCAAGAACTGTCCATGTGTGAGATACTGTCCTAGGACTTAGGGTTATTAAAATGAACTAGACATAAGATTGCTTAGGACTCTTCAGTTGCATGTAACAGAGTCCACTCAAGCTAGCTTAAGTAAAAAAGAGGTATATATTATAAGGATATAGCATATTTCAGGGACCCTGTTAGGACTGCTGTGTCCCCCCAAAATATGTGCATCAATTTGGCTAGGCCATGATTCCCGGTATTGCGTGGTTGTCCTCCGTTTTGTGATCTGATGCAATTACCTATGTGCTGTAAATCCTAACCTCTACCTGGTGGTACAGTGGTTAGGAGCTTGGCTGCTAACCAAAAGGTCAGCAGTTTGAATCTACCAGTCACTCTTTGGAACTGCCCTATGGGGCAGTTCTACTCTATCCTATGGGGTGACTATGAGTCGGAATGACTTGACAAAAACGGGTTTGGTTTTAGTTTTATGATGTTAATGAGGCAGGATTAGAGGCAGTTATGTTAATGAGGCAGAACACAATCTACAGAATTAGGCTGTATCTTGAGTCAACCTCTTTTGAGATACAAAAGAGAGAATCGAGCAGAGAGGCGTGGGACCTCATTACCACCAAGCAAGAAGAACCAGGAGGGGAGCGTGTCCTTTGGACCCAGGATCCCTGTGTTGAGAAGCCCCTAGATCAAAGGGAAGATTGATGTCAAGGACCTCCCCGCAGAGCCAACAGAGACAGAAAGCCTTCCCCTGGAGCTGGCATCCTGAATTCAGACCTCTAGCTTCCTAAACTGTGAGAGAATAAACTTCTGTTTGGTTAAGCCATCCACTTGTGGTATTTCTGTTTCAGCAGCACTAGACAGACCCCAAAGGCCAGAGTGCAGCCAGCCCTTCAAAAGGCTGAACCAAGTACCTGGGTATCTGACGGCATCCCAGACAGAGCTTTCTCCAGATTCTGGTCTCTGCCTTTCTCTGTACCTTGTTTCTCTCTCTACCAACCAGCTTTCTATGTTTCCAGATCATATGTCAGACAGAAGATGGTCATACAAATACTCCTGAGTTTATATCACCTTTGACTTAAGCCACCTCCAAGTTCCAGGAGATTATGTGAATGGCTCAGCTTGGGTGAGGCACCCATCCCTGGTCCAAGGACCAGTGGCCATTGGGATGGGGTTGGATTATTCGAATACAATAGTTGATGGGGAGTAGTTCCTCCACAGAGCCATAAGGAGTCATTAGGTCATGGGCTGACAAAGTGTCCCCCACGGGTGCTTATTACTGATGTGCTCCCTGCCCCTCAGGACCCAGAGTTTAGTGAGGGAAACCGGCAGATATCACAGCCCAGCCTTTTAAAGGCCCGAAGAGAGGTATGTGTAAGTACTGCGAGAACCCAGAGGGGAGATCAGTTTTGCCAAGGAAAATCAAGGAAGGCAAATGTTTTAACCATTGTACAAAAGAAAAAATTATCAGAACCTCAGAGGTATTAAGTTTTAAATGATGCGTGTGTGTATAAGAAAGGCTATAAAGCAAATTTTATTATAATTGCCATCTTAGGTTATGAAATACATACGTACACTTCTTTGAAATTCACAGTTGAAGGTTATTTAGGTATTTTTTAGATAATTGCATTAATGTTTTGCTGTACTGAAACTTTAATATATAAAATTTAAAATGAAGAGAGATAAATATTTTAATTTTTAACCATGTCAAAATAAGTATGCAAGGTCTTTGGGAGGCAGTGTGGTCTAAAGGAAAGAGCATTGCTATAAAAAATATCTGCTTCTGAAACACACTGTGCTAGCAGTGTGATGCTGGGGAAGTACTATACCCTCTCTAATCCAGATTCCTCATGACAAACTGCGGCCAATAACACCAGATTCTTGGGACCTTGAGAATACTGAATGGTATAATCTGTATGAATCAAATCATGTCACTCCTTTGCTCAAAAGCCTCCAAGTATAGGCAAAAGTCCTTCCTATGTCCTACGAGGTCTGGCATGATCTGCTCTGCCCTTGTGCCCATGACATATCTGACCTCATCTGCTGCTCCCCCCTTGTCCCTTCACTCATTCCACTTCAGCCACACTGGCTTTATTGTCTGACTGACAGGTAGGTAGGTAGGTGGGTAGGTAGATAGGTAGATAGCTGCTATCCAGTTCATTTCAACTTGTAGCAAATTTATGTACAACAAAATCGAACACTGCCCAGTCCTGCATCATCCTCACAATCACCAGCATGTTCAAGTCCATTATCATGGCTATTGTGCCAATACATCTCACTGGCCCTCTGCTTCACCAGATGTGATGTCCTCCTCCAGCAATTGATCACTCCCGATGAACAGTCCAAAGCAAGCGAATTGGACAACGCTCTGTTGTGATGCAGAAGGTTTTCATTGGCTAATTTTCAGAAGTAGATTGCTAGGTCTTTCTTCCTATTCTGTCTTAGTCAGGAAGCTCTGCTGAAACCAGTCCACCATAGGTGACCCTACTGGTATTTGAAATACTGGTGGCATAGCTTCCAGCATCATAGCAACACAAAAGCCACCACAGTATGGCACACTGGCAGACGGGCGGTGAACTGGCTTCCTTACTGTTACTCCTGTACCAGCGGTTTACACCTGCTGTTCCCTCTGCCTGGAATGCTCTTCTCCCAACATCTTTAAGGCTCGCCTCTCACCTCCTTCAAGTCTTTGCTCAAATGTCATCTTCCCTGACCCCCTGTTTAAGACTACAACCCTTCTCCCCAGCACATCCTATCCCCCTCTCCTGTTTTTCCTCTATTAGGCTTATCACCTTTAATGGACTATGTAATTTATCTTTTTTTACTACCTATTTTCCCCACCTAGAATGTAGCCTTCATAAGGACAGGGATTTTTACCTCTTTAATTCACTGCTGAATCTCAGCACCTAAAACAATGCCTAGCACATAGTAGGCAACTCAACAAATATTTATGGAATGAATGAAAACATGAAAGCATCTAGAAAAAAATTAAGCACGTAAGAGGTACTCAATATATATCACTTCTTTCCTTCCGGGCCCTGGAGGTGAAGTGGTTAAGAGCTACGGCTGCTAACCAAAAGGTTGGCAGTTCAAATCTACCAGCCACTCCTTGGAAACCCTATATGACAGTTCTACTCTGTTCTATAGTGTCATGCAACGGGTTTAGTGGGTTTTTTTTTTTTTTTTTTACTTCTTTCCACACCTTCTGAAACAATTGCTTTTCCTCATGTCTAAGTTATGTTTTAGTTGTAACTGATGTTTTCTTTAAATACATAGTGATTCCCACATCCAGGTTACCTGAACGTCAGGTTTTTTGTTTTTTTTCCTCTTGTTCCTGTCTGTGCTTTATTACAAGTTATATATACATAACAAGTGTTCCATAAATATTGGCTGAATTGACTTACTTATCCAAGCTCCAGGAAAGCAAATAAATGTTCTGCACACAGCTGGCAATACTTGTAATGATCGATTCTTGATAGAGTCTTGATTACACTGAGGAATCTACGCATGGAGGCAGAGTGAAAATGAGAGCACAATCTGGCATTAGGCCTGAGAAAAGCCCTGCATTCATATGCTCCTGAAGGGGACATCTGTTGCTTTTGTCTGTCCAGCTCTCTCAGAAGGGCTACTACCCTCCACTCCAGTTGTGTTATTCTAGCGGGGCCGCCATCTTAGCACCAACCCTGCCCCCTCTCCAC
Source organism: Elephas maximus indicus (assembly GCF_024166365.1). Taxonomy (NCBI): domain Eukaryota; kingdom Metazoa; phylum Chordata; class Mammalia; order Proboscidea; family Elephantidae; genus Elephas; species Elephas maximus. Next base: position 102,623,317 of record NC_064821.1, read on the forward strand.
AGCTATGTACCCAGGCCAGCCAATCAGTGTCCCTTTCCTCTGGCCACAGTGATTGGGCCACAGTGGTCCGATCAAAAACCTTCTTCCTCTCCTCTCCACCCCACCCCGCAACTGCTTTTTTGTTTGTTTGTTTGCTTTTAACTTGGCAGAGCAAGGTTTTTTCCTTTTTTAAAAAAATTTTTTATTGTGCTTTAAGTGAAAGTTTACAAACCAAGTCAGTCTCTCATACAAAAACTTATATACACCTTGCTATATACTCCTACTTGCTCTCCCTCTGATGAAACTGCACACTCCTTCCCCCTACTCTCTATTTTTGTGTCCATTTGGCCTGCTTCTGACCCCCTCTGCCCTCTCATCTGTTGTCCAGACAGAGCTACCGGCTTAGTTTCATGTGTCTACTTAATACAAGAAGCTCTCCTTTCACCAGTGTCATTTTCTATCCCATAGTCCAGTCCAATCCATGTCTAAAGAGTTGGCTTTGGGAATGGTTCCTGTCTTGCATTAACAAAGATTGGGGACCATGACTTCTGGAGTCCCTCTAGTCTCAGTCAGACCATTAAGTCTGGTCTTTTTTACAAGAATTTGGGGTGTCTGCATCCCACTGCTCTCCTGCTTGCTCAGGGGTTCTCTGTTGTGTTCCCTGTGAGAGCAGCCATGGGTTGTAGCCGGGCACCATCTAGTTCTTTTGGCCTCAGGCTGATGTAGTCTCTGGTTTATGCAGCCCTTTCTGTCTCTTGGACTCATAATTACCTTGTGTCTTTAGTGTTCTTCAATCTCCTTTCTCCAGGCGGGTTGAGACCAATTGATGCATCTTAGATGGCTGCTTGCTAACATTTAAGACTCCAGATGCCACTCTCCAAAGTGGGATGCAGAGTGTTTTCTTAACAGATTTTATTATGCCAATTGACTTAGATGTCCCTGAAACCAGGGTCCCAAACCCCTGCACCTGCTACACTGGCCTTCGAAGCATTCAGTTTATTCAGGAAACTTCTTTGCTTTCGGTTTAGTCCAGTTGTGCTGACCTCTCCTGTATTGTGTGTTGTCTTTCCCTTCACCTAAATAGATCTTATCTACTATCTAATTAGTGAAAACCCCTCTCCCTCCTCCCTCCCTGCTCTTGTAACCATCAAAGAATATTTTCTTCTCTATTTAAAGTATTTTTCGGGTTCTCAAAATAGTGGTCTCATACAATATTTGTCCTTTTACAACTGGCTAATTTTACTCAGCATAATGGCTTCCAGATTCCTCCATGTTATGAAATGTTTCAGATTCATCATTGTTCTTTATCGATGCATAGTATTCCACTGTGTGAATATACCATAATTTATTTATCCATTCATCCATCGATGGGCACTTTGGTTGCTCCCATCTTTTTGCTATTGTAAACAATGCTGCAATGAACATGGGTGTGCATATATCTGTTCATGTGAAGGCTCTTATTTCTCTTGGATATATTCCGAGGAGTGGGACTGCTGGGTCGTATATGGTAGTTCTATTTCTAGCCTTTTAAGGAAGCACCAAATCGCTTTCCAAAGTGGTTGTACCATTTTACATTCCCACCAGCAGTGTATAAGTGTTCCAGTCTCTCCACAACCTCTCCAACATTTATTATTTTGTGTTTTTTGGATTAATGCCAGACTTGTTGGAGTGAGATGGAATTTCATCGTAGTTTTGATTTGCATTTCTCTAATGGCTAATGATCCTGAGCATTTCCATATGTATCTGTTAGCTACCTGAATGTCTTCTTTGGTGAAGTGCCTATTCATGTCCTTTGCCCCTTTTTTAATTGGGTTATTTGTCTTTTTGTAGTTGAGTTTTTGCAGTATCATGTAAATATTAGGGATCAGATGCTGATCAGAAATGTCATAGCTAAAAACTTTTTCCCAATCTGTAGGTAATCTTTTTATTCTTTTGGTGAAGTCTTTGGATGAGCAAAGGTGTTTGATTTTTAGAGGTATCTAGTTTCTTTTCTTCATTGTTAGTAATGTTTTGTATACTGTTTATGCCACGTATTAGGGCTCCTAACGTTGTCCCTATTTTTTCCTCCATGATCTTTATTGTTTTATATTTTGTATTTAGGTGTTTGATCCATTTTGAGTTAGTTTTTGTGCATGGTGTGAGGTATGGGTCTTGTTTCATTTTTTTGCAGATGAATATCCAGTTATGCCAGTACCATTTGTTAAATGGACTATCTTTTCCCCATTTTAACTGACTTTGGGCCTTTGTCAAATAACAGCTGCTCATAGGTGGATGGATTTATGTCTGGATTCTCAATTCTGTTTCATTGGTCTATATATCTGTTGTTGTACCAGTACCAGGCTGTTTTGACTACTATGGCAGTATAATAGGTTCTAAAATCAGGTAGAGTGAGGCCTCCCACTTTGTTCTTCTTTTTCAGTAGTGCTTTAAGTTTTTTTTTTTTTTTACTTACCCAAGGCCTCTTTTCCTTCCATATGAAGTTGGTGATTTGTTTCTCCATGATTCTTCAATCATTAAAAAATGTTATTGGGCAAATCTGTGAAACATTTCATAACATGGGGGAACCTGGAAGGCATTATGCTGAGTGAAATTAGTCAGAGGCAAAAGGACAAATATTGTATAAGACCACTATTATAAGATCTTGAGAAATAGCATAAACTGAGAAGAACACATACTTTTGTGGTTACAAGGGGGGAAGGAAAGGAGGGTGGGAGTGGGTTATTTACTGATTAGTTAGTAGATAAGAACTGCTTTAGGTGAAGGGAAGGACAATACTCAATACATGGAAGGTCAGCTCAACTGGACTGGACCAAAAGCAAAGAAGTTTCCGGGATAAACTGAATGCTTCAAAAGTCAGAGGAGCAAGGGCAGGGGTTTGGGGACTATGGCTTAAGGGGACTTCCAAAATAATTCTATTATGAAAACAGTCTGCATCCCACTTTGAAGTGTGGCGTCTGGGGTCTTAAACGCTAACAAGTGGCCATCTAAGATGCATCAATTGGTCTCAACCCATCTGGAGCAAAGGAGAATGAAGAACACCAAGGTCACACGATAACTATGAGCCCAAGAGACAGAAAGGGCCACATGAACTAGAGACTTACATCATCCTGAGACCAGAAGAACTAGATGGTGCCCGGCCACAACCGATGACTGCCCTGACAGGGAGCACAACAGAGAACCCCTGAGGGAGCAGGAGAACAGTGGGATGCAGACCCCAAATTGTCATAAAAAGACCAGACTTAATGGTCTGACTGAGACTAGAAGAATCCCAGCGGTCATGGTCCCCAAACCTTCTGTTGGCCCAGGACAGGAACCATTCCCGAAGACAACTCATCAGACATGGAAGGGACTGGACAATGGGTTGGAGAGAGATGCTGACGAAGAGTGAGCTACTTGTAGCAGGTGGACTGTTGAGACTGTGTTGGCATCTCCTGTCTGGAGGGGAGATAGGAGGGTAGAGAGGGTTAGAAACTGGCAAAATTGTCACGAAAGGAGAGACTGGAAGGAGGGAGCGGGCTGACTCATTAGGGGCAGAGTAAGTGGGAGTATGGAGTAAGGTGTATATAAGCTTATATGTGACAGACTGACTTGATTTGTAAACTTTCACTTAAAGCACAATAAAAATTATTTAAAAAAATGTCATTAGAATTTGGATCAGAATTGCATTGTATCTATAGATGGCTTTTGGTAGAATAGACATTTTTGCAATGTTAAGTCTTCCTACCCATGAGCAAGGTATGTTTTTCCACTTACGTAGATCTCTTTCAGTTTCTTGCAGTAGTGTCTTATAGTTTTCTTTGAATAGGTCTTTTACATCTCTGGTAAGATTTATTCCTACTTTATCTTCTTGGGGGCTACTGTAAATGGTATTGACTTGGTGATTTCCTCTTCGGTGTTCTTTTTGTTGCTGTAGAGGAATCCAACTGATTTTTGTATATTTACCTTCTATGCTGATATGCTGCTGAACTCTTCTATTAATTTCAGTCGTTTTCTTGAGGATTCTTTAGGGTTTTCTGTGTATAAGATCATGTCATCTGCAAATAGAGATACTTTTACTTCTTTCTTACCAATTTGGATGCCCTTTATTTCATTATCTACCCTAATTGCTCTGTCTAGGACCTCCAGCACAATGTTGAACAAGAGTGGTGATGAAGGGCATCCTTGTCTGGTTCCCGACATCAAGGGGAATGCTTTCAGACTCTCTCCATTTAGGATGATGTTGGCTGTTGGCTTTGTATAAATGCTCTTTATTATGTTTTTTACATTTTATATATTTATTATATTTTCTTTCTATTCCTATTTTTTTTTTTTTTATTAAGCTTCAAGTGAACATTTACCATTCCAATCAGTCTGTCACATGTAGGTTTACATACATCTTACTCCCTTCTCCGACTTGCTCTCCCCCTATTGAGTCAGCCCTTACAGTCTCTCGTTTCGTGCCAATTTTACCATCTTCCCTCTCTCTCTATCTTCCCATCCCCCCTCCAGTCAAGAGTTGCCAACACACTCTCCCGTGTTCACCTGATTTAATTAGCTCACTCTTCATCAGTATCTCTCTCCCCCCCACTGACCAGTCCTTTTCATGCCTGATGATTTGTCTTCGGGGTTGGTTCCTGTCCTGTGCCATCAGAAGTTCTGGGGAGCATTGTCTCTGGGATTCCTCTAGTCGCAATCTTACCATTAGGTGTGGTCTTTTAATGAGAATTTGGGGTCTGTATCCCATTGGTCTCCTGCTCCCTCAGGAGTTGTCTGTTGTGTTCCCTGACAGGGCAGACATCGATTGTGGCCGGGCACCAACTAGTTCTTCTGGTCTCAGGATAATGTAGGTCTCTGGTTCAAGTGGCCCTTTCTGTCTCTTGGGTTCTTAGTTATCGTGTGACCTTGGTGTTCTTCCTTTGCCTTTGCTCCCGGTGGGTTGAGACCAATTAATGTATTTTAGATGGCCGCTTGTTGGCATTTAGGACCCCAGGTGCCACAATTCAAAGTGGGATGCAGAGTGTTTTCATAATAGAATTGTTTTGCCCATTGACTTAGAAGTCCCCTCAAACCAAGTTCCCCAGACCCCAGCCCCTGCTTCGCTGACCTTTGAAGCTTTCATTTTATCTCGGAAACCTCTTTACTTTTAATCCAGTCCAATTAGGCTGACCTTCCTTGTTTTGAGTGTTGTCTTTCCCTTCACCCAAAGCAGTTCCCATCTACAGATTGATCAATAAAAAGCCCTCTCCCTCCCTCCCTCCCTCCCTCCCTCCCCACTTTGTAACCACATAAGTATGTGTTCTTCTCCGTTTTTTCTATTTCTCAAGATCTTATAATAGTGGTCTTATACAATATTTGTCCTTTTGCCTCTGACTCATTTCGCTCAGCATAATGCCTTCCAGGTTCCTCCATGTTATGAAATGTTTCAGAGATTCGTCACTGTTCTTTATCGATGCGTAGTATTCCATTGTGTGAATATACCACAATTTATTTACCCATTCGTCCGTTGATGGACACCTTGGTTGCTTCCAGCTTTTTGCTATTGTAAACAGAGCTGCAATAAACATGGGTGTGCATATATCTGTTTGTGTGAAGGCTCTTGTATCTTTAGGGTATATTCCTAGGAGTGGGATTTCTGGGTTGTATGGTAGTTCTATTTCTAACTGTTTAAGATAACGCCAGATGGATTTCCAAAGTGGTTGTACCATTTTACAATCCCACCAGCAGTATATGAGAGTTCCAATCTCTCCACAGCCTCTCCAACACTTATTATTTTGTGTTTTTTGGATTAATGCCAGTCTAGTTGGTGTCAGATGGAATCTCATCGTAGTTTTAATTTGCATTTCTCTAATGACTAATGATCGAGAGCATTTTCTCATGTATCTGTTGGCTGCCTGAATATCTTCCTTAGTGAAATGTGTGTTCATATCCTTTGCCCACTTCTTGATTGGGTTGTTTGTCTTTTTGTGGTTGAGTTTTGCAGTCATGTAGATTTTAGAGATCAGGCGCTGGTCGGAGATGTCATAGCTGAATATTCTTTCCCAGTCTGTAGGTGGTCTTTTTACTCTTTTGGTGAAGTCTTTAGATGAGCATAGGTGTTTGATTTTTAGGAGCTCCCAGTTATCTGGTTTCTCTTCATCATTTTTGGTAATGTTTTGTATTCTGTTTATGCCCTGTATTAGGGCTCCTAGGGTAGATCCTATTTTTTCTTCCATGATTTTTATCGTTTTAGTCTTTATGTTTAGGTCTTTGATCCACTTGGAGTTAGTTTTTGTGCATGGTGTGAGGTATGGGTCCTGTTTCATTCTTTTGCAAATGGATATCCAGGTACGCCAGCACCATTTGTTAAAAAGACTATTATTTCCCCAATTGACTGACACTGGTCCTTTGTCAAATATCAGCTGCTCATACATGGATGGATTTATATCTGGATTCTCAATTCTGTTCCATTGGTCTATGTGCCTGTTGTTGTACCAGTACCAGGCTGTTTTGACTACTGTAGCTATATAATAGGTTCTGAAATCAGGTAGGGTGAGGCCTCCCACTTTCTTCTTCTTTTTCAATAATGCTTTGCTTATCCGGGGGTTCTTTCCTTTCCATATGAAATTAGTGATTTGTTTCTCTATCCCCTTAAAGTATGACATTGGTATTTGGATTGGAAGTGCGTTATGTGTATAAATGGCTTTTGGTAGAATAGACATTTTTACTATGTTAAGTCTTCCTATCCATGAGCAGGGTATGTTTTTCCACTTAAGTGTGTCCTTTTGAATTTCTTGTAGCAGAGTTTTATAGTTTTCTTTGTATAGGTCTTTTACATGCTTGGTAAGATTTATTCCTAAGTATTTTATCTTCTTGGGGGCTACTGTGAATGGTATTGATTTGGTTATTTCCTCTTCGGTGTTCTTTTTGTTGATGTAGAGGAATCCAAGTGATTTTTGTATGTTTATTTTATATCCTGAGACTCTTCCAAACTCTTCTATTAGTTTCAGTAGTTTTCTGGAGGATTTCTTAGGGTTTTCCATGTATACGATCATGTCATCTGCAAATAGTGATACCTTTACTTCCTCCTTACCAATCTGGATACCCTTTATTTCTTTGTCTAGCCTAATTGCCCTGGCTAGGACTTCAAGTACGATGTTGAATAAGAGCGGTGATAAAGGGCATCCTTGTCTGGTTCCCGTTCTCAAGGGAAATGCTTTCAGGTTCTCTCCATTTAGAGTGATATTGGCCGTTGGCTTTGCATATATGCCCTTTCTTATGTTGAGGAATTTTCCTTCAATTCCTATTTTGGTTAGAGTTTTTATCATAAATGGGTGTTGAACTTTGTCAAATGCCTTTTCTGCATCTATTGATAAGATCATGTGGTTTTTATCTTTTGTTTTATTTATGTGATGGATTACATTAATGGTTTTTCTGATATTAAACCAGCCTTGCATACCTGGTATAAATCCCACTTAATCAGGGTGTATTATTTTTTTGATGTGTTGTTGGATTCTATTGGCTAGAATTTTGTTGAGGATTTTTGCATCTATGTTCATGAGGGATATAGGTCTAAAATTTTCTTTTTTTGTAATGTCTTTACCTGGTTTTGGTATCAGGGAGATGGTAGCTTCATAGAATGAGTTGGGTAGTATTCCGTCTTTTTCTATACTTTGAAATACCTTCAATAGTAATGGTGTTAAGTCTTCTCTGAAGGTTTGGTAGAACTCTGCAGTGAAGCCATCTGGGCCAGGACTTTTTTTTATTGGGAGTTTTTTGATTACCGTTTCACTCTCTTTTTTTGTTATGGGTCTATTTAGTTGTTCTACTTCTGAATGTGTTAGTTTAGGTAAGTAGTATTGTTCCAAGAATTTATCCATTTCTTCTAGGTTTTCAAATTTATTAGAGTACAATTTTATGTAGTAATCTGATATGATTCTTTTGATTTCATTTGGTTCTGTTGTGATGTGGTCCTTCTCGTTTCTTATTCGGGTTATTTGTTTCCTTTCCTGTTTTTCTTTAGTCAGTCTAGCCAGTGGTTTATCAATTTTGTTAATTTTTTCAAAGAACCAGCTTTTGGCTTTGTTAATTCTTTCAATTGTTTTTCTGTTCTCTAATTCATTTAGTTCAGCTCTAATTTTTATTATTTGTTTTCTTCGGGTGCCTGATGGATTCTTTTGTTGCTCACTTTCTATTTGCTCAAGTTGTCGGGACAGTTCTCTGATTTTGTCTCTTTCTTCTTTTTGTATGTGTGCATTTATCGATATAAATTGGCCTCTGAGCACTGCTTTTGCTGTGTCCCAGAGGTTTTGATAGGAAGTATTTTCATTCTCGTTGCTTTCTAAGAATTTCCTTATTCCCTCCTTGATGTCTTCTATAACCCAGTCTTTTTTCAGGAGGGTATTGTTCATTTTCCAAGTATTTGATTTCTTTTCCCTAGTTTTTCTGTTATTGATTTCTAGCTTCATTGCCTTGTGGTCTGAGAAGATGCTTTGTAATATTTCGATGTTTTGTATTCTGGAAAGATTTGTTTTATGACCTAATATGTGGTCTATTCTAGAGAATGTTCCATGTGCGCTAGAAAAAAAAGTATATTTTGCAGCAGTTGGGTGGAGAGTTCTGTATAAGTCAATGAGGTCAAGTTGGTTGATTGTTGTAAGTAGGTCTTCCGTGTCTCTATTGAGCTTCTTACTGGATGTCCTGTCCTTCTCCGAAAGTGGTGTGTTGAAGTCTCCTACTATATATGTGGAGGTGTCTATCTCACTTTTCAATTCTGTTAAAATTTGATTTATGTATCTTGCAGCCCTGTCATTAGGTGTGTAAATATTTAATATGGTTATGTCTTCCTGATCGATTGTCCCTTTTATCATTATATAGTGTCCTTCTTTATCCTTTGTGGTGGATTTAAGTCTAAAGTCTATTTTGTCAGAAATTAATATTGCTACTCCTCTTCTTTTTTGCTTATTGTTTGCTTGATATATTTTTTTCCATTCTTTGAGTTTTAGTTTGTTTGTGTCTCTAAGTCTAAGGTGTGTCTCTTGTAGGCAGCATATAGATGGATCGTGTTTTTTTATCCAGTCCGTGACTCTCTGTCTCTTTATTGGTGCATTTAGTCCATTTACATTCAGCGTAATTATAGATAAGTAAGTTTTTAGTGCTGTCATTTTGATGCCTTTTCATGTGTGTTGTTGGCCATTTCATTTTTCCACATGCTTTTCTGTGCTGAGACGTTTTTCTTAGTAGCTTGTGAGATCCTCATTTTCATAATGTTTAACTTTGTGTTTATTGAGTCGTTACGTTTTTCTTGGCTTTTTTCTTGAGTTATGGGATTGATATTCCTTTCTGTGGTTACCTTTTTATTTACCCCTATTTTTCTAAGTAAAAACCTAACTTGTATCCTTCTATTTCGCCTTGTATCACTCTCCATCTGGCAGTTCAATGTCTCCTATATTTAGTCCCTCTTTTTGATTATTTTGATCGTTTATCTATTGATTTCCATGATTTCCTGTTGTGTGTATTATTTTGTTTATTTATTTATTTTTTAGAATTAGTCTTAATTTGTTTGTTTTTGTGCTTTTCCTATTTGAGTTGCATTGATATCAGGACGTTCTGTTTTGTGACCTTGTATTGTGCTGGTACCTGATATTATTGGTCATCCGGCCAAACAATCTCCTTTAGCATTTCTTACAGTCTTGGTTTAGTTTTTGCAAATTCTCTAAACTTGTGTTTATCTGTAAATATCTTAATTTCTCCTTCATATTTCAGAGAGAGTTTTGCTGGATATATGATCCTTGGTTGGCAGTTTTTCTCGTTCAGTGCTCTGTATACGTTGTCCCATTCCCTTCCTGCCTGCATGGTTTCTGCTGAGTAGTCTGAACTTATTCTTATTGATTCTCCCTTGAAGGAAACCTTTCTTTTCTCCCTGGCTGCTTTTAAAATTTTCTGTTTGTCTTTGGTTTTGGCAAGTTTGATGATAATATGTCTTGGTGTTTTTCTTTTTGGATCAATCTTAAATGGGGTTCGATGAGCATCTTGGATAGATATCCTTTCTTCTTTCATGATGTCAGGGAAGTTTTGTGTCAGGAGTTCTTCAACTATTTTCTCTGTGTTTTCTGTCCCCCCTCCCTGTTCTGGGACTCCAATCACTCGCAAGTTATCCTTCTTGATAGAGTCGTACATGATTCTTAGGGTTTCTTCATTTTTTTTAATTCTTTTATCGGATTTTTTTTCAGCTATGTTGGTGTTGTTTCCCTGGTCCTCCAGAAGTCCCAGTCTACATTCTAATTGCTCGAGTCTGCTCCTCTGACTTTCTATTGCGTTGTCAAATTCTGTAATTTTATTGTTAATCTTTTGGATTTCTACATGCTGTCTGTCTATGGATTCTTGCAACTTGTTAATTTTTCCACTATGTTCTTGAATAATCTTTTTGAGTCCTTCAACAGTTTTATCAGTGTGTTCCTTGGCTTTTTCTGCATTTATCCTAATTTCATTTGTGATATCTTTAAGCATTCTGTAAATTAGTTTTTTATATTCTGTATCTGATAATTCCAGGATTGTATCTTCATTTGGGAAAGATTTTGATTCTTTTGTTTGGGGGGTTGGAGAAGCTGTCATGGTCTGTTTCTTTATGTGGTTTGATATGGACTGCTGTCTCCGAGCCATCACTGGGAAACTAGATTTTCCAAGTAGTCGGCTAAAAAAAAATGCAGTCAGATCCCTATCTGAATTCTCCCTCTGGCTCCGGGTATTCGGATGTTAATGGGGTCGCCTGGGGAGGGTGGGGGAGGGATCTGAGAGCTAGGAGTGTAGCACCACAGAATATAGAGCTGAACACCACGTTCATGCTCCGCCCCCGTTCGCCAAAATCCGGGCTGGACGGGTCCCTGGCTAGGACACTGCTTTCCTTGTTCGGAAACCAGTCACTTCCTCCTGGGGGCTTCCTCCGGTGCGCGGCACCGCTCGTGGGCACTGGGTGGGCGTTTCCCGCACGAACGGGTGGGCCCGCCCCAGGGTCTATTCAGGTGATTATAATTGGGTCCCGCGGTCAAGCCCCGCCCGTGCGCTCGCCCAAATCCCAGCGGGATGACTTCCGGGTTGAGACGCTGCTTTCCCCGTTCCGGAACCAGTCACTTCCTCCCGGGGACTTCTCCTTCCGGTGCGCCACACCTCTCGTGCGAACTTGGTTGGCGTCACCTGCACGGCCAGGTGGGCCCGCCCCCTGGGTCAATTCAGGGTAATAAAAATGGACCCTGCGCTCACGCCCCGCTTGTGCGCGCGCCCAAGTCCCAGCAGGACGGCACCCCGTCTGGGACGCTACTTTCCCCGCTTTGGGACCAATCACTTCCTCCCGGGGGCTTCTCCCTCCGGTGTGCCACACCTCTCGCGCAAACTGGGAGGGCGTCACTCGCACGACCAGGTGGGCCCGCCCCCTGGGTCAATTCAGGGTAATAAAAATGGACCCCGCGCTCACGCCCCGCCCGCTCGCGCGCGTGCCCAGATCCCAGTGGAATGGCTCCCCGTCTGGGATGCTGCTTTCCCTGCTTTGAGACCAGACACTTCCGGGGATTTCTCCCTCTGGTGTGCCGCGCCACACACGCGGACTGGGTGTGCTTCCTCCCGCACGAACGTGTGGGCCCCGCCCTGGGGTCACTTTAGGGAAATATAGTTGACCCCCACCCCCGCTCGCACCCCGTCGGCTTCTCGCCTAACTCCCAGCGGGACGGCACCCCAGCTGGGACGCTGTTCTCCCCCCTCCCAGATCAGTCACTGCCTCCCGGGTGCTTCTCCCTCCGGCTGCGCCTCTACGCCGCCCGCGCCAACCTGCTAGACTTCCTCCCGGGATGGGTTCGGGGGGGAAGGGGTGGGCCCCCTTTCTGTGCCGTCTGCCCCCCTGGGCTCTGCCCCAGATCGGGCTCCGAAGGTCACCTGCCTGGTGCGCTGGCTCCTGGTTCTGAAAACAGTCGCTGTCTGCCCGTATTTGTTCGTTTTTCGTCTCTAAGTCTGTGCTTGTTGTTCAGAGTTCGTAGATTGTTATGTATGTGATCGATTCCCTTGTTTTTCCGAGTCTTTGTTGCAAGAGGGATCCGCGGTAGCGTCCACCTAGTCCACCATCTTGGCCCCCGTCTCCCTCTATTCCTATTTTGCTGAGAGTTTTTATCATGAATGGGTGTCGAACTTTGGCAAATGCCTTTTCCGCATCAATTGATAAGATCATGTGGTTCTTGTCTTTTATTTTATTTATATGATGGATTCCATTAATTGTTTTTCTAATGTCGAACCATTCCTGCATACCTGGTATGAATCCCACTTGGTCATGGTGAATTACTTTTTTGATATGTTGTTGAATTCTATTGGCTAGAACTTTTTGAGGATTTATGCATCTAAGTTCATGAGGGATACAGGTCTGTCATTTTCTTTTTTTTGTGCTGTCTTTACCCGGTTTTGATATCAGGGATATGCTGGCTTCATAGAATGAGTTTGGGAGTATTCCGTCCTTTTCTATGTTCTGAAATACCTTTAGTAATAGTGGTGTTAACTCTTCTCTGAAAGTTTGCTAGGACTCTGCAGTGAAGCCATCCAAGCCAGGGCTTTTTTTTGTTGGGAGTGTTTAATTACCTTTTCAATCTCTTCTTTTGTCATGAATTTATTTAGTTGTTCTACCTCTGTTTGCATCAGTTTAGGTAGGTAGTGTGTTTCTAGAAATTCATCCATTTCTTCTAGGTTTTCAAATTTGTTGGAGTACAATTTTTTGTGGTAATTTCATATGATTCTTTTAATTTCAGTTGGGTCTGTAGTGATATCGCCCATCTCATTTCTTATTTGGGGTTATTTGTTTCCTCTCTTGTTTTTCTTTTGTCAGTTTGCCCAATGGTTTATAAATTTTGTTGATTTTTTCAAAGAACCAGCTTTTGGTCTTAACTCTTTCAATTGTTTTCCTGTTCCCTATTTCATTTAATTCTGCTCTAATTTTTATTATTTGCTTTCTTTTGGTGCCTGAGGGTTTCTGTTGTTGCTCTCTATTTGTTCAAGTTGTAGGGATATTTCTTTGATTTTGGCCCTTTCTTCTTTTTGGATGTGTGCATTTATTGATATAAATTGACCGCTGAGCACTGCTTTAGCTGTCCCAAAGGTTCTGATAGGAAGTGTTTTCATTCTCATTGGATTCTATGAATTTCTTTATTCCACTCTTGATATCTTCTATCATCCAGTCTTTTCTGAGCAGGGTATTGTTCAATTTCCAAGTGTTTGATGTCTTTTCCCTGCTTTTTCTGTTATTGACTTCTACTTTTATGGCCTTATGATCAGAGAAGATGCTTTGTAATATTTCAATGGTTTGGATTCTGCTAAGGCTTGCTTTATGACCTAATATGTGGTGTATTCTACAGAATGTTCCATGTGCACTAGAAAAGAAAGTATACTTGTTTTCTGTTGGGTGGAGCATTCTGTATATGTCCATGAGGTCAGGTTGGTTGATCATGGCTTTTAGATCTTCCATGTCTTTATTGAGCTTCTGCCGGGGGCCAGCCTCAGCAAAGAACAGGGTCACCAGAGGAGGGGTAGAGTTTGGCGAAAAAGAATGAGAGGTAGTGTGTCTTATATTTTCATTCTGCAGAAAAAGAAGCCTGCTCTTTATTTTTTACATGGTCTTTTATATTATAAGCTTACAAAAGCATAACATCGCATGATCAACAAAGGGGCAGTACATGATATAATCATAAACATCATTTCCCAGAGACATAATTTTCCAAGTGACACATAGTACAGTTCCGCATACACACACAAGTACAATGAGTTTTTGTTTAATTGAAGAGAATATTTTGTTGATTTTTACACAAAGTAACAATTGACTTCATACTGCTTTACACTTATGCTTAATCTTGCAATACCTTTCACAGTTTTTATAATAATTAATCTTTTTGCAAAACCACTGCCACATAGGCTTTGTCTATTTTGTCCAGGGTGGCCAAATTCTTGTAGTCCAGCCACTTTGGGTTACGTCATATTGTCCACGATTATGCCAAGGACAATTAGCCCAATCTCTATACCCAAAGACCAGTCAAGCGCAGCAGTGAGCAGGGTAGACGAGAAGGTCGACCTGTAATTGGCTGAGAAATTGGCTGAGAGAACTCACTGCCTTTTGTTTTTCCAGTTTTATGGGATCATGTGTGGGTGGTGGTTTAATCACAAAAGGGCCTCGGTAAATACCAGGATTCCACCATCCTGTTTTTGTTTTCCATAGTCGAGCTATTTGTTTTTCCCCCTAAGACAACTTCATGTTGATCTCCAAGTAATACACGGGCTGTCCCTACCCGGGATTTCACCAGGGGATTATGAGTAGGACGCCCCCCTCCAAAGGTCCCTAAATCTATAATGGAATTTTATGCTTATACATTCTGCTATACACAGGCTGAAAATGAAACAGAAACATAACACAGATGACAGAGATATTACTGACTTTTCAGGAATTCTTCGATGTTTATGCTGGGGGCAGTGGGTGCAGAGGGGCCGCCCTTGCAGCCTGGCTCCTCCTGACTTTTCAGGGATTCTTTGATGTTTATGCTGGGGGCAGTGGGTGCAGAGGGGCCGCCCTTGCAGCCTGGCTCCCAGCAAGCTTCTTTCTGGATGTCCCGTCCTTCACTGAAAGTAGTGTGTTGAAGTCTCCTACTATAATTGTGGCGCTGTCTATCTCACTTTTCAATGCTGTTAGAGTTTGTTTTATGTATCTTGCAGCCCTGTCATTGGGTGCATAAATATTTAATACGGTTATATCCTCCTGGTATATTGTCCCTTTAATTATTATATAGCGTCTTTCCTTATCGTTTGTGGTGGATTTAACTTTAAAGTCTATCTTGTCAGAAATTAATATTGTCACTCCTGCTCTTTTTTGATTGTTTGCTTGATATATTTTTTTCCATCCTTTGAGTTTTAGTTTGTGTCCCTAAGTCTAAGGTGTGTCTCTTGTAGGAGGCATATAGAGGGATCATGTTTTTTATCCATTCTGCCACTCTGTCTCTTTATTGGTGCATTTAGTCCTTTTACATTCAGCATACTTATGGATAAGTATGAGTTTAGTGTTGTCATTTTAATGTGTTTTTTGTGTGTTGTTGACAGTTTCTTTTTCCCACTTAAATTTATGTGCTCAGTAGTTTATCTCTATATTGTCTTCCTCTTATTCATTATAGTTGATTTTGATTCTGCAAAGTCTCTTATTTTATTTTGATAACTAGGATTGTTAATCTCCTTTGTGGTTACCTTAATATTTACCCCTATTTTTCTAAATTTAAACCTAACTTTTGCTTCTTTATATCACCTTGTCTTCCTCTCCATATTAAAGCTCTATGACTACATTTCTTAGTCCCTCTTTATTGTTTTAATGTTTTCTTATTTTACATAATAACATCACTGTTTCCCTGTTTTGATTCATTTTTGTGATTTCCCTATCTGGGTTGACATCTGATTGCTGTCCAATGTTCTAGTATTGGGTCAATATCTGATATTTTTGATTTTCTAACCAGTGAACTCCCTTTAGTATTTCTTGTAGTTTTATTTTGGTTTTTACGAATTCTCCAAACTTCTGTTTATCTGGAAATGTCCTAATTTCACCCTCATATTTGAGAAACAGTTTTGCTGGATATATGATTCTTGGTTGGCAATTTTTTCCTGCAATGCTTTATGAAGTCATCCCACTGCCTTCTTTCCTGCATGGTTTCTGCTGAGTAGTCTGAGTTTATTCTTATTGGCTCTCCTATGTAAGTGACTTTTCATTTATCCCTAGCTGCTCTTATCTTTGGTTTTGGCAAATTTGATTGTGTCTTGGTGACTTTTTTTTTAAGATCTACCTTATGTGGAGTTCAATGAGCATCTCGGTTAGATATCTTCTCATCTTTCACGATAACAGGGAAGTTTTCTGCCAACAAATCTTCAACAATTCTCTCTGTATTTTCTGTTACCCCTCCCGTTCTGGTACTCCAATCACTCAGAGGTTATTTCTCTTGATAGAGTCCCACATGATTCTTAGGGTTTCTTCATTTTTTTTAATTCTTTTATCTGATTTATCTTCAAATATATTGTTGCCACGTGCTTTATCTTCAGGCTCACCAATTCTGCCTTCCACCTGCTCAATTCTTCTCCTCTGACTTTCTACTGAGCTGTCTACTTCAGTAATTTTATTGTTAATCTTCAGAATTTCGGATCGATGTCTCTCTATGGATTCTTGTAGCTTATGAAATTTTTCATTATGTTCTTGAATAACCTTTTCAATTTCTTCCACTGCTTTATCTGTATGTTCCTTGGCTTGTTCTGTGAATTGTCTGATCTCCTTCCTGATGTCTTGAAGAGTTCGTATATTAATCTTTTGTATTCTGCATCTGATAATTCCAGGAAGATGCCTTCATCCAGAAGATTCCTTGATTCTTTGTTTTGAGAGCTTGTTGAAGCTATCATGGTCTGCTTCTTTATGTGATTTGATAGTTGACTGTTGTCTCTGTGCCATCTATAAGTTATTTTATTAGTTTATTTTGTTTGCTTACTGTATCCTAGCTTCTTGCTTTGTTTCGTTTTGATATGTCCAGATAGGGTGCTTGAGTGAGTTAGCTTGATTATTTTCGCCTTTGAAGCTCTAACGTTCTGTCACCAGATGGCTAGAGCTGTTACCAGGTATATCAGCCTAGGAGTCCATTCACTTTTCTTGTATGGATTCAGCTCAGGTGTCCAGTTAGTTGTCCATCACGTGTTTGGTACAGGCTCTGTCCTACAATCTTAGAGGGGCAGGGGTGATTGGCATAGGTACCAGTATCTGGTTGCAGCAGGGGGTCATGCTCTGAACAAGGCAGGGGGTTGACAACCATCCCCCAACTGTCTGTGAGGAAAGCACTCCCCTGTTCCCTAAAGCACACAGGTAGGTGGGTTCTGCAGAAAGACCTTCGGCACCCAATAGTTTTGGTTGTAAGGACTGGGAGGTACCAGTTATCCTTGGACAGGATGGCTGGGTGACCAGAGTGGAACCATCAGTACTTAGGCCCCTGATGTGGGTAGGTGAGGACCTTGTTTAGTAGGCAAAGTGGTGTCAAACATCAAACACCCATTTCTTCACCACACAGCTGAAACAGTTGCAGTCTGCCAAGAAGGGCCTATTATCTTGAAATAGGCCCACCCAGGTCCATGCAGTGGGGAAAGGTATTCAAAGTCCACAGACCATTTATGGCTGGACAGGAGCCGCTTACATCCCGAGCACCTCAGATTAGTTTAGCTAGTAGATTATCTTTTCCTCAATTGTGAATTTATTCCTTCTCTATGACTGGGAGAATGGCTCAGAGCACACAATAGGACCTGTCTCAGGCCCAGGGAAATCGACAGCCACTGAAGCTGGCTTCAGGCCTGGGAGCACAGTAAAATATACGCAAGTACTTAGCTTTTGCCAAGAGTACTGTTCTCCTCTGGTTCTGGAGGTGTGAGTAGGCTGTGCAGCTGGCTGTTTCTCCCTGAGGAAACTGCAGCCGAACGCTACCAGCAGTCCACCGTAGCCACTCCCAGGAATGGTGCCGAAAGGATCCCGACGATTCAGGTTTGGCAGCTTCTCTTCACTTCTGAACTGTCTCTCCCTCCCCCTGCCACTCAGTCCATTTTCTCACTTGGCTTTTGATGTTCAGGTCTTCTAGCTTGTCATAAATGTAATTGTTTCACTCGTTTTTTCAGTTCTTTGTTGTGAGAGGGTTCACTGGAAGCACCTAACTACTCTGCCATCTTGGCCCCACCTCCAGGCTCTTGCTTTTTAAATAGTGAAGATGGAAGGATTTGTATCAGTGGCTAAGGGTAGCCCTCTTTTCTGCTACATGGTGGAAATCTGTCTGTAGTGCAAGAGAAAGAAACACAGAGAGAAGCAGAAACAAAGATGGAGACAAGGAGGGGGAGAGGATGAGGGAGAGAAAGAGCGCGAATGTGCATGGAAGCGAAATCTGCTGTATCCCCAATACCGGAAATAGTTGCTGACACGTAGTAGGCACTCAATAAATATTTGTTGAATAAATTCGTTGAAGGCGAGAGAGAGAGAACTAGCAACTTCATTTGTGTCTGAATGCAAGCACGTGTTTTTGTTTTCTGCATTTATTTATGGAGGTAGTGCCATATGCAAGGCACTGGTAGGAGCTGATGCTGTAATGGTGAACAAGACCACCAGGCTTTCTGCTCTAAGGGAGCTTACATGCTAGTGGAGAAGGTAAACAACAAACAAAATAACTATGGCTCACAGTAAATCAAACACTTTCTTGAGGAATGCCCTTGAAGGCTATAGGACTACCCACCTACTGGAGTGGACCCCTCTGGGACCAACAGCCCAGCTCACAATAATGTCCCTGCCCAGAGACCTGTCTCGGTTCTCAGGGCTGTGCTCACAGTGGCCTGTCTACACCATGTTACTCCATGCCTTGGGTCAGGCATCTTTTTAGCAGGAACTGGGAATTTTGACGTGAGAGACACAGACACTGGGACTCATTGCACTTGAGATGTGTTAAAGTCAAACTTTTAGAATAAATTTAGAAATTATTGCTGTGGAAGTCCAAAGCCTGTGCCTGGTCCTTGCCCATCCTGAGGCTTGGCTGGTTGAGTCTTTCAGTTCTATAAGCTTCCCTGGGATTCTTAAGTAAATTCCTTTTTTTTGCTTAAGCTAACCAAACTTGAGATCTATTTTTTTTGCAACCAAAAGAAACTTTATTAGCACAAAAACATTTCCTTAGTTCTCTGGAGAATGGAGACAAACAGAAGGAAAAGAAAATAAGTCAAATTTGTAGTGTGCTTTGGAACTTTTGTAAAACTTTCCCCTGCACCATGTCCTTTTAATGTCCCAGCCTCCTGAGAAGGCATAATTATTTACGCCCATTCACAGAGGCAGAATCTGGCCCTCAATGGTGCTGACTTTTAATTTAGAGCTTCGTGGGATCAGAGAAACCTTATTTTAAATACATGCTGTCACTTACTAGCTGTTTGATTTGGGCAAGTTGTTTAACTTCTCTGAGCCCTAATTTTCTCATGTGTAAAATTGGTGGGGGGCAGCTATATCACTCTCATAGGTGGTGAGGATGAAATAAGGTCTTGGATGTGAAGCTCTGAGCTTAAACTTGGCCATTGGTAACTGTCCAGGTACTCAGGATCCCCTGATGCTCCACCCACCCCCTACATATATTAACATACATGTGCGTGCATACACACACACACACACACAGGAAACCAGAACAGGGTTAAGTGACTGAACAGAGTTTTGAAACTTAGCCTTCTGACTACAGAACCTGCCCTGTTTAAGCAGCCCCAAGCTGCAAATGTTCTGTTGCAATCCATAAGGTTTTCACTGGCTAATTTTCAGAAGTAGATTGCCAGGTCTTTCTTCCTAGTCTGTATTGCTCTAGAAGCTCTGCTGAAACTTGTCCTCCATGGGTGATCCTGCTGGTATTTGAAATACTGGTAGTGTAGCTTCCTGCAGCATAGCAACACTCAAGCCACCATAGTACAACAAACTGAGAAATGGGTGGCAGATCAGCTCCTTAGAAGCAAGGATGGCAATACTTCATCTTGATTATTTTGGACATGTCATCAGGAAACGCTAATCACTAGAAAAGAACATCAAGTTTGGTTAAATAGAGGGTCAGCAAAAATGAGGAAAATGCTCAGTAAGACAGACTGACACAATCCTTAACAATGGGCTTGAAAATATCAAAGATCATGGAAATAGCACAGGACCAGCAATGTTTTGTTCTGTTATACATAAGTCAGAACCAACTAAAGACAACAAGAACAACTACAAATGGGATGGTGGGAAGATTCAAATCCCCATTATGGAGAAACCTGGATTTATTTGCTCTGGAGAAGATTCCAAGAAACCTTTGAAGGGTTATCACTGGAAAGAGAGAACAGGCTTACTCTGTGAGTTCTCAGGGTCAGAACTAAGGCCAACAGTCAGCAGTTGCCAGGATTCAGATTTCTGCTTCATATGAAGAACTTTCTCAGGGCCACCATGTGCACCCTTTCAGAGAGAGGTGAGATCCCTGTCACTGGCCCTGGACAGGCAGATTGTGTGACCTACTTGGAACACATGTCAAAGGAATGTGGGCATGAGATGTCTGTTCCCCCAGTTCTGGGATTCTGAGAGCTTCTCTGGGCACAAGATGCACACTTCAGATTGCCTGAGGAGATACTGCACCTTGGGGATCAGGTTTCATAAGCATTAAATTGAATTGATGCCTCTAAACTATGAAAAGAATACTTAATATAGTGCAGACTGCCAGAAGAAAGAACAAATCAGTCTTAGAAGAAACACAACCAGAATGCTCCTTAGAAGCAAGGATGGCGAGACTTCCACTTGCTTCCTTTGGACACATTATCAGGAAAGACAAATCGCTAGAAAATGACATGATGTTTGGTAAAGCAGAGGGCTAGTGAAAATGAGGGAAATATTCAGTGAAATGGGTTGACGCAGTGGCTGCAACAGTGGACTCAAACATACCAGTGATCATGAAGATGGCACAGGACCGGGCAATGTTTCGTTCTGTTATACACAAGGTCACCATGAGGCAGAGCCGACTCAACGGCACCTCACAATAACAAAGTTCCTATGGAAAGGCCAAGGCCTTAGTAAACTGTTGCATAATGAAGGGAGAGGCCAGGCCATTTTTTATCTTTGATATGAGTCTTAGATTCTTCACGTCTCATAGGACCAATCATATGAGCAGATCTCTCCCCTGAAGCCCTGCACCCCCAGCAGCCATGGACGGCGAGGCCAGCATGCCTTGTCAGCCTGAAGGCTGCCTGGATGAAGTTTGTCTCCTTCACAGGCATCCTAGAAGAGCACCTGGCCCAGAAGAGAAAGTCGGGAGAAGTCAGTTCCCCCTTGACCAGGAGCCCTGACTTTGAAGTAAGGAACAGTACGTCATAAAAGTTTCAGCGCCCTCTCCGGGATTCTAAGTAACTAGGTTTAAACTGAACTTTTTCTGTGACCTACACAAGTCACCAAGCCTCTCCACGTTTCAAGTTCCACATATCAAGTTTCTAGAAAGATAAATTGAGAAGAAACCCTCTTAGCACAGTGCCTGGGAACTAGCAAGTGTCCAATAAGTAGTAGCTGATGCTGTTATTGAAATCTGTGCACTCTCCCTCATACCCCCTCTCTGCTTGCTTTTCCTCCCTCTCCAAGTTTCCAAGACCCTTCTACTCATTAATTTTCTGATCAAGCTGGAGGTCCCCATCTGGCCCTAGGAAGCTCTTACTCGAGATTGATCATCCTAACTCCCTTCGGTTAAGTGCTTCACAGCTTGCAAATCTCTGTTCACACTCGTCATCTCATTTAATCCTGTGGAATCATTTCACGCTACCGCCTCTTCTCCTCATGTACTTAACCAGTTGCTGTCAAGTTGACTCCAACTCATGGTGACCCCATGTGTGTCAGAGTAGAACTGTGCTCCACAGGGTTTTCAATGGCTGAATTTTTGGAAGTAGATCGCCAGGCCTTTCTTCCAAGTCATCTTTGGGTTGGACATAAAGCTCCAATGTTTGGTTAGTTTTCTGTTAACTGTTTGTACCACCCAGGGACACTCCTCACTCACTACACTCCCAGAAACACAACCACCATCTATTCCTCAAACACACTGAGCCCTTTATGCACTCAGGCCTTTGCACCTGCCATTCCCTGTGCCTGGAACGCTATCCCTAAAACCACTCTGCTCAGAGCTGGCTCCTCCTCCGCCTCAGGGTCTCACTTAAAGAGGCCTTCCCTCTCCACCCAGATTCCTCCCAGTTACTCTTTGTCCCCTCATCCTATTTTAATTCTTTCAAAGCACTCATTATAATCTATAAATATATTCTGTGTTCATTCATTTAACTGTTTATTGGAAGGTTGCCGTTTTAGAGTGTAACTCCAGGCGGGAAGGGCTATCATCTCCCTTTTTCATTCCTGCATCCCAGACAGAGTGTGAGCACTCAATACATGATGTATGAGTAAGTGGGTGAATGAACAAATGAATTATCATCCCATTTTATGGATAAGGAAACTGTGGTTCAGGGGAGACAGGCCCCATCTCTCACAGTGACTGTGTGGCTCTATTTGAATACTCCCCATGGGCCCTGGGGACTGACCACAACCCAGGCAAAGAATAGGCCAGATCACAGGACAGCATCCCTAGCCCAGAGCCTCATGAACACAGAATCTTTGAATGCTACTACATGACAGGTACTGTGCTATGTGCCTGACTTGCATGACATCATTCCATCCCCACAGTAACCCTCTGTTCCTCTCAGAGAAGAAACTGAGACACCGAGAGTTTAAGTGTCTTGCTTGACCAGAGGCGAAGCGAGGGGAGATTAGAGGGACACATTTGCCCCTGGGCCCAAGTCCAAGGGCACCCAGATGGGGTTGGCTAGAGAAATCACCACTGCTGCTCCACCCTCCCTGACCCCCCACCCACTTACACAAAGTGGGAGGCACAAACTTAGAGATTGCTCTTGGGTGCTCGTTAGGCTCCCAAGCCTCTGTGCTTCATGTCATGGCTGTGCAGGACTGCAAACCCAAGACCACCCAACCCCCAAGTCAGTTGGTGTACCACTAGTACCACATGTACAACCCACTGCCTAATCTCCAAATGCCTCCTCCTCCTTTCTCCTCTCCCAGCTCTTGCTCTTGTGACCTGGCAGCCTGCGACAAATCTTATGAGACGCAGGATTGACTTTGAGTTTAAATGGAACCAGAAATCTTAAAATCTCTGAAAGCAAAAAAGAAAGACCTCTTTTGTGAGGCGCCCACCTGTAATAGGCATGGCCTGGTGGCATCTCCCTCAGTTTGTAACAAGGCAGAAGAATTTCTGTTGAAGTGCCTGGAAGGTCGGCCCTGCTTAACGAGTACAGGATCCAGCCCTGGGCGGTTCCGGCTGCTTTCAAAGCCATGGCCCAGAGCCAGTTTTAATGATCACGGAAGGGACTTCTGAGAGAGTTGTAAGAGGAGGACGGGATAATTGCACTAGAAATACATGCCACCAACAACAGTGGTCTGTTGGCCCCGGGCTCTCAAGGAGATGTGGCCTTCGAGGTCAGCTCCTCTGGCACTGTCTCTGATACCCACCCTCTGACTCCCTGCTCTAAGATAATTATGAAAGAAGGATGGGATAATCCCTCCCCCATCACCGCTCTCACAAACCTCCCATTCTGATGAAGCTGTAAAAAAGAATGATTCTCAGTGGTGAACTTCAATGAAAATACCACAGGTTTGGGGGCAGGAAATTTACTCTGTCCCTTACTGACTGTGTGACCTTGAACAAGTTACTTAACCTTTCTGAACCCGTATTCTCAGCTGGAGAAGACATATCAAATATCAGCTACCTGATGGGATATATAGAGTGAATGTGACTGTGCCTGATACTTGGTGGGAGTGCTAATGTTACCAATGGTAGTAGAAGAGAAACAGAGATGTGGCATTTTGACCTAGTGTTATTATATATTTCTGGTCTCCAGAAATTCATTTAAGCCTGTATGGCAAAATTATTAATGTGTAAATGATCCTGGTCTTCTCCTTCTTCTTCCCTCCCACCTTCCCTACATCCCCTACCTGCTAAAGAGGATTTGGTCTCTACATTCAAGTTCTTCTAGGCTCCACCCTCCAGGGAGACTTCTGGCTTTGTTAGATTTTGTGCTGCAGATCTGAGAGAATGGCCAGTGCTCAAATACCACGACATCCAGAGGTCTTTAGTCACTCCCCACCCCGAAACCTGCTGCCCCAACCCCCTTTCCCTGTGTTATTTTTCTCCACAGGACTTATTTCCCACACAAACGCCATATATGTACTTGTTCGCTTGTTTACTGCTTTTCTGTCTCTACTAGAAATGCAAACTCCATGATAAGGGTTTGTCTCTTTTGTTCACAAACATATTTCAACACCCACAACAATTCCAGCACATAGTAGGTAATCGGTAAATGTTTGCTGAATAAATAAAAGAAAGATGAATGGAAGCTTCTCAACTAGAGGTAATATCCACTTCCCACCAGGACATTTGGCAATGTCTGGAAACCTTTTTGAGTGTCACAACTGAGAGGGGGTGCTGCTGGCATTTGGTAGGTAGTGCCAGGTATGCTGCTAAACATCCTATAGCGCACATGACAGCTATCCACAACAAAGAATTACCCAGTCCAAAAGGTCTGTAATGGTGAGGATGAGGAACTCTGCCCCAGCCCAAGTCCAGTAGCTCCACCCCTGACACTGCCCTGGGGCCATCTTGATTCAAGACGCTGTCATTTCTTACCTGTTATGTTGCAACATCCTATCAGATTGCCCTGATGTTTATATTCTTGTCCCTTGAAATCCACTGTCCATGAAGCAGCCAATGTAATGTAAAAAATCCAGTCAGTTCCCTGCTAAAAACCTATGGCTTCCCATTGGCCTTCCCGACTCCCTACAAAGCCGTCCACCTACTTCTTCCATGTGCCTCTTCACTGACTCAACTCCAACCACAGACTTTCTCTGTTTCTCTCACATGGTGATTCTCAAAGCATGGTCCTCAGGCCAGCAGCATTGGCATCACCTGAAACCGATTGTTGTTCTTGCGTACCGTCCAGTTGATTTCGACTCATAGCAACCCTATAGGACAAAATAGAACTGCCCCATAGGGCTTCCAAGGCTGTAATCTTTATGGGAGCAGATTGCCACATCTTTCTCCAGTGGAGAGGATGGTGGGCTTGAACTGTTAACGTTAGGATTAGTAGCCCAGTGCTTTAACCACTGCACCACCAGCTCCTTTGAAACTAATTCGGCATGCAAATTTTCCAGCTCACCCCAGGCCTTCACGAACGGAAACTAAGGAGGGGGCAGCACTCTGTGTTTTAACAAGC